>NC_073235.2:47276000-47592000 GCF_029281585.2 Gorilla gorilla gorilla
TCTCTTGTAACCCTGCAATGCCATTTGTAACACAAAAATAACCCCCTTTCATTACTGGCATGCCACTGTAGCACGCAGGTTATTTTTTCCCTTCACTGCAATAAGGGCAGCTTTCGCATCAGAAGAATTCTTGGCAAATTAATGCGCTACCTCTTGGGCTAATTAAATTAGAAAGGATCAAAAATACAGAGCGGCTTTTGTGGTGGACACAATGTCGTGCTTCATGCATCTTGCTCAGAGAGGAATTTCTGCCATTTAGCCCCCTTTTGCCTCTAGCAGTGTTCTGGACTCTCTAACACAGTCAAGTTCCTAATTTGCCTCAATGAGAGAGAATTATTAACTGATAATAAGAAAAGGAGCATTCACAGCTTCAGGCTTGGCTATGTGGAAAAGGGTGATCTACCCAGCACCTGAAGCACATGCAATTTTTATTAATTCCTGCCTAAAACAATGCATTCAGGAGTAAAATTGCTGTGCAGATGACAAAAACAATTACGCCTTTGATTCGTTCATTCTAAAAATGTGAACTACTTTAGCTCAAATATAACCAGATTAAACAACTAAAGTAGTTGCTCACCTCTCCTTAAATCCAGTTTGGATTGCAGCAAGTGTGTTTTATGTTGAGAAGTTGCCACTGCCACTTAAACTGATTGTTCCTATTGAAATCGCTGAGTGCACAAGTGATTTTGACAATAATTAATATTGTTCTCTCTATACTGTGGTCCTTTGTTTGAAGATGACACTGATGATGGTGTTGCTATCTTTATGGGCATTAATCCCAGAAAGAGAGATGGAAGCTCCTGCAGTAAATCCTTGCATGACTATTTGCTTCCGTAGACTTTCTGTGATTTGCTGCTGTTTATAGAGTTTTTAGTTTACAGGTCTGTCTCTTTGCGTTTTAGATATCATGGTAGCTTTGATCAAAACAAGATACCTTCATTTCTACATTCTGCAACATCACTAATGGCCTGTTGCTTCCCAGATAGTGTTAGTTCACAACAACTAGAGATTCTTTGGTTGTTGTTTGCTGAGTTTCTTCTACTGTTATTTTGGGGGGGATAACTATAGTTATCCCAAATTAGTGAATTAGTTGGTTATGCCGTTTTCCAAGTTCCATATGTTCGCAGTTAATAGAGTTTGGACTAACTTATATCTGTAACAATGTGAAGTTGAGTGTATTTATTGATGTATTAATATGAGTGACAAATATGTGTTTCTAAAAAAAGATGTAAAAAGTGTTGTCGATTGTACTATGTCAAGCTTCTTATGTAGATCATCAAGTTGGTCATAATTTTTATTTTGCATTTCAAAATGAAAAAACCTCATAATGTGGTTGTTTTTGTGTGTGTTTTTATTAATTTCTGAGTTTCCTTTCAATGTAATAGGAATTAGTGGTTGTTTTGGATATTCTGTTAGGATCTTTGTTTTTTTCTGAGATTTTCATAGTATATACAAATGCATGACCTTGATCTGCTTTGAAACTTCCAGGTTGAATTTCAATCTTTGCACTATGATCAGAAATCCTTTCCCTGTGTATAGGTTGGACTAGAACCCAATTCACTGGTGAAAAATTCAAGGGCCATTGTTGATATATGCAAAGTGTCAAACCAGTGGTTTCCCTGAAAGCTCTCTGGAGTCTAATGTCATTTTCAAAATGTCCTGTTTGAATTCCAAAACATAATGGACATCCAATTTGTTATATTTGAATATGTCACTCTGCTTTTTAAAAATCATTATTTGGGTACTAAACATTGTTCTAAGCTAGGATTGTCTATTTTGCGCTCATTGGTCGTTTAACCATGCAGCTGTAACTTTAACCTGAAACTTCATTCATTCTATGTAATCCATACCTCCTCTTTAAATATTCATCTCAAGCACCACCCACATGAATTTTTCTCAGATTATTTCATATCACACTCATAAGATTTTCCCTTCATCCTTCTAGAATTTGATTCATGGAATAGAAAGATTCATGATTGTTATGTACTAAAAAATCTTGGTCTGGTCTCTGCAATTTTATTCATGCATGATCTTTTAATTACTTGAGGATTGATATCATGTAGTTAGTTTTCTTTTATTGCCCATAGCATCTAGCTTGGCATACTGTAGATACTCATTAAAGTCTTTTTGTTTTGCCAATTGCTTTCTTTAATGGGTACCAGGGATCGGTTCTCTTGGCAATGTTAAATGTTTGTGTAAAAAAAAAAGATGTATAGAGGCACTTATATTATATATGGCTGGGACCTAATTTCTAAAGTCTGGATACAAGAAGAAAATTGTATTTAGACAAAATTACCTTAAGAATCCTTCCTTAGAAAGCTGTCACATTGGAGACCATGGATTCTATTTCCTTAATATGCTCAAAGCAGCAAGGTTTTCTCCCAATATTGGAATAGATTGGTGTTTTTTGCTTTAATGTAAATAAAGTAATTAGGCTTGCAGTTAGGGTCATGCGGTAGAAAAGAATGGTTACCTCTATACACTAGACTCATCCTCAGTGCTGGAAGCTGTTTAATATATGAGAGGTACATGAGAACTGGGACTGACTTAATGAAGAGTGCCTTCATGTCTCTTATTTCAGGCTAATTCTGTAGAAATATCTGGCAGAATTGCCTTGGTACATACATAGGTTTTTTCTGTTTATTTATCTTTTTTGGCCAAGTTATGTATAGTTGTGATCATATAACTTAAATGTACATTATGACATGTCTTCATTGTGCAATTGCTTCTTGTTCCAGGAAAATTCTCTCTGCTACATTTTGAACAAGATGTATTCAGTGCATGAACTTCACTTGTAAATGCAGCCTTGGGGCTCTTCTTTTAACCTGGCACCTACTTTGCACTCTTTTGTCTTCATTATGACTGTTTCATGTGTTGGTCAAGACACATCTGACATATAATCCTTTATATGGAAAGGATGTCACTCCTTTAAATTCCAATGTTGTCAAGGAAAGCACACTTTAGGGAGATGGATATCTGCCAGGTTGGAAAAAAACCATTAATAAGCTTTCTTGCTGCCCCCACTGAATCCTGTAGGATTTTCTCATTGTTCTGCAGGACACACACACACACACACACACACACACACACACACACACACGAGCCAGGTATGTGCTCAACCTCCTTGTTGCATGCTGAAGTTTCAGCTTTGCTGTTATGATTTGCCTGAACTTTTCATTAGAAAGCTGACATCTTAAAAGTTTGGAAAAGACTTGCTGTGGGAGGGGCTATTAGTCCTTACTTGGCAGTTTCTTATCTTTAGAAAACGGACTTTCAGGTTAGATTTGCAGGATTTATGGCAGTCTTTACCTTGAAGATCATTTCCTATAACTTAGGGTTGGCTTAAACATAAGATTATATTGATATTAATAAACAGGTCAAACTATTCAGTACTTTTTTTTGAAAAAGGGGATTTTTTTATCATAATATAGTTTTAGATGGTTGAGATTTGTCTACAACCTCTCATCCTCACATAGTGAGGATGTGAAACATCCAATCCACTTTTAACAATGGAATGCACATGCTGTCATAAACTTTCATATTAGGAAGGACTTTCATATTAGGAAGGACTGCATAAAAGAAATAACATATTTCTTTTCTAAATGACAGTTGCAACACCTTAAAGTAGTTCTACAATCTCTTCTTGGTCCTCACTACTTTTAAGCTTGTATTTTCCCTGAAAGTGTATTGGACCCAGAGAAACAGAACATGCCTGACTACTTTCCTTCTGGTATGAGAATGCTGTGCTTAAAAATATCATCTGTATGTGCTTTATTTTTATTTCAACCATACGTGCTTTTATAAGTATTTGAAAAGAAAATATTTTAAAGATTTGAAATAGAAGGAAGGGCTATATGTGAATTACAGCAGCCTCAGGGTAACAGTATCTCACATACTAATGATTCACATGGAGTTTATGTGTCTATTTATGTTGTCATTTATTTAGGGGAGGGGTGGCTAGAGAAAGAAAGCAGTATATAGCATATTACCTAAATACCAGTGGTTTCTGAAAAAAGTAAAAAGAACACCCTGAACATTATCCTCATTTAATTAGAAGCAATCATTACATAATTATTCATATTAATTCAGTTTCTTACAACAGTGTTACATTTATTGGCACTTCCTCTTTTTTTTCCTTCTTTGTTCTAAAAGAAGGGAGAATTGTTCTTTATTATTTGAAAGGGAAAAGGAAAGTGGTTTTATTTCCTGATAAAGCATTTACAAAAATGTCCACATTTGATGTGGCTCCTGGGGTCACATGGTTTCTGAATGTTCAACATGATCTTGGATCTTTCTGTAATTATTTCAGACTCATTAATAATGGTATCTTTATAGGAACCAGGAAACTTGAACTCATATCTTTGTCATGAATGCAGGATTTATGTTACCAGAGTCTAGTTTCTGACCTTGAGGAAAGGGCTGAAGCATCTAAGCTGTAAGTGATGACATAAAATTAAAAGTGCATAGGGGAACATAGTTAGTGTAGCCTATTATTGATGAGCAAAAGGTGGTATAAATGGGTGAAATATTATTGTCAGCATACCAGGGAGATATTTTTCCCAGATTACTTATTCACATAGTTTGTCCAAAAACTTAGCTTCCTCAGAGAAGTTATAGGAAATAAAAGAGTTGTCTTCATTTTCATGTGTCTTAATACAGTCCAGGTAATTATTATTGCTTAGTGTTAAGCACATAGATTCATTTTTGCCATCATCACAAGCCTGAAAGAAAGGGCAGATGAGTCTGAACAAATTTTCTGAGGTCACTTGTGTGTGTGTATGAATGTGAGATATCAAAAGGAGTAAAGAGTAAAAGTTGGGGAAATTAATTGAAAAATTATTAGTTCTTAAAATGCAGAGGCAAGAATAAATTAAAGCAGATGCACATTGGGAACTTTCCTTTCTGCTTTACCCACACATCCATTTTTTGTGTGTGTTTTGCAAATGAATAGAAAAGAAGGAGAAAACTATTTCCAGGTGTCTTCACTCAGTCTCTCAGTTTCAGAAATATTGATATATGACTACTACTGACAGGGAATAGAGAAAGAGAAGCTCATCTCTTTGACTGCTGTGTTACAAATATAGTTACAAAATGTTGTAGAATAGTCCTTTTGAGTTTCAGATTTGCAACTACAAAAATTAGGCATTTCTTTCTTTCTCCCTTTGCTTGAAAATCAAGTCCACCCTGTCTTGACCACATAAATAGAACAATTTTCCTCTGTGAACTGCTTGATGAGGCTGTGGCCAGATTCATATAAATGTCATAAAAACAGAGTACAGAATGGATTATTTTATGATTAAGATCTGTATGGATCTTTGTATGAATGCAACGTGCTTTGGCAGGGTTCTGCTGCACGCACACTAGTTTTAGTGTGTGTGGTGGAAAAAATGGCCTGCCACATTGTCACTTTAATATCTTTCTGAAAAGCAACAAAAATCACTGGGCTCCATCAAAGGTTACAGCATCGTACCAAGGTTTGGTCTGCTAACCAGTACAGTGTGTGTTCTATTTCTCATTGAAATAATAACGAGAGTAAGATTCAGTAAAATGCCACAATATTTCTCAGCACTGTCATTAAATGACATGTTGATATCTAATTGTAATCATAAGGTGAAACTTTCCTGTTCTCTAATTTATGTAATAAGATTCAATTTTCTTTCTGTATCTTTGATTGTGTCTATGAGCTGAAATCTTTCTCCTTATGTATCTTTCTCTTTCTTTCTTCGGTTCAGGTCTTTTGGGGGAAGGAGATGCTTCATTTAGATTTATTTTTTTGAGACACCAGACAAGCTGCTATCAGTACATGGATGCCAAGATGGTCTTTTAATAAAGAATTGTGGTTTAAGAATTTCAACCAAAGGATTAATGTATTAAACTGAATAATAGCATCCAGACAGTAGCAAAGATGATGATCAGAGTTGGTGAAAGAAAGATTATTGATCATCTGGCTCTATCAGTCACAAACAGGGAAGAAGAAAACAAAAAGGAGGAAAAGGAGATTAAAGAAACAAAAAATAGTTTAGTAATGCCAGCTGATTCTGTTGCTAATTATAAATCTTTGGCAAGAAGCCTTAGCTATACAGTAACTCTCCAGTTATCTGGTGGTCAGATTTCCAGCAATCTTTACCGCTCAGAACACAGATGAGATCCTGGAATTGTATCTCTCATAGCCCTGGCTGCATAGGAACAACTTTCTTTTCTGGATGCATTCAGCTATTCCCTGGAAGGTTTATTAAATTGATTATGCATATACATTTAAGATTGCTTATTTAATATATCTGTTTGTCTAGATTTTTAAAGCCCCTTTAAGTTTTTCTCCAGGTTATGGAGGGAAGTGGAAATAGGGAGGGGGTAAAATGCACTGGGGATGGGGGAAGGACGTGTAGGTTAGCAGGCTATAAAATAAATAAAACAGACATGAATAACTATTATTTTGCAGACAATGAATATTCAAGAGAGAGATTGCTCAATTGTCTTGATACTTAGAAGAAGGAAAGATAGCTCTTAGCTTTGGAATCCAAGAAAGTCTTCATGGAGAGGGGACATTGTTGTCAGGCCTAGGGGTTATCTAGGATTGAAAAAGGTGGGAACTGGGAGATGGACATTCGAGAAGCCTTGAGGTAATGACCCGGGGATAATAATATTAGGAATCATTAATGAAGTGCTGAAAATTTGGTTGAAGCATAAGGTGAATCTATGAGAGTCATGGAAAATATGGCTGAAGTAGAAATAAAGACCAGGCTATGGAGACTTTTGAACGCCAAACTCAAGTTTTCAGACTTCATTGTAGGCCATTAGAGCTACTGAAAGCATTTGATCAGGGGAGTTGGGATGCTAGGGTTGTTTTGCCAGGGTTGGGACAAGCATATTGGGAGAGTGGAGACAGTAGAGTGGGCAATGTACTACTTGAACTTAGGAGCATTCAGCAGATGACTAGCCCATTGTGGGGGATCACAAGAGAGGCTGGAGAGAGATTTGGAGTCAACTAAGTAGGGGCTAAAAGCAATAGTTAAATTCAAAGATCAGATGAGATTATTGAGGGAAAGAATGTAAATAATGAAAGAACAAGGAATGACAGATCCTTGGAATCTCTATTAGAACAGTACTGGAGGAGTCTGAGAAGTTATATATAGAGAGTATAACAATTAAGAAGGAGGAACATAGACTGCAGTGTTGTAGAAAAGGAAGAGTAGAAGAGGAAGGAGCAAAGAACTAACACACATTGAGTATCAACTCTATATCCAGATCCAGCTGTATGCAATGTTATTTAATCCTTCCATGCATCCTATTAGAGATATATTCTTACCCTAATTTTACAAAGGAAGAAATTGATGTTCAGAGGGGTTAGGTTACATGTCCAAAGCCACCAAATAGCAAGTAGCTGAACTGCGATTTATGCTCAAGTTTATTTGATTCCAAAGCATATGCTTTTGCACTGTTAAATGCTGCCAACAGGTTGAAGCATCTAAGAGAAGAGAAAGGGTTGTTTGACTGGTTTACCTCAGGAGAGTTGTGAGAGCAGAAGCCATATTTCACAATAATAAGAGATAAATGGGTGATGGATTCAATTTAGTTCACATACTGTTTATTGGGCATCTGATGTGTAATGAGGAAATTTTCCAGCTACTGGAAATCCAAAAACCAATAGAGCTGAATCCTCGCTCTCAAGGAGTATGAAATTTGGGAGGGACAAAACACACACATAGATCATTTCAATATAATATGGTGTCTGCTTTGAGAACCCAGTTTGTCCTTTCAAGAAACAGAATAAAAATTTAATAAAAAGAGCAGAATAAAGAGTTTTTACATTTTTAAGATAATGTGAACTTGAAGATGTTTGTAGATTGATTGGATGGTGCATTGGTGAAGGGGCCAGTGAAGATGTTAAAATAAGAGCAGATAAGAGGAGAATGGCAGACATATGGGATTGGGAGGGTGGGCAGTAGACTTGAGAAAAAAAGAGAATAATCTGATAATATTCATGGATATATTTAATAGATGCCCATTACTATCTTTGCATATTCTATGGAAAAGTAACTGACCTGAGAACATTAACTTAATATTTTGTTTTGGATCACTATTGTTTGTTAGACAGGCTACTCTGCCACCTTTGGCCACTCTTGGTGTTCCATTTATAGCGGGCATAAACTCTGAGCAGTCAAGTTCAAGGTCGAAAAAGTCCTTTAAATGTATTTGTGCTTAGGAAACAAAAATTGAAAACCACATCTGGGGCAGATAGAAGAGTCTAAAGATGATTATATGAGTTTCAAATTCTGGCCAATTTTTAAACATAAGGCAAACAAACAGATACACAAATTATATAGAAGTATCTATTTTGTTTAATCATTCTAATTTTAAAGGGTAAATAATTAAAGTACATTTCAATACTGTGATTAGAGGCCACAAAAACTTTGTCCAAAAAACAGTGCTCCTTTCTCATCAGAAACATCTAAGAGGAAAAGAAAATGTTGTGTTCTTATATTAGAACAGCTTTGCTTAAATGATATGGTTGTCATCTCATTGTTTAATGGGAATAGAAAGTAACCAGAAATCTTGTGTCCATAGTGTTCCCTATAAGCTATTTGCCTTTTTGAGTTGTACTGTCTTTTCCCTATGTTCCTATGTATTTACAATTTTTCTTGCAGAATTCAGGATATGATCTATGATGATGTAGCCTCTCCCTGCCCCCACCCCTCATCTCTCTCTTTCTCTCTATATATTTTCATACATTATTATTTCTTATTAGCAACTGTAGTTCTGAAAATAAAATTTAATAATGTATTTTGCTAGAGCAATAAATGCCATTATGTGCTTAAAATGGAAAGATGGATGTGAAACTCAATGATACCCTAGTATTAATACAAAAAAGGCACCTAGAAAGAATGATCTGTGTCTGCTAATGTTTGACACAGCAGATATTAAATAAATCATTTCTGCTTCTCAAGAGTAAAAGTTTTTTAAATCATTTCAATTCTAGTAACAATGCAAAAATACTTGAACAGTTCTTTTTTTAAAACCATACAATAATAGTCATATGGTCTGTAATAACAATAATCACAAGTTTGTTAATTTACTAGAAACAATTATGACTTTCTTTAGAGCAATGTTAAGTGGAGTAAGCTCTGGACTTGATGAGCGTAATTTAGTTGTTCAACTGTCAGTAGCACTACTGGGACTCTGTGATGGAAGATTCCCTCATGGAATTGAGACGAAAAGCATCCATCAATCTGGTGTCAAGAGAAAAGTCTGCTATTGTGTAAGAGATATAACAGTATCTTTGTCACCTCAGGATTATGAAGATTATAATCTTTGGTCATTCATGTTATTGTCTTTATCACCAGCAGTGTCTTAACTATATCAACCAATGCTATATGGGTTTGCTTCTGGATATATGGAAAAAAGAGATTAAGAGACCACCACTGATTTTCAAAAGCAACAATAATCTAACAGCAAATTTCAAAAATAGCAATAACATTTTATTTAGTTTTTGAGATGTATGTTTTATAATGCTCTCTATTTCAATTTCTAATAAGGTTAAAACCCTCACCCAGCCCAAAATGACCTACAGCCCACAAGTTTTATCTCATGTTTTGAGAATCTCATAATGACTTTGGTCTTTTTTACTGAATCGTAAAACTGTGGTCCACTCACATTTTATCCTAGTATTATAATGCTATAATTCAACAGGATGCTATAATATTTTATAATCTTATATCATATATAATAGTTTTCTTCCTTCCTTTTCAGTTTCAGGGTTGTTTATCTAATTGGGATGTTTTTCTCTCATTTTCTTTTTTTCAGTTTTCTCCACAGTCTTATCAAATTACGTCTTTTTAAGTCTCTTTTTCTTTTTTTTTTAAAAAAACTATATCTTTCACCCCTATTTACTCATATTATGTTCTTTAATGACATTTTATTTTATACTGATCTAGGAATACCGTAATCATGGGGCAGTTCTCAAAGGGATTCGAGAGAATACGCATAAAAAATCACTTGTCTACTACTGTATTGGTTGCTGGTGCTAAAATTTTTACCCTCATTGTTTATAAGTATCTGTTCCTAGGTGAAGACAAATATCTCAAAATAAACTATTTCTTTTCAGAGGTGATTAGAACTCTAACAAATGTTTCAGGACCATACTAAGAGGCTGTAACCATTGACTGTGGTGGACGTATCAGATTGAAGCCCTGGGGCATGGCCACATCATTATGACAACAGTTTAAGTTGTTAAGAAGCTCAAGGACCAACAAGTGAGAATGGAATTCTCTATCAAGATTGCCAGCTGTTTTTAAGTGTTTGGAGACCAAGATGAAGACCACAAGAATCAGTGGCAGATTGTCAAAGCAATGATGCAGAAGCCTACCATTACCATTATGAGCCACAAGAGGTACAATTGTGTTTTCTGCGATGATGAAATCCTCGTTGAGCTCATTGAAAGCCTGGGTATAATTAGTTTGTAAACATTTCTGGAATTCAAAACTTTTTTTTTTTTAAGGAAAAGAATGATCTGAATATATAGCAAATGAAATAGTGCCTATGTTTGTGAGAGGAAACTGGGAAAGAAAGTCATTTGCACAGTTATTTTACTGACTTAAACATTCTTAATTAGATTTGTGGATTTTATATGAGAATGTGTAAAGGGGCATACTGCTAAACTTTTGCTCTAAAAGCTTTTTTTGGAGCTCAATGTAGATATGTGCTTTTCTACTGGCAAAATGTAACAAGAGAGAAACATCTATCAGAATTCTTATATTTAAATCTACCTCCATTCAAGACAGTTTCAAAGATTATGACAATAATCTGGAACTTGAAATATATGCAAATCTAGGTTTGGAATAGTTATGCTAATTCTGGGAGGGAGATAATATCACTTTTATTCATCTTCCTTTTAGTGTCTTTTAGTGAATTAGTCCCCTTTTATTAAATAATAAAACTCTTACTTTCAACATGACAGATAGAATCCTGGCTTCAAGGTGATGGCTATTAAAATAACCCACGCCTAAACCCAGAATTACACATATTCCTTCCTACTTTATGCTTTGAAAATAGCCTTTCTGTATGCTAGTAGAGGACCCAATATATGGCCTCAACAGGTGTGTTATACATAAGGCAGTATTTAAGACTATAGATTTAGACAGAAATTGGATCAAATAATGAGACCTTAAAAAAAAGTGTATGGTCATCTTCTCATGCAAAATATGAGTAATGTTATCTAATATCTAGGATTATTGAGAAAATTACACATGATAATACCCATACATTTATTGACACACTACCTGACATTTCCTAAATATTCAACAAATAATAGCTATCACAGTTAGAATTGTCTTAAATTATCCTGGCCCCCCATGGTTCACACAAAGTCTTTTTTTTAACCACACATTTACCACTTAGTGAGGTCGAGGCAATTTGGTATACCTCTATTTGAAGTGGTTGGTTAAATTTACCATGAATAGTTAAACATAGTAGGTTTAAAATGGCTATCATTGTGCAACATTAGATAGTGATCCATTTAGAATGTGTAATTATGTTTTTCATATGGTATAATCCTTTTTTAGATTTTTTTAATAAGCTGTTTGCAGTCAACGTTTACTGTATTTGGTAGTCAGTGTTTACCGTAGTTTGGAAAGCATATTTTACGTGGTAGAAAGACATACTGGTGTAAGAATAGGATTGAATATAAGTGATGAGTTGGATGTTTTCACTTGGGACATACAGGATCAGCTTGTACAAACTTCTTGTTTAGTAGGTGATATAACTGAGGTTCAGGGGAGTAAAATGATTTGCTAAAATGGCTAGAGCCATAACTGGAACCCAAGGCTCTTGACTTCTGGTACTGTGGTACACTGCTTCTCTTTACAATTCTTACTTATTTGAAGAATGCTTAGCACATCTATTTAAATATGCCCCGTATAAGATTTTTCTTATATCAAATACTATTTTCAAATAGTGTATGCGCTCTAGTCTCATTTGAGGCCCTTTAGAAAATGTTCACAGGTATTAGAAACAAGTTTTAGACTCTATAAATTCATATCCAGATGAGGTTTAATGCTTAGTAATGAATAATAATGAAGAGTCTTTCCCACAGCCTTGATGCTGCTATCTCAATTTTTCATGACTTATTTGTCTCGTTTCAGCTTACCTTTTAAATAATTCTTGGTTACCCATTACTTAGGGCATGGTAAATGTCTTGAGGGTACCATTCAAGTATGGTTCCAGAAGTATATCTACAGGTGGTCCAAAACCCCAGCTCACTATGAAAATACCATTACATTATCGCCCAGGCTCTATCTCCCTAGCATAAATAGTGAACTTCAGTTTCTGTTACTGGATGTGTGGGGCCTAAGATGAATTAAGACACCTTTCTTATTCCTAGAGTTGAAAAGTGATGGAAAAAAACATTAAGTTGTCAGATGCTGAAAACAAGAGGTCTATACTTAGGGTGGATACACATTTCTGGAATTTTGCTAGAAGTTATGCAATCAATTTTGGCTTCAGTTATATTCTTTCATGGTGATGTGATATCAAAAAGATTGGGTTGATTAAGTGAAAAATATAAATCAGTGTACCTGGCTATTTACACAGGGAATATAACTGTGAGTAGCATGCTGAATGGTTATGTAATACGAAACTGTTGAAACCACACAGATGATTTAAGTTGGATTAATATCTTGAAACTGCATTTTTTGGTCACTATTGGGAACATGAATTATTTTGCGCATCTTAGTGATCTACAAGATTATCAGCAACTATGACAGTAAAATGGGAACATTTCTTTGTTAAGATTGTAGAAAATGAGATAAATTATTTTAGTTCTATTGATGTCAATAACTTTTGAGTCTTTATGTATATTGTCAAGCAGGTTTGCATTACTTCATATTAGCTGAGTTTTTTGGAATGTTTTCAGTGCTGCACAGGTTTCACATGGCACATTGCATTCAATGAAAATGTGTCTCTCCATTTCAGGACCAAGAAGTCGACATAAAAGCTCCATTATTCATATAAAAAACTGTTGTAAGCAGTCTCACAGTGGCTTAGGTATTATTCATGATACTGAGTTTTATTATTTGAGGCCCTTCAAGTCCTTACTTCTTCCAGGAAAAGGCACTGTCATATATTGTCATCAACACTTCAGATATAGGCATACTTTTTAGAGCTATTGCTTGTTTGGTTCCAGACCACTGCAATAAAGCAAATTTCACAATAAAGCCAGTCATGAATGTTTTGGTTTCTCAATGCATATAAAAGTTGTGTTTACACTATACTGTAGTCTATTAAGTGTGCAACAGCATTGTGTCTAAAAACAATGTACATACCTTAATTAAAAGATACTTTACTGCCAAAAAAACTGCTAATAATCATCCAAGCCTTCAGTGAGTAATAATCTTTTTTTTGCTGGTGGAGGGTCTTGCCTTGATGTAGATGGCTGCTGACTGATCAGGGTAGTGGTTGCTGAAGGTTAGGATGGCTGTGGCAACTTCTTAAAATAAGACAATGAAGTTTGCACATCAGTTGACTCTTCCTTTCACCAAAGATGTCTCTGTAGTACATGATGCAGCTTGCCAGTATTTTACTCACAGTAGAACTTCTTTCAAAACTGTAGTCAATCCTTTGAAACCCTGCTCTGCTTTATCAACTAAGTGTATGAAATATTCTAAATCCTTTATTGTCATTTTAACAGTGTGCACAGCATCTTCACTTGGAATAGATTCCATCTCAAGAAACCACTTTCTTTGCTCATCAATAAGAAGTAACCCCTAATCTGTTCAAGTTTGATTATGAGATTACAGCAATGCAGTCACATCTTCAGGCTGCACTTCTAATTCTATTTCTCCTACTGTTTCTACCACATATGCAATTACTTCCCCCACTGAGGACTTGAACCCCCCAAGTCATTCATGAGTATTGGAATCAACTTCTTCCAAGCTCCTGTTAATGTTGACATCTTGACCTACTACCACAAATTACAAATGTTCTTAATGGCATCTAGAATGGTGAATTCTTTCGAGAAGATTTTCAATTGAGTTTGCTCAGATCCATCAGAGGAATCACTATTTATGGTTGCTATAGCCTTATAAAATATATTTCTTAAATAATAAGACTTGAGGAGGTGGCTGATAAGATGGCTAAATAGGAACAGCTTGGGTCTGCAGCTCCTAGAGAGATCAATGCAGAAGGTGGGTGATTTCTGCATTTCTAGCTGAGGTACCCAGCTCATCTTATTGGGACTGGTTAGACAGTGGGTGCAGCCCAGGGAGAGTAAGCTGAAGCAGGGTGGGATGTCGCCTCACCCTGGAAGCACAAGGGGTCAGGGAACTCCCTCCCCTAGCCAAGGGAAGCCATGAGGGATGGTGCTGTGAGGAATGGTGCATTCTGGACCAGATAATATGTTTTTTCCACGGTCTTCACAACCTCCAGACCAGGAGATACCCTTGGGTGCCTATGGCACCAGGGCACTGGGTTTCAAGCATAAAACTGGGCGGCCATTTGGGCAAACACCAAGCTAGCTGCAGGAGTTTTTGTTCATACCCCAGTGGTGCCTGGAATGCCAGTGAGACAGAACTGTTTGCTCCCCTGGAAAGGGGGCTGAAGCCAGGGAGCCAAGTGGTCTAGCTCAGCAGATCCAATCCCCACGGAGCCCAGCAGGCTAAAATCCACTGGCTTGAAATTCTTGGTGCCAGCACAGCAGTCTGAAGTTGACCTGGGATGCTCAGGCTTGCTGGAGGGAGGGGCGTCCACCATTACTGAGGCTTGAGTAGGCAGTTTTCCCCTCACAGTGTAAACAAAGCTGCTGGGAAGTTTGAACTGGACAGAGCCCACCAAAACTCCGCAAAGCCATTGTACCCAGACTTCCTCTCTAGATTCCTCCTCTCTGGGCAGGGCATCTCTGAAAGAAAGGCAGCAGCCCCAATCCGGGGCTTATAAATAAAACTCCCATCTCCCTAGGACAGAGCACCTGGTGAAAGGGTCAGCATGTGGCGCAGCTTCAGCAGACTTAAACATTTCTGTATGCCAGCTCTGAACAGAGCCATGGATCTCCCAGCATGTGCTCGAGCACTGCTAAGGGACAGACTGCCTCCCCAAGTGGGTCCTGGACTCCCATGCTTCCTGACTGGGAGACACCTCCCAGCAAGGGTTGACAGACACCTCATACAGGAGAGCTCTGGTTGGCATCTGGCAAGTGCCCCTCTGGGATGAAGCTTCCAGAGGAAGGAATAGGCAGCAATCTTTGCTGTTCTGCAGCAACCGCTGGTGATACCCAGGCAAACAGGGTCTGGAGTGGACCTCCAGCAAACTCCAGGAGATGTGCAGCAGAGGGGCCTGACTGTTACAAGGAAAACTAACAAACAGGAATAGCATCAACATCAACAAAAAGGATGTCCACACAACAACCCCATCTGAGGTCACCAACATCAAAGACCAAAGGTAGGTAAATCCACAAAGATGAGGAAAAACCAGCACAAAAAGGCTGAAAGTTACAAAAACCAGAATGCCTCTTCTCCAAAGGATCACAACTCCTTGCCAGCAAGGGAACAAAACTGGATGGAGAATGAGTTTGACGAATTGACAGAAGTAGGCTTCAGAAGGTGGGTAATAACAAACTCCTCTGAGCTAGAGGAACATGTCCTAACCACTGCAAGGAAGCTAAGAACCTTGAAAAAAGCTTAGAGGAATTGCTAACTAGAATAACCAGTTTAGAGAAGAACATAAATGACCTGATGGAGCCGAAAAACATAGCACAAGAACTTCGTGAAGCATACACAAGTATCAATAGCTGGATCGATCAAGTGGAAGAAAGGATATCAGAGGTTGAAGATCAACTTAATGAAATAAAGTGTGAAGACAAGATTAGAGAAAAAAGAATGAGAAGGAACAAACAGAGCCTCCAAGAAATATGGGATTGTGTGAAAAGACCAAATCTATGTTTGATTGGTGTACCTGAAAGTGATGGGGAGAATGGAACTAAGTTGGAAAACACTCTTCAGGATATTATCCAGGAGAACTTCCCCAACCTAGCATGACAGGCCAACATTCAAATTCAGGAAATACAGAGAACACCACAAATATACTCCTCAAGAAGAGCAACCCCAAGACACATAACTGTCAGATTCACCAAGGTTGAAATGAAGGAAAACATGTTAAGGGCAGAAAGAGAGAAAGGTCGAGTTACCCACAAAGGGAAGCCCATCAGACTAACAGTGGATCTCTCCGCAGAAACCCTATAAGCCAGAAGAGAGTGGGGGCCAATATCCAACATTCTTAAAGAATTTTCAACCCAGAATTTCATATCCAGCCAAACTAAACTTCGTAAGTGAAGGAGAAATAAAATCCTTTACAGACAAGCAAATGCTGAGAGATTTTGTCACCACCAGTCCTGCCTTACAAGAGCTCCTGAAGGAAGCACTAAACATGGAAAGAAACAACCAGTACCAGCCACTACAAAAACATACCAAATTGTATAGGCCATCGACACTATGAAGAAACTGCATCAACTAATGGACAAAATAACCAGCTATTATCATAATGACAGGATCGAATTCCCACATAACAATATTAACCTTAAATGTAAATGGGCTAAGTGGCCCAATTAAAAGACACAGACTGGAAAATTGGATAAAGAGTCAAGACCCATCAGTGTGCTGTATTCAGGAGACCCATCTTACATGCAAAGACACACATAGGCTCAAAATAAAGGGATGGAGGAATATTTACCAAGCAAATTGAAAGCAGAAAAAAAAAAGCAGGGGTTGCAATCCTAGTCTCGGATAAAACAGACTTTAAACCAATAAAGATCAAAAGAGACAAAGAAGGGCATTACATAATGGTAAAGGGATCAATGCAACAAGAGCTAACTATCCTAAATATGTATGCAACCACTACAGGAGCACCCAGATTCATAAAGCAAGTTCTTAGAGACCTACAAAGAGACTTAGACTCCCACACAATAGTAGTGGGAGACTTTCACACCCAACTGTCAATATTAGATCAACAAGACAGAAGGTTAACAAGGATATTCAGGACTTGAACTCAGCTCTTGACCAAGCAGACATCTACAGAACTCTCTACCCCAGATCAACAGAATATACATTTTTCTCAGCACCACATTGCACTCATTCTAAAATTGACCACATAATTGGAAGTAAAACACTACTCAGCAAATGCAAATTAATGTAAATCATAAAAAATAGTCTCCCAGACCACAGTGCAATCAAATTAGAACTCAGGATTAAAAAACTCAATCAAAACCACACAACTACATGGAAACTGAACAACCTGCTCCGGAATGACTACTGGGTAAATAACAAAATTAAGGGAGAAATAAACAAGTTCTTTGAAACCTGTGAGAACAAAGACACAATGTACCAGACACAGCTAAAGCCCTGTTTAAAGGGAAACCTATAGCACTAAATGCCCACAGGAGAAAGCAGAAAAGATGTAAAATTGACACCCTAACATCACAATTAAAAGAATTAGAGAAGCAAGAGCAAACAAATTCAAAAGCAAGCAGAAGGTAAGAAATAACTAAAATCAGAGCAGAACTGAATGAGATAGAGACACAAAAAACCCTTAAAAAATCAGTGAATCCAGGAGCTGCTTTTTGAAAAGATTAACAAAATATATAGACCACTAGGCAGACTAATAAAGAAGAAAAGAGAGAAGAATCAAATAGACACAATGAAAAATGACAAAGGGAATATCACCACTGATCCCACAGAAATATAAACTACCATCAGAGACTACTATAAACACCTCTATGCAAATAAACTAGAAAATTCAGAAGAAATGTATAAATTCCTGGACACATGCACTCACCTGAGACTAAACCAGGAAGAAGCTGAATCCCTGAATAGACCAATAACAAGTTCTGAAATTGAGGCAGTAATTAATAGTCTAACAACCAAAAAAAGCCTGGGACCAGATGGATTCACAGCCAAATTCTACCAGAGGTACAAAGAGGAGCTGGTACCATTCCTTCTGAAACTATTCAAACAATAGAAAAAGAGGGACTCCTCCCTAACTCATCTTATGAGCCCAGCATCATCCTGAAACCAAAAGCTGGCAGAGATACAACAAAAAAAGAAAATTTCAGGTCAATATCCCTGATGAACATCAGTGCAAAAATCCTCAATAAAATACTGGCAAACTGAATCCAGCAGCACATCAAAAAGTTTATCCACCACGATCAAGTCAGCTTCATCCCCGGGATGCAAGGCTGGTTCAACATATGCAAATCAATAAACATAATCTATCATATAAACAGAACCAATGACAAAAATCACATGATTATCTCAATAGATACAGAAAAGACCTTCGATAAAATTCAGCACCCCCTTCATGCTAAAAACTCTCAATAGACTAGGTATTGATGGAACATATCTCAAAATAATAAGAGCCGTTTATGACAAACCCACAGCCAATATCATACTGAATGGGCAAAATCTGGAAGCATTCCCTTTGACAACTGGCACAAGACAAGGATGCCCTATCTCACCCCTCCAATTCAACATAGTATTGGAAGTTCTGGCCAGGACAATCAGGCAAGAGAAAAAAATAAAGGGTATTCAAATAGGAAGAAAGGAAGTCAAATTGTCTCTGTTTGCAGATGACATTATTGTGTATTTAGAAAACCCCATCATCTCAGCCCCAAAACTCCTTAAGCTGATAAGCAGCTTCAGCAAAGTCTCAGGATACAAAATCAATGTGCAAAAATTACAAGTACTCCTCTACACCAATAACAGACAAACAGAGAGCCAAATCATGAGTGAACTGCCATTCATAATTGCTACAAAGAGAATAAAATACCTAGGAATACAACTTACAAGGGATGTGAAGGACCTCTTCAAGGAGAACTACACACCACTTCTCAAGGAAATAAAAGACACAAACAAATTGAAAAACATTCCATGATCATATATAGGAAGAATCAATATTGTGAAAATGGCCATATTGCCCAAGGTAATTTATAGATTCAATGCTATCCCCATCAAGCTACCATTGACTTTCTTCACAGAATTAGAAAAATCTACTTTAAATTTCATATGGAACCAAAAAAAGCCTGTATAGCCAAGACAATCCTAAGCAAAAGAGCAAAGCTGGAAGCATCATGCTACTTTGCTTCAAACTACACTACAAGGCTACAGTAATCAAAACAGCATGGCACTGGTACCAAAACAGATATATAGACCAATGGAACAGGGCAGAGGCCTCAAAAATAATGCCACACGTCTACAACCATCTGACCTTTCACAAACCTGACAAAAACTAGCAACGAGGAAAGGATTCCCTATTTAATAAATGGCATTGAGTAATTGGCTAGCCTTATGCAGAAAACTGAAACTGGACCCCTTCCTTACACCTTATGCAAAAATTGACTCAAGATGGATTAAAGACTTAAATGTAAGACCTAAAACCATAAAATCTCTAGAAGAAAACCTAGGCAATACCATTCAGGACATAGGCATGGGCAAAGACTTCATGACTAAAACACCAAAAGCAATGGCAACAAAAGCCAAAATTGACAAATGGGATCTAATTAAACTAAAGAGCTTCTGCACAGCAAAATAAACTATCATCTGAGTGAACAGGCAACCTACAGAATGGGAGAAAGTTTTTGTAATCTATCCATCTGACAAAGGGTTAATATCCAGAATCTACAAGGAACTTAAACAAATTTACAAGAAAAAAACAACACCATCAAAAAGTAGGCGAAGGATATGAACAGACTCTTATCAAAAGAAGACATTTATGTGGCCAGCAAACATATGAATAAAAGCTCATCATCACTGGTCATTAGAGAAATGCCAATCAAAATCACAATGAGCTATCAATTTACACCAGTTACTAGAGAGGATGTGGGGACATAGGAACGCTTTTACATTGTTGGTAGGAGAGTCTAGCTATGAAAGTCCTAGATGACATCTTCTAATAGAAGGCTATTTAATCTACATTGGAAATCTGTTGTTTAGGGTAACCACCTTCATCAGTAATCTTAGCTAGATCTTCTGGATAACTTCTCCATCAGCTCTTGCTGCTTCACCTTGCACTTTTATGTTATAGAGACTGCTTCTTTCCTTCAACCTCATGAACCAACCTCTGATAGGTACTGACTTTTCTTCTGCTGTTTCTTTGAGAGCCTCATAGAATTGAAGAGTGTTAGGGGCTGCTCTAGCTTATGAGTATGTTGTGGCTGGTTTAATCTTCCCAGATCACTAAAACTTTCACCATATCACCAATAAGGCTGTTTTGCTTTTTTTGTAATTCTCCTGTTTACTGGAATAGCACTTTAGTTGCCTTTAAGAGCTTTACCTTTAAATACACAACTTGGCTGTTTGGTGCAAGAAGCCCGTTTAGCCTCTCTCAGCTTTCGACATACCTTTCTCACTAAGCTTAAACATTTGTAGCTTTTGATTTAAAGTGAGAAATATGTGACTCTTCCTTTCACTTGAACACTTAGAGGCAATTGTAGAATTATTAATTGGCCTAATTTTAATAATGTTGTGTCTCGGGGAATAGGGAGGCCCAAGGAGAGGGAGAGAGGTGGGGGAATGGCTGTTTAGTAGACCAGTCAGAACATACACAAAATTTGTGGATTAAGTTTGCCGTCTTACATTGGTGTGGTTCATGGTGCCCCACGACAATTAAAATAGTAACTTTAGAGATCACTGATACCAGATCACCATACCAGATATCATAATGAAAAATTTGAAATATTGTGAGAACTACCAAAATATGACACAGAGACAAGAGCTCATGCTATTGAAAAAAATGGCTCTGATAGACTTGGCTTGATGCAGGGTTGCACAAAACCTTCAATTTGTAAGAGACGTGGTTATCTGTGAAGCTTAATAAAGCACAATACAATAAAACCAGGTATGCCTGTGTGAATTCCTTTAATATAATCCTCATAATAATCTAACAAGGTAGACATTATGCCCATTTGATAGAACTAGGAAATTGAGGCATAACAAGGTTAAGCAAATTGCACAAAATCACTTGCTTTGTAAACGGCATGATCAGGAACCAAACTAGGCCAGCCTGATGCCAAAACTTGTTCTTAATGCACTAAATTGATTGGTTTCAAGACTTAACTCCTGCTGCATTTAAAAGTCTTCCTATCTCATTGGTTCCCTTTATTCTCACTTCTAATGGGCATTTTGGGTAAACTTTCACGATTTAGCTTCTTTGAAATAGCAGGTAGATTTCTTACCTTTGAGCCTCGCTCTGACCCCTTCCCGGTAGAAGACTCATGAACCATAGGTTGAAGGTGCCTTCTACTTGCAGGGTATTTTGGTTTAGCTGGATGGGGGAGGGATGTTGATCCCTTTTTTGATTGATTTACATTTGGTGGCTCAGCACGATAAAGTAGAAAGAATATTGATGGAGTAAGATTCAGTAGATCCAAATCCCAGATCCAGTGCTTGCAGCAGCATCACTTCAGGAAAACTTGAAGAGTTTTTCTGAGTCTTCCTATCACAGATTATAGGATTTCTATAAATATTTAGTTGGAATATGTAACAAAATAATTAGGAAAGTTAGTTTTCTTTCTACTTAATTGGCTTAAAGCAATTCTGTAATTTTATTCTTATCAGTTTAAAAATATTATCTCCTCCGCTATTTAACATCTGATATTATATTACTTCTAGCACTAGATGCATAATCAATGTTGTGGTGTGTTTGAACCAGGGAATTTATCAGTTTCTGAGGATGTTAGAAATTTAAGTGCCTAATGTAAGAACCATGCCCAGTTTGGCAGAGAAATTTTCAGTTCAGAGACAATTCAAGTACCCTCCCACATTTCCCACTCCTCTAGAAGTTAGGCAATCCTGTCTAACTACTTCTGGCCAGTGGGCTGAGATGGGAAGTAATGTGAGTCTCTTCCAGGCAAAATGCATTTATGAGCTGGTGTGTGGTGCTTCAGCTCTCTTTTTCCCTAATGCAGCAACCTTGAAGTTGAATATTCCTGTTGACATAGTTAGAAGGTGTAAGTAGTCTGAATCCCTGTGACATCACTTGGAAGCCAGCAAACCCACAGAGGACTTTGCATGAGCAATCACTAAATCTTTATGAATTATACTGTGATTTGGGGGATTTGTTTGTTATTGTATTATAGCCTAATCTAACTTTACTAATATACATAGCCTTTGGAGGTGTGTGGTTTTTGCTTGGTAAGGATATAGGTAACTAAAAAATACTAAGAAGGGTTGCAGCAGACACCCAAATCTAAGTAGACTCCTAATCAAAAGGTCATTGTTACCAATAACTAGTTCTGTGGTTCTATAGATAGAGAAAAAATTTTTTTGGTAACATTTTCAAAGCAAACATTTTGTCACACACAATTTTCCTGGAGAATTAGACGTTTATTCAGACCAGCCTATGCACAATATAAAACCCTTCAATATGAATGACAACAACAAAAACAAAAAACTAATCATGAAATACCAGGTTAAATTAATGCTATCTTAGCTAAGATTTACCTCTCTTGTATCAAAAATAAATATTTTGAAGCAAGAGTGGAAACTCCAGAGTAGAACTGTTCACTATATGACAATTGTCTATAAAGATAATTCAATTTATTAAAAAACTATAGAAGTTTCACAATTCACTTATTTTACTTAATATAATGACAAAATCAGATCATTGACCCTGCAATCCAATCAGCATCACAGTATCTTAGTAAATGTTCTGTAATTGGTTGGATAACTTGCATGGCTATTATGACAAATAGGCCAGTTACAGACTGGAATGCCTTTACCTCCACAGACTTCATTTACTGATCTGCTGAAAATATTTGTATTTGGCACTTTGGAGACACAGAAGTGAACTGAAGTTTTGATTTCATGATCTGTATGACTTGATTTAGCATTTTGGTTAATGAGCAGTTGATATTTAAAATATATATATGAGATCCTTATTGATTATGGTAAATTGATAAAGTTTTTGTTTTAACTGGAAAGGCAAAAAAATGATATTTCAAAAATGATTCTTTAATCATGCATTGCTATGCCTGGAGCTGTAGTTGTTGTTTTGTTAGTGATTACATGATAAATGAGTGGATCATGGCAAGACTGGCCAGAATGCCTGTTTGGCTGGAAATCAGGAGTTCTGTGGTTGTCTCAAGGTTTTATTACAAATGCATTGGTTACCTGAGTGACCTTGGGCTGGTCACAGAACTATTTAGGGCTTTACTTTTCTTACCTGTAGAGTGAAGATACCAATACCTTTCAGTGGTTAAAGCATTGGTATAAGAATCAGATGAGCTAAAAAGCATGTGAAAATGGCTTAATGACACACAATGTTATATATATTTATTTAAACTTATGGATAGATATGTGAACAAATAATGTTTTATTTGGCCAAGCCTATTCTCTTGGTTCTTTGTCTTCCAACTTGAAACACTAAGTCTGTCCCCAGTCTCCTGTGGAGACATTTCCTGACCTTTCACCCTATGCCTAAATCTTGGCCAAATGCTCCTTATCTATGTTCCAGAGAACCTCTGCATAACTGCATTATAGTGCTTACCAAATTACATTGACAGAATTTGTCTCTGCCTGTCTCCTCCATTAGACAGTGAGCTTCTTGAGAGCAGTGGCAATATAGTTTTTATTTTTGTATCTGCCATTTCCAGCATAATGCTTGGCATATTGTAGATGCTCCTAAATGTTTACCAAACTGATCATAAAGCTTGGAGACACTATGGTGACTACTGTATTTTAAAACAAATATCCCCATTTAAAAATATTCCACTTGGCTGGGTTGACAATATACAATAAATATGACTTTGCAATTTCTAATCGCAAACCTTTTAATTTCTTAATTAGCTGCCGATAATTTGTTACATCCAATAGAAAGCAATAAGAGAGTAATTATTTTTTCTGCTTCTAATATTACTAGGAATATTTTTGCAAAACACAAAAATTCTTTGCAACTTTTTCCCTTTAAAGTTCTACTGAGCAGTTTACGGAATGGCACCCTGCCAAATGGTGATCCATTTTCTCAAAACATCGTTTGAGACCACGTTAACCATGCACACTAAGCTTATCTACTGCATCATAGTACAGTCACATACTTCATGCAAAATTATGTTTGACATTAAATTATAAACCCTTAACGTAATAATAAAAAAATAAATAACCCTAAAAGCAAATTAAAAATATGTTTTCACTGGAGCAGGTTATTAGCGCACTGGAAACTTGATCTGTAGTAGTCAATCCTTGGGCATGCTTCCATTTCTGGAGGGGTTTGAAATTTCTCTCTGTGCAGAGAAAAATCCCTAATTCATGAAAGGAAAATTAGCTAATAAAATAATTTTTTCCTCCTGAACTGCTCTGTTGATGAAAACATGTCCACTGCAATCATAGAAATGAGTGACTTTTCAAATAAAGTAGTTAGTGTTGCCATAAACAGAAGGATGGTAAGCCATTGCTTTTCTTTGCCAAGGGAAAGAGTAGCCAGCTGTGTCCAGCTTTTTTTTTTCTACTGCAGTATTTATATAAATAGGCATTTTTTGGGACTGGAGTAGTCCAAATGAGAGCCCATCTAAGAGAGTCTGAGTTTCCTCTGAGTTTGTGCATTCTGAAGCCTCAGTCCTTAGTAAAAAATTTTCTAAAAATCCAGAAAAACAAAGAAGAAAACCCTTAAAATGATGAAAAAAAAAGCCTTCTACTTGATTACACCTGGTATTTCAACCATTGTGACTATTATCATGTCCCAAGTAGTTTTCTCATTTGTTGACACACCTGCAAATTATAGAGTTAGATTTTGATGGTGTTTAGTGAGTCCTACGTTCTGATATGCAAATCC
The DNA here is from genome assembly GCF_029281585.2 of Gorilla gorilla gorilla. Classification (NCBI taxonomy): domain Eukaryota; kingdom Metazoa; phylum Chordata; class Mammalia; order Primates; family Hominidae; genus Gorilla; species Gorilla gorilla. The sequence goes on from NC_073235.2 coordinate 47,300,802, forward strand.
AGAAATTTATATTCTGGTTAAAGCACATTAATTCATTGCAGTCCTGGCTTCCCTTAAGCTGAGATTAAATTATTGCATAGGTATCTCCCATGATGAACCACAGTAACAACCATGCAATAATGACAAAATTTACGTCCAACTTATTTATTTACATGATTTTTCATTCGTTTTCATATGAGCAAAATGTTTGTCCTAGCTTATTTGTAGTAAAAATTAGTATTACTGTTCTCATAGTTAAAATATATTTTAATATCTATATAAATGTTGTATTCTTTTATAATGTGTATATTTTCTTTAATGTAATGATAAGTAAAGTCCACGAATCAGACAGACTGGGCCTGTGAGGCAGATACAAGAGTACATTTTACCCAAGATAACATTTCAAAATGATTGCCAGATAACCTGCAAAATTGTAATGTGTTGTGCTGCCAAATTCATTTTAGCATTGGGAATTAATTTTCTAACGTGTTTTTGGTGAATTAATTATTGCAGGCAATGTGATATCTTTGGAAGTCTGAAGTTAGACAGTGATTCAGATGAACATGGAATCAGTAATATAATTGGACTCAGTTCCTTTATCTTTCAAGGGCTCTTTTACATGACAACACAATATACACACTGCTCCAAGGGATACCTTTGGCACTTCTACAATTCCAATTTCTTTCCACACTCTCATTCATTGTTGATTCTTGGAACCTATGCAGGATAGAGGGGGATGGAGCACAGCTCTGTGTCCGTCTGCCTTCTTCAAGCAAGCTTCAAAGTCTCTTGTTTGTTCGAAGAGCATTTGGAGAAGTTTTTCCAGAGAGAGCAATTGCTCTTCTTAGCTGGGAATGAAAAGCTTTGCTAGGCGTTTCAGTGGGATTCCTGGCCCAAAAGGGGTCTGAAGGTGAACGGTACTCACCGGCGTGCTGGGATTGATCACGCACAGTCTCGTGGAGGAGTTGCACATTTAGGCTTGCAATGTGCCACAACATTCAACCAGGAGCTTGAGGCAGAATCAGGGGGTTTAAATCTGCTCCCACAGATGAGTTTAGAATGCTGTCAAGTAATACATGTTTGCTCTTGATATCAGAGATCCAAAAGACTATTTCAGCGGTGGAAAGAAGTCTCAGGCCCCTAGAAAAGAATAAAATGACATTAGCTTGTAAGGGAGTGTTAATCTGTCTCTGCTGGCAGTTACATTTCCTCAGTGTTTCCCTCCTTGCCTCAGTTTTTTCGTGTTTTTTTTCCCATTAACAAATTATTTTCAGAGCAGAACTAGATCAGTAAACATATCGTATTAAAGTTTATCTGGTAATAATTGCTAAGAGGTTCACATTCTGTCATAAGTTTCTTTTTGTTTCCTCCTCTTTTCATATTAATGGGTGTAAAAGGAACTTCAGCTGGTAAGGCAGTGATCACAAAAAAAAAGTAGTAGCTTAAATAGTGCAGATGGTTTTTTTTGGGGGGGGTCAACAGGCTTCCTCAGCTGCAAGTCCACCCTGTCAAAGGCTCATTGGTTATGAGTTAGCTGCGCTTATATTTTGGCCTTGGAGTTCCAGATTGAACATCTCTCCTCTGGCTGAGTTTTATTACCATGTAATAAAATAAAATCCAAGGTACTTAAACTCTTTTTAATGAGGACTACCAAAATATTTTTAAAGTTATCCTGTGGCTCTCCCTTTGTCCTGTCCATATTTTAATGAGACATGGAGAAAAAAAAGAAAGAACGTTTCGACAAAGTCTATGTAACATTAATATAATGATGGGGGCATAAAAATTCCAGTGGACAGTCATTTTGTTTGTTTGAATGTGAAAGAAAATGACCAGGATTTTCTTTTTTCCTGCTGAATTAATTAGATTAACTAGGAAACACCTAGGCAAACAGCCTCAGAATTAAGGCAGTTACAGAGAAAACAAGATGACTTGTGTGCCACTTCTCTAGTTGCCCTTTTCTTTTCATTTACCTTAACTGTTTGTTTATTTTAATCTTGAATGTGGACCCCAACATTCTGTTAAAACAATAAGCAAACAACAAACCCAAATTGGCACTTCTATTATAGTATTTTTTTAAAGATTGTTTTTTTTCAAACTGAGGAACTGACATTTTAAAGTTTAAGACTAAATTTATCTAGAACACAAGGTTCGAATGCGTTCTTTGCTGATATACTGACAAAACTATTGAATATATGTACAGAGAACCATAATGCTCATTTAAAAAGGACTGTAAGCAGCAAGTTTCTTTTTTGTTTATATCACTTTGACTATTTGACTACATGGTTAATATTCTGTTGTAGTCTTCCTTTCTGCTATGAAAATAAAATAGACAACTAGAGCAATACCATAGCTAAATCACGGTAAAATTACTGCAACTGAATTGTTGAAGTGAATTTTTTTTTAATGACTTACTCTTGACTTTTTCAATGAGAAGCAATATGGTCTTCTCTTCAGGCATTCTGCATGTAGTTATTTGAAGTTGCACTAATTCTGTATCAGATAAAGAAAATTACACATATCTTCCCTAACCAACACACACAGCAGAGCACACTGGCTATGTCTCTTGCTAGCATATGGTGTTCATCATTAGCAGTAGCGGCAGCAGCCACCTCTTTTAGTTCACTGGTGGAAAATAGAGCTCCAACTCAAATCTCTGTCTGCTCGCCATAGCTCTTTCCAGTTAAATTGGTACCACAATCTGTATGGTTTCACCACTCCATTGGCAGTTTAATATAAACATCTGTTTCCAGTCTTTTATATCCTATCTGAGATTTATTCAGTCCCTCTGAGTTATCTGTCCTTTTCTCCTTCCCCATTTATTTCCCTTGACTTAGAAATGATGTTATATTTTCCAATATTTCCTTGATCTTTTGCTCAGATGTGTGAATCATTAAATGTATTTAATTATCTTTTTTCTTTTCTTCTAAGCCTGTGCTGTTTGTTTATAATCTCTTCTAGCCTTATGCATTATTAAGCTCTTTACCCTCACAGCTCAACTTTCCTTGAAAAAAGTAATGCGACTCCAGGTTTCTACGATGGAGGTCATTATTTCATTGTGATTGGCATCAAGATCAAACTGTGAAGAATCTTATTCAAGTTAATTGATTTTGTCTACTCTCCATCCATATTTTGCATTTACCGCTGTAAAATGCAAAGATCTGAAGATTCTGGTGCTCGGGATTCATATTATTCTACTTTCTCTTTCATTAAATTTGTAATGTTGGAAAGTAAGGGTATTTCCTGAGAGGTAATAATCTCTGGTAGAAGCAGAGACCCTGAATCAAAGACAGTTGAGTCTTTTAATTCAACTGTTGGTTAAATGTCAGGAAATGTCCGGCCCAGAGGTCATTATTATTAAGTCAAATAGAACACTTTTATTTTCCTATCTCCTTTTTATTTTGGAAGCTGTTCATAAAGATTGATGCTGTGTAAGTCGCTAACTACAGGGAAATGGTGGAATTCTGTAAACAATTGGCAAGCAGAACTTTGTTCTTATTGTCCCATTAAGCTTAATATGAGGTGTTAAATTTAATGAAATGTGGTGAGTGAAGTGTTATTTTCCTATTGGTTACTGTAACAGTCATTAACAAGTAGGACACGACTAGTACTGAAAATAGAATACTGTATCCATGACAACATAGAGTTCAGCTTTTCCGTTTTCAGCAAATGGGGCAGCAATTACTTAATATTTCCTTGATTTATTAATTTCCTTATAAGTGGGAGTAACAAGAAGACTCTTGAACTGGGGATTTAATAATCCAAATTAGCCAAAGTTTTTTTGCTACATCATGTATGTAATTAGTCAATCATTTACATGTTCCCATGAACATTTGTTGAGATTCTAGTGTATGGTAGACACTAAACATACAGAAATAAGTGAGACGTAGTTCCTGCCTACAAGTTGTTCATGGTCTAATTTATGCTGTGGTTTGCAAAGTGGTATCACCAGACAAGCAGCATGGGCATCACTGGGAGCTTGAAAGAAGTGCAGGTTTTCTGAGCCCATTCTGGACCTGCTCCATCAGACACATCGGGATGAGGCCCACTGACCTGTGTTTGAGAACCACCAGTTGAGTGGAGAAATTAAACTCTTTTCAACTAATATCTTGCTTAATGTTCAAAATGAATATAAAAGAAGATACTTTCATTTAAGAGAGTTGTAATTCTTTCAGAGGTTCCACAAATATTTATTCTTTAGGTTTTTGGGCAAGAAACATAGGCCATGGACTAACTACACATGATTTACTAAAGCTTAAGGAAATAAAAATATTCCTAATGGAACCCTTACAAATTCCATGTCTTTGTTTTATCTCCTTAGTGAACCCATCGTCTCATGAATAGTAAAGAACCATCCTTAAAATAGAATTGCATAAGATGCTTGAAGGAAGGACCACTGTTCTATTTATTTTACAGTCCTCAGTCTACCACAATGCTAGACAGATAAATGTTCCATAAATGCCCAGCCCACATATGGATTTAAACCCTGAAAAAGATTATTTAACCTCTCCACTTATATTTTTTCTTTTACAAAATGAGAGTGGAATTAAACATTGGGAGATAGGATGCTCTCTCATGTCTCTTCCAATCTGAATATTTTATTATTCTATCTTTGGAAGTCTGTGTTTATTAATAAAGGAGCTCTCTCTCTCTCTCTCACACACAGGTGTATATAACTGATTTTACCTCGTGTATTTATTCCCCCTATTGCTTATTAAATCTTGATTCTTAGTACAATTATATCTTGGTTTTTCAGTACACTCATGGCCTTGAATCTTCATCCACTCAGAGCTCCGTGTGCATTCTTCCAAGCCATTGCTCTATACCCGGAACCGCCTTTTCTTGAACACACCACAGGATACCTCACCCATCTGTTCTGTGAAGCATTCCAATGACAATAACCACCTACCATTTTGTGCTATTATACAGTTATCTCCTCCCCCTTCATCCTGTTGGTATTGTGTATATTACTTAAGATGAGCACTCTAGTTCTTTATTTGCTTGTAAATTATAAGTGGTGGTGTGGTTTATAAACTCATGAAAATTATATTTCACTTGGGATGAAACTGGTAGAACCATTTATAATAACATCATGTTGTTATATGGTATATATATTATATATAGGTATATATATACACCAATATGAAGAGTGAATTACATTGTAGGTAGGGTAATAGATTAGCTCAATTGTTTAGTGTAACGTCAAGCTATTTGTGGTTCAGGTGTGAGCCCCATAGGACTAGTTACCTTACTATTTGCTATAGTTGAAAACTATAGCTCTACAATAAGCGGCTGTTTTAAGATGAAGATGGTGTTACACGTAGTATGGCAGAGACAGAGTGATATACTCTAAGGAACATTGTTCAGCCAATCAGACCTGGGTTCAAATTCCATCACCACTGTTTACTTGCTATGTGCTTCCAAACAAACCCTGTAAATCTGTTTTCTAAAATAAAAAGTTATGAACACATAATCTCATGTTTTGGGATTGCTATGAAGGTTAAATAAAGTGAGGAATATTTGGGACAATCTATCACAGGGCCTGACACAAACTAGTTCAACATATGTCTGTATCTGTAATCTAAATCTCTACCAAGAAATTTAAAAACTTGAATTGCTCCATGTGAATTTTACCCCAAGCTCTTGGTTTCAACATGCTGAAAAATTAACTCATTTTCCTCCCAAACCTCTTTCTCCTGTATTCTATCATTGGATGAATGGCATTTCTACTCACACATTACGTATCCAACCAAGCATTAATACCAAATGGTTTTTGCCTCTCATATTCATCCCTACAGTTAATTCCTTAATGAAGACTCAAAACACCTGCTTGGATCACAGTATAGTCTCTAAATCAGCCTCCCAGTTCTCACTCTAGGATGACGCAATTCATATTTCTTACACTGCTACCAGGGGTTGTTTTAAAATAAGAATCTTGATTGTATTATTCTCCTGTTTTAAACCATTCAGTGGTTATAACATTTTTAGATAAAATGCGAACTTTCTGGCATGATATTATACACAATGCTCTCTTTAGTTTCAAAGATAACTATGCTTTCTCATACACTCTGACCTCTCTTGTTACTACCAAGCATTTTACTATAGTTACCCTGAATAAATTACGTTTTGTCTTAATTTGGATTCTACTGAAAGCAGAGCCTGAGGCAAGGACTTGGTGGCAGGGAGTACATTTGGGTGGGTATATAAGGAAGTAGTACTAGAGATACAGGATGTGTTTTTGTTAGCATGTGTTTTTGAAGTCCCTATAATGGGCAATAAGCCGTCATTCCTTGAAACATCTGAGAAACCTATAATACTCCCAGAATTGTCAGAAGGACAGAAGGCTGAGTCATTGATCCACCATTTCCTGTGCCTCACTGGTTGGTTGAAGAATGCCTTTGGCTGCATTTGTGCAGGAGCTAAATGGGCTTCCTGAGAAGTCCTTGAAATGGGAAATGCTTGAAGGGGATGCTAGCTCTGAGTTTGCACAGTACTGTGCAGCTATAGGAGAAATCACAGATAAGCCAAGGAGACACAACACTGGGGGTCAGAGAGGGGGCTCCATTGTGCTCTGCTGCTGTGTTTTTGCATGAATAATTCTCATGTACCTAAAAAGTCTTCATTGCTGCTGCTTTTTCAAGTTTATATCGTTTACTCATACTTATCCTTCTCCTGGGATTTTTTTCCCCTGATCACAAGCATTATCTGAAAGTAATTCTTCTCTACATCCACATTATTTAGGATGCAGTGCTGCACCATCCACATATCACAATAAATGGCACTTGTTGTCTTACTTTTGTCCCTAGAATAAAAGCACATTGAGTATGGGAAATGCTTGCCTTTCCTCTGGTTCATAAGACAATCAATGCCTGGATATTCTAGGACTCGAATCAGTGTTTGTTGGATAAATGAGGGCATACATGAATAGGAGAAAAATCTCCCAGTAATCATTTTAAAATGACATTTTTTATCATGTCATCTCTCTCATCAAAATTGTCACTGACTCTACCCTCTCTACATGTAATGGCTAAATTATTTAACTTGGCTTCTCATGTCTATGATATAATCCCAAACTGCTTTTCTAACCTGACTGACCATTTCTCTCATTTTTTAATCTTTCACTCCAGCCATGCCACTCATTGTCCTTTATGTAGTCTCCTAAGTCTCCATCCTCATGTCTTGGCCACACTCTTCTGTATTTTAAAAAAATGTATATCTGATTCTTACACATATTTTGAGGTGTAGTTGTTAAATCATCTTTTCCTAAAAGGAAAAAAAAACATTTCTCTGACAATTAGCTTGTAGTGGTCATTTTGTCTTCTTTGAATTCCTGCATATTTTGTTGTTTCAATGGGTATGAATGGCAGTGCCATGTGTATGTTTTCTGCATGCATTACCTCTCTTCAATTAGACTCTTATGTTCTTTGAGATCAGGTTCTCTGTCTTGTACATACTTTCGGATGAGGTTGTAATTCTTAGTGTCTAATCTAGTGCCCAGATGGATTCTGGCATACATTGCAAGCTCAGTGTTTTTTCTTTATGGACAAACTGTTTAGATGTTTACTTTCATATCAGTGATTTCAACACCACCTGTGATTCTGGATACCTGAGTAGAACTGCATGTTATAAAGAACAACAGCATTGACCTGACTGATTGGGGCAAAGCAGATAAACATTTGCTTAAAACTTGAGCAAGGGGAGAGGAAGAATTGTTTAGAAGTGGAAGTGTTAAAAAAAAAAAAAGGAAATTATAGAGAGGGATTATCTAACAAAGCAATTCAAGAATATCTACTAGAACAATGGAAATTTGCCAAATATAAAAATAACCAGAGAATGTAAGTTCACTTTTGAAACAATTAAAACCACACTGATATTCCTATTCTGATCTTTATTTTTTATAAACATTTGTTTGACTTTATAATGTTTTAGTGAGGGAAAGTGAGGTACGGTTGAATGATCTTAAATATACCTAGCTATTAATTATGACTATTTCATTTTATAAATTACTAATATTTAAAAGATGTGGCTGTTCTTTTCCATTTATTTATCAAAAGTCTTGAGCTTCAAGAGATATGGCCTTTTAATTTGGGAAAAATTTAAAAATTGGAAAGAGGGACTTTTTTATTTTTGTTTTTTGTAGAGGAGAACTGGGAGGCTGAGGATTGGAGATGGGATACAGATTTTCACTGTAGTACCTTTTCTAAAAAACATTAAAAACCCACTACTATGTATTATTTAATAAAAAATACAAAATATTGAAAAATATTTCCTTGATTTTAATTCTTTCAAGAAATGAAGCATGAATATGGAGCATGACAATATTGGCAAGTTAACTTTTTGCTCTGTGTGAGTATCATTTAATATTGGACCAATTACAAAATACGGAAATTATACACGTTTAAATAGACATTGGTTAAATCAATCAATGAAGCTGAACTAAGAGACTACATTGAATGATAGGAAAATCATTCGTTAATATTTAATGAATTGAACAGATAGACCTTTGTTTAAGTGATATTTATAAGCTTTGATTATAATAGAATTCAGACTTCCCAGCACAATATTGTTTTCAGGTTAATTCTGTGGGTTTACTTTTTAAAAATGTGATTAATTTAAGCAAGAGGTTTGCTTATTGTGTGATAGAAAAAGAAAAAAGAAAGGATTAAGAACAGTCTCTCCCTCCCCCCACTTGGCTACCTTCCTTCTAATTCTTCCAACATTAATACAATGTTGCTGACGATGTTATGTTGTTACTAGGTTGTGTCAAATCAAGAGAATAATTGGACATTAAGATTCATCTCTGAATACATTAATTAGATGATTTCTTTATTTCTGTCTTAAGTTACTAATGATTTCCTCTCCATAACTGGGGAAACTCTGTAAGAACTCATTATCCTTTTGGGATTCTATAGCTACTTCAAGATGATTTTTGGTAACAGTAGACTGTATATTAAGTTCCCAAAATTAAAATTTCAAAAAGCAAGGGTACTATTTAGATCTAAAATGTGTGCCCTTCAGGGAGTTATTTCTTTTCAAATGAAATATGTTCTATGACAATGGTACCTATGGAGAGACATGAGGACCCCATGAATACTAATATGTTCATCAAGATGATTGTTGATAAGTCACATTTTCTCTAAATGCTGAGATTCTGCAAATATCTCCTCTACAAGTGGAAATCATGGCCATAGTTCTCAGCTCAGAGATGATGTGCCTTACTGCACTAGCAACTCACTGCGAGTAGGTTATCAATTTTTCTGTGTTCCTAGTGCCTTGCCTAGTGCAGATTATAAGAGACACTCAGTAAATATGTTATTAGCTAATTAATAAAATAACCAAACCTCTCAGAGTACACAGATGCTAAGCTAGAAATTATCTGAGGATTACTCCTGTTGTAATATTCTGTGAACTTTGCATAGGTATGATTTTGTAGGTGGTAAAACTTTACAAAAAATTTATTTCATCAAAATATCTCAAATTGTTATAATTTGATGACATATTCCATAAAGTTTCACTTCAAAATGATAAGAAATTAATCAGATACTTTATATTCTTCAATACATCAATACATATGGCTAAAACTCACCAAATCTTAATGCCAGGGAACATGAATGGGGGTGATGAGTTAAAGAATTACCAATATGGAGTTCAGGGCTGGTAATGCCGGGGAGGAACTCCAAAGAAAAACTCAGCTTCATTCACTATTTAGTCCTTAAAGCACTATTTTTCCCTGCCACCTTTTGCCCAGTATGCTTCGGTGCCATCTTCTCTTTGACACAATGGATATTATTCCAAAATCTTTAGTGTAAATCAAATTTTTATAAATTAGACCACAGCATTCAGTAGAGTTGCTGTACTATGGCACATACTGTGTTCCAGGCTATTCAGGTAGGGCCAGATGTTGTCCTCACAGATCTATAATCCAGTGAGAGAAACACACAGACACATAAATGATAATAACATGAGACAGAGTACCACTGAGAGGAAGAGAAGAAGCATTCTGCCTGGGCCTAGCATGGAATGCTGTAGGTAAAGGTGCCCTGTGAAATGCCCTAGGGCTCAACAACAAAATGAAGTAGGTTACGAATGCTCTTCAAAGTTCTTTTGTTTTCAAATAATACACCCTGAAATGTATCAGTAATATATTTAAGTTTTCTATATGCTTACTTTTTTTTTGGGTGATAGGTTTTGCCAAAGAACTGAAATCAAATGACTCTTTAAAATTTGTAACACAGTAAGTTCTTTTACTGCCTCCACTGGCTGCTGCCCATATAGAATTGTTTATGCTCCTGAAAGCTGCCAAATGTACTTTCAATTTTTATATAACTGTTATAGGTAAAGGCAGGATTATGGATTTCTTTCAGTACCTTCCTTGAATTGACAATCAGGATCCCTCTTTGGCAAGGAGATGGAGTTGTTGCTTTTCTGTTCATTGTAAGTTACAATCTTATAAGTGTTACAGTGATTTGTTAACAAGCAGAAGCGATTCTAATATTTTGATTTTTTAATCTTGCCCCATTCTGTTGTTTTACCTGCTTAGTTTGGCTAATGAAAATGACATGCTACAATAACTCAAGGCAGGCTAAAATTGAACTACTGGATGAATTCTTCTGACAAAATTATTGACTATATATTATATTCTAGGCCTTATGTAGAACTCTGAAAATAGAGATAAGGACCAAAACAAACTCAGTTCCTGCTCTAAGAATGAGGTTTAAGGTCTGTTAGGGAAGACACACGTTAATCAGATAATCACACAATAAATGTATACTGACAGATTTACGTAGTAATAATAATAGCACTAGAGCCATAAAACTCAATTGAATAGTTTTAGGTGTGTGTGTGTGTTCTCATGTGATCATATTAACTTTTATGAAGAATTCTGTCTGCAGTGTAATTGGCATTGCCAACAGTGGATACGAGCAAACCAGTCGGGAAGTCCAGAAAAGACAGCAATGCTATTTTATACTAAACAGTAGTGACGATGAGAGAAGTAGACAGATGACCCAATTACTACTTCAGTAAAGGATTTAGAGGAATTTAAGCATTAATATTTATCAAGTGCCTATAATGTGTCAAATATTCTTTTAGGTACTAAGCATACAAAAATGAATACATTAAAAATCCCTTTCCTTAGGAAGCTCTCTGTCTACTCTGACATTCCCAAGAATGGTCAACTATGCATTCATGTAAGAGAAAAGTAACACAAAGCAACTGATGTCAGGGGATTCGTATTCACTTACCCTTTTGACTTTGGGGTATAATATGTGACTTTTTGCTTTTAGAAATCCTTAAGAATCAACAGAAACAATGCATTTGAAAATACTCAAAATATAAACACAAATAGAATGTCATATTAATTTTCTTCTTTATAGCTTTCCAATTATACCTAGCATAGGCTAATATTTAAATAGATTTTTGTTACTTGAGCACACAGAAATTGAGGAAGCCTCCAGAGCATGCTAACCAGTGACAAAACGATGTCCATTGAAATTTGCGTTTGGTAACAAGAAGGTGATAGAAAAACATTTGGATTACCAAATAACTTGTAGCGGTATCACCACTGCGGTACCTGCACTGCCTCTGTCCCCATCCCTCACAACTGAAATCAAACTAAAATGGATATATTAGATTAGTAGATTGCATCAACTAAGTTAGAAACAAATTAGAGTTGCTATTATTTTATGTGTTTGAATTCAGGATTTTTGAAACCATCGAATCATTATTTATTGTTTATTATAAAAAATTTTAAACATAAACAAATGTGGGCAGAATAGTAATAATAATGATTGCCCTATTCCCATAATCACTTTCAACAATGATCAGGAGTTTAACCATCTGATTTCATTTATTTCACACTTTTTTATTTTTTGGTTTTACTGCAGTATTTTTAAACAATTCCAGGTAAAATAATGTCATTTCATCCATTAAACTTCATTATGAATTTTACCCAATAAGGATTTTTTTTTGACAGTGTCTGGCTCTGTTGCCCAGGCTGGAGTGCAGTCGCATGATCTTGGCTCACTGCAGCCCGGACCTACCTCCTGGGGTCAAGCCATCCTCCCACCTCTGCCTCCTGAGTAGCTGGACTACAGACCTGCACCCCCACATACACCTAATTTTGTAATGTTTTGTAGATATGGGGTCTCCCTGTGTTGCCCAGGCTGGTCTCAAGCACTTGGGCTCAAGTGATCCTCCCATCTCTGCCTCCCGAAGTGCTGGGATTACAGGCATGAGCCACTGTGCCCGGCCTAGTTTCAGGTTTTTGCTTTAAATTTTTCAGGTTAGAACATTTCAGAAGTGATTCTGTGTATGCTTTTTGTACGAGGCATGCTCGAATGGTGATGTCAGCGTTTAATGTTCCCTAACAAATTTTCAACTACTGACTTTACATTCATTTCATGTCTATGTTCATCATTTCTTTCAGGGTTACAAAATGGTGATTTTTTTTCTAATTCCACCATTCTTTATGTATTTACTAGTTGGAATTCTTCTGAAAGAAAATTTTTCTTTCATTAACTACTTAGTTGGCTTAAAATGTAGTTTATATGGAACTGACAGGATAAATTCTTGATACTTTTCTCTCTAACTCCTTTAAAACTCAATTTTCAGGATAATGAATTGCTGCCTTGACCACCTCCAAGGCAATTCATGGAATCTTACTAGCTTCTTCTAAACAATAGGACGGCATTACCATACTATTAAAAATAGTGGTGGGATGGGGAATATTTTTGTTGTTGTTGATGTTCACATTATTAACAAATTATCAGGCTCTCATATTAGTAAAGGGGAATATTGGCAGAGCAGGACGAGTAGATAATTCAGCAGCAGGCAAGAGACAAAGCAAAAATCAGCTTCTGATTGTAGTGCAAAGTGGGTCAATGGAGTATGGCAGGTGATGGTCTCTATATTGGCAAAATCACAAAAGAGTTACTTGCATAGATTAAGAGATTTGAAACCCCAGATTTATGCTACATAGGTGCATTTTAGAGCTCTTAATTTTCAAAATAGGAACCTGGTCCTTTTTAGTCCTATTTTCCAAAAATGTGTTATTAAAAATGTTTAAGCCTGTGGTGCCAAATTAAATTGCAAGCTAACCAGCTAATTTATCTCACAGCTAACTAGTGGGACCTGCCCACTCCAATTAGCCTGGGACTTTCCAGTTTGAATACTAACAGTCCTGAATCCTGGGAACCCCTTCAAGTCTTGAGCAAAATGAATGATTGATCGCCTTAGCTAAGAGAAATTTTTTTACTTACAAGATACTCATACCCAATGTTCAGTTCTACAATTGAAAAGCATATGTACAATTTGCTTTGTTTGCTGGCCCATCCAGTCATTTTTCCCTTTCATTCCCGTTTGTGACCACCTGCCCATGTTTACAAGAGGCTATGAAGGAAAGGCTACATTCAAGGAACTGAGAAAGTGAGGTCACCAGGCCATATGAGAATCCAAACGTTGCTGTTAGTTTTACTAACACCTGTTTTAAGTTTATCTGAAAATGAGGGTTGGAAATAATGATTTCTGCGTAATTGTTTTGTAATTTTGTTAGTTACATCTTGCTTGGAAAAAGTAATCTTCTGAAAAATTATTATTACTATTTTTGTAGTTTTGAAATGGAATTGCCAGCATGCTAAAGATACACCATTCAGTTCTCATCCCACTTTGCATAGCTTGGAATCTATGATCCTGCAAATATCTTTCAACTGCATTTTGGTAAATATTTTATACTATAATATTTTTATATAATTAGGTAGCCCCAATTGGTGAGGGTCAATTATTCATGCGTATACAAATTTTTATCTCACCCTCTGAATACCTATTTATGGGATCAAAGTTCCATTTCATATTCTCAAAATACATTTTATCTAGTTATTCTCCTCTATGCTGTTGTCCTACTCCAATATAGTGTAACCAGACAGATGTATTGCTATCCATTGAAACTAGCCAAATGTTGGGATTTTATTCCCATCAGATCAAGCATATCCACAGATGGGATGAAGAGAATGATTCAGCTGCTTCTCAAAATCCCTACCTCATTGGCAAGGACTTTTCAACTGTGGCTGTGCCTAAGACAATTTTAGCAAAAACCATGTGGGAAAAATGTAGGAAATTGTTAGTGCCCAATATACAGACGATAGCAGTACAAGGTGCAATCTAAAAAGGAAGATAATTAACAGCCATATGGGTAACTTCAGTTCATATTTTTGCAGAGAACTTTGGGAATATTGACTCATGGAAATGGAGCCTGTGTAAGACACAAATGATACTTTTGAACATCTGCCAGCAAGTATGTCAGCTACCTGTCCAAGAAAATAAAGAACTATTGTTGCTCCAGCTCAAGTCTTTGTCTTCATTTGTATTTCTTTTTTGATGGCACAAATATAAATAATGCCGTTTAAAAATATCAGAGTTGTTTCCAATTTGGACTAAGGAGAGTTTAGATTCTTAGCCTGGGGAGCCAGGGGCAAAACAAAAAACAAAAAACACTCCTCTGAACCTGGGCATCCTCATCTTTAAATGGGTGACAGCGATGGCTCTTCAGTCTACCTCACAATCTCCTTATCAGAATAAAAGGAGATAATGTAGGAAAAAGTGATTTTAAAATAATATACCCCAGTTAAATGTTAGTTATAATTATAGAACTATGTTTTACTAGTATTTGAGAGGGTACTTTCTATTTATTGATATATTTCTTATAAAAATGTCAAAAGTTAAAACATGCTCAACAGCATATTATGTAATGATTGGTACCTACTAGACATTCATAAATATATTCTTTCTTAATTTATTGGATCAGACAGCGTCATGTGTATTTCATTCTAGAAAGAAACTTATTAAGATTTGTCTCGCGTTTTTCCTCATCTGCACTTCAACTCTGGCTGGGGTTTTCAAATGCTCTATCTATAGATAGATATTCTCTTATTTCATACTCAGCTATTTTAGGAGAGAAAAGAGACCTTGTTTATTTCTAATAATACAAGTTTTACTGCATAAAATATATCCCAGTTACTTTCTTTACTGTTTTAAACATTTTCCCAGGGAAAAAATTTTCATCGTGTATTAAACTAGATGTCTAACTGGATTGATTCTCACCCTGAAGTCACTGAAACAACATTTTATTGCCACTTTCAAAATATAAATTTTGATGTGGTTTTCAAAGGCGAAATGAATAAAAATTTTGAAGCTAAAAATAAATAAAAGAATGTGACAGTCATCTTACCACCAAAAATACAGGCATCAGCACTCCATTTGCTCTTTTCTAGTTTAAATAATTAGAAAAGACATCAACAATATATTTTTGTCAGGTTTTATTGTGCAGAAGACAATTATCAGACTCTTTTGGAATGGCCATTTAAGGCCTTCTGATATATCTCTTTAAATTTGCTGTAAGTGCTCCCAGTCATATTTGATTTCTTTAATTTTACAGGATCAGAGGGAAACAGACCATTTTCTATTGTGACAAAGAGAGAACCCAGGAAAGGGGCAGTGTTTTTCACCTCACAGGTGATGGAGTTTGTATAAAGAATGCAGCGGATAATGGCAGGCTTGTCCTCTGAACAGATGGTGATGGTCTTGTTGCTAGGATGAGGCCTCAAGAATTTAGTTTTTAATTCCACATTATTTGCCTCAGTGCCATGAATATCCCTAGGTTTCCTGAGGCAAAAATACGAAAAAAAAATCCACAGAAAGAGTGACACACAGAGAGAGAAAGAGCAAGAGATGGGGCAACTGAGCAGAGACTGGAGCCCGGTCAAGAGAGGCTTTGGGGAAAATGCCTGCTCAGCTGTCTGCAATCACCTGGGTTTAAAGCAGGCAGGAAGGAAGATTGGTTTGGCAGGAGAACTGGCCCTTTGATGCCTTCGATACCACAGAGAAAAATTCCCATTTCTTCCCATTAGAAGTCTGTTTACTTTCCTAATTAAGATAAACATGTTTCTGAAGGAGTTAGCTCTTATAGCATGACATTTATAAAATCAACTATATATACACACAAGAATGTTTGCCAGGAATTTGGGCTGATGGTGATTGTATGAAGCATTTTATAGAAATATTTTTAAATAGTTGCCTTATTTAAAAGTGAGCGACTTTCATTCCCTCCAGTCAATTAAATATCTAATTTCAACTCTCGGAGATAATAACTGAAGTAGTTTTTTTAATAAATGAATGAACAGTTAGAAAACTGTTAAACACATAGCCCTGAAGCATGAAAAATATATTTGTTGAACAGCTTTATTCTTTTATTGTTAATTTACTTCAGAGAATATCCACGCGTGTAATTTTCAATAAAGTACTCTTATTTTGAAGTCTCCTTTATTGAATATAAGAGTGATGTATGTGATTATAGGCCAGTAGGCTAAAGAAGTTAGAGATTCTGAACACAAGGGTGAATGAGGGTGTAACTAGGTATCAGAACAGGATTACCTACCAGAATTGTCAGACCACCTGCCTGAATTAGTCACTTCAGTCAAACAGTTACGTTCCATGCCACCCCTCCAACACATACACCGTAACTGACATTAATCACTTGTCTCAGAATTATCTGAATGCAACTTTAATAATTCAGTAATTGACCACCTGAATTTTTTGGCATAATGTGACTGATGGCATTGTACACAAGTCTCACACTTAAGCTGTGTCTCACTGTAAAATGTTCACGTGTGTTTGCCGAGTCTTACACTATGGTTCAGACGAAGATCAGGTACCTGCTAGTGATGAGAAATCTATCCCTCGCTCAAAATGGTTATTAGTAATTCACAGTGGAGAGCTGTCACTGAAGCCTGTATTATTTAGCCTAGAAGCATAAATCACCTACTATTACTGTGTTTCAAAAGCTGTCAGTCACACTCAGGTTTTATATTAGTTGGTTTGGAGGGAAATGATGCCATAGGTTTTCATTCCTCCATGTCTCCTCTAACCGTATATGGATGACTCTCCACAATTCTTCCTCCCGTGACTAACTGTCCAGTGTTTTAGGGGTCCTTCTTGCAAAATGACCCAACATTTGTGTTTTTTAAATGCTTACTGTCATCAAAATTACCTGTTTGCTATTATACACACCTTGGGCTCTTAAGAAAACTGTTTGTATGGTCTGATTGATTTAATTCCAGGTAAGGTGCTAATGACTTATTAATGGCTTCCTAGGTAACATGTTTGTTTTTTGGTAAAGATTTTTAATGATGTGAAAAAAAATAATGACTAGTGATTAGAATTCTAAATGCTACAAGAAAAATGATAATACACACCTGGGGAATGTCATGGGGAGTGGGACAGATATTTTTGGCAAAGACACTCTCCAGTGTTTCTCAATGCACATCTACTAAATATCTATTAAATATCTGACCAACCCTGTTTTAGAGAATTTTTGCCATATTCAACTGTGTATGCATCTGAAGATGTGACAGACGCTATAATCTGGCTCTTTATTTCTACTGAAACATGCTATAAAATGTGTCCTCCAAAAAAGTAGACTTGGTTTATAAGCAATTATTTAAAAAATGCCCAATTACTAAACTATTCACTTAGCCAAATTTATTTTAAAACATTATTTCCAAACTTAATTTGCAAGGATATTCAGTCATATTTTATCTTAAATTAATTCAAGCTTTCTACCATAAAATATTGGATAAGCATTCGTTGAAAAAATGCATGCATGAGTTTTACCTAATTGTGTAAGTCACAAGTGATTTTGATATATTCCTCTGCTTTTTGGTATTGTGTCCAACTTTAATAAATTGACAAGCATTACTTTATAATTTTATATAGAGAAAACCTCAAATATTTTCAGATAAAAATACTGTACTTATATGTCTTTTAAATTTAAATGGTTTACATTTTAGGATATTTTACTTTGAAAGTATCTCACTTTATGTTTGTTATTGCCAATATTTAAGGGCATATATGTATATCTGCATCTGCTTTATATTTGGATGGCCAGATTAAAAAACAAACAAACAAACAAACAAAACACACCATATTTCAGAGTTACCAGATCACCAGAGAGCTGAATTTAATAACTGTGAAGCCCTGTTGAGTGTGGTCTTAAATTCTGCGCCCCCCACCTCCTTTTAAATATGGAGTGTTCATGCTGGTAGCAGACTTTAAAATGATGACTTATGACTACTCCCACTTAACACTTTCATGATTTGAATGACCATTCAGTCAGCTTTGAAACCAAAAAGAAAAAGTGAAAGGTCATGGCTGAGTTAAGAAATCATATTGGGTTTTGTAGGTCCCGTTACTTCTGACTGAGACATTTTCACTGGCCAAGCTCATCAGAGACCATTAGGTGATGAATTTTGTTAAGAGATCTGGGAGGAAGAGGAAAAATATTACGGATGGAAAAAATAATCATGTGCTTTTTAAAAACAAAACAAAACCTTGTTTTCTTCACATGAACCCCCTGTATTTCTTGATTTTTAGTGTTGTGTATTTATTTCCTGACAAATCACAAAAGCTATGTGATAAGGAGAGAAATGCAATTGTATTATTGGTTGATTTCCTGTGGTAGCACCTCAGGGGCTCCGGGCATTTACTACAAAGTTCAGTAATTGTACTATCTAGCTTGGTGGGTAAGTTATACAAAAGGGAACAAACTGAGAAAATGGTGTGTGCTATTTTTCAGTGAGGATGTTATCAATCTGTTTAAGTAAACTTTGGTATTACCCAGAAGATTGTTCTCTGCTTATTACATTGCTTATGCTGTGTTCAAATTGTGTGATTGTTCTGTCTTAAATGAACTCCACTGCATGTAGATTTTGCAGGGATCTCTAAACAGTGGGTAGTTTCATTACACACGACAGCTATGGATATTTTACATGCAGCTAAATGCGTTAAAGACAAAAGTTATTTTTTAGCATTATTTATTTGCTCAGAGGCCATTACAGTTTAACGAAAGGAGTATATTTGTATACAAATGTGAAATGTATAGAGAAAAAGTGAGGTATTGTATGGTTTTATATCTGAATGTAAAATCACCCTGGTGCTTTATGTCTTGGCAGTCCCAAAAGAGCTTACCCTGTGTAGAGTAGACTCGATATTTGCCGAATAAAATAAATGAATGATTGATATGATGGATAGTAGTGAGTTACATACAATTACAGTCCAACTCTATGTTTCAAGTGTGAAAAATAAAGGGAGTAGGTTTAGGAAAATTGTTTGCGAAGAATTTGGGATTAGAATAAAAGCAGGAAGCCCAATTAAGAAAGCATTTTATTCCACATCAAAATTCCAATTTGTGGGAGGTGGACTAGCTGAAGAGAAAGAATGAACAGAGATAAGGTGAAGGAACATGTTGTTTGTTTCTGGAGTCTGGAATTCATTGACTTAGATAGGATTTGAGAGTAATTGAGAGAGTCATTTGCACCTAAGCAGAACTTTTGAGATTATAAATAAGTAAGCTGGATTCTGTATTTGAAGCTTCTCCCTGAAGTTGTGAAAAAGGAGTAGTTCTTCCAATTGTCCAAATTGACAATTTCTTTGGTACATAGGGAATCTGACTCAATACAGTACAGGCAGTACACGCCCTTCCTGAAACGTTATCTGAACTATATGTTCCCTACTATTCTTGGTACTATTTTTGAAGGTTACAGAGATTGATTCACCCTCTATCTTGTAATGCTTTTATCTTATTTTTGGAAAAATTCATGTATTGCTAAGTATATATGTTACTATATTCTGCATGTAAAAATATAAGATCATTTTTAATGCTTTAAGAGGATGGATTATTTTTATTTCAATATCTGCAGACCATTTTTTGTGACATGCTCTTTCTATTTCATTTCAACAAATGATTTTGCTCTTCACCCTGAGTTCAATACCATAGAGTTAAGAATGAGGGAAGTGGCAAAATAGAAAGGAAATACACACATATGTACCTTCTAGAAGAATACACTTAAGATTCTAAATGTATTATCCATGTTGATGTAAAGCCTGATTTACTCAAATGAGAGCCAGCCTTATTCAGTGCTCTTTCTCTAAGTCTTAGAATTTGGCTATGAAGATTACGATATTTGGTAACTCATTTCAATAATACCCAAAGGGGCTTTTTATACTTCGTTCTTTTTGCAGAGAGCAAAGGTGGACAAATGTGAGAAGGAAATAACATTTAGCACATAGTTATTTGCCAGGCACTGTCATAAGTACTTTTTAATGTCTTTTCTTTTTCTGTAAAATTTAATTTTTACAGAAGCTATCCAAAATAGCTATCATGATCCTGATTTATCATGTAAGAAAACAGATTCAGGGATAATAAATAACCTGCCCAAGCTGACAAATGGCAGGGACATGTCTGTCTTTTCTCTCTCTCTCTCTCTCTGTCACTGCTCTCCTCTCCCTCTCTCACTCCTCTTCTCTCCCTCTCTCACTCCTCCCCTCTGTGTGCCTAGCAGGGGCTGGCACTTCACTAGTGCTCATTAAGCATATGTTTCAGTTGACATTGAATCTGGTTCCAAAGCCAATGCTTTTCTCACTATTATTACAGCATCCATACTATGAAATAAACTAAAAGCAATTACTGAATTGTGTTAGCTTTGGCTGTATATTATGTATAGTTGGTGCTATATGTTCGTATACTTCAGTTAGCCAATGTGGTTTTGGTGATAGCTATAAGACATTCCTCATTAGAAAATTGATGAAACCTTTATCCAATAATTGTCTCTGTAGCTCATATCCAAGTTCCATTCCATCTGTTCAAAATAAACCACCATCCAAGCCTAGGCTACCCCTCAACACCACAGGATCAAGAGAATATGGTCAGCAGATCAGAAAATACTTTGGCTGGCCACTTTGACACCCATTCTCAATATTTCCCCCACATCTCCATTACTCAACACAGGTCAGTATGAGTGTCAGTTCCCCAAATTTTCCTAAGAAGGAGCTAGGCTACCCAGCTATTCTCCATATTCTGAGATCTCTTATGTACACAAAGTTTATTCATTTTTTCCTTTTCATTAGCCTCTGAATTTCTTACCAGCAACAATCATATTAGAATTGTTTGTTACTGATGGGCAGCATCTAACACAGCACCCAGTCTGTAGTGTTCTGGATGAATGGGTAAATGCCTTTCTCACTGGCTACTGTTTACTGATGGAAAATTCTGAGTATGTCCTGTTACTTCATTTAAACTTAACAATTATATGTTACCACTCTTCTCATATGTATTTGTTTGCTTGGGCTGCCATAACAAAATACCACAGGTAGCTTAAACAACAGAAATTTATTTTCTTCCAGTTTTAGAGGCTAGAAGTCCAAGATCAAGGACTTGGTTTGTTTTTTTCTGAAGGCTTTCTCTTTGGCTTGCTTTCTCACTGTGGATAGCTGCTTTCTCACCGTGTATTCACATGGTCATCCCTTGGTCTGTGGCCTAATCTCCTTTTCCTAAGGCTTCCAGTCATAGTGGATTAGGGTCCATCCATATGACCTCACTTTACCTTAATTACCTGTATTTCTAAATGTAGTCAAATGCTGAGGTACTGGGAGTTAGGGCTTCAACATATGATTTTTTGTGGGACATGACTTAGCTCATAACATCATAGGACAGTGTGAAGAGCAGAGAGAACTGAAAATGCCCTCTCCCCTATTAATTTTCTTTTCTAGGGAGTGGAGTGGAAATTCCTCCCCATGTAAAAATATGAGAATTGAGGAACCAGTATATGCTCCCCCAAATCTTACCTCTCACAAATGTATGAAATGCAAAGCCTCCAGCAAATGAATCTCCCTTTTAATGTTAGTATGTTCTATAAATGCCCCTCACAACATACCTGCAACTTCCCTATGAAAAGATGTTATTAGTCAAATAATGATTTGTCCCTGCAAATGCCCACAAAATCTATAAATCTAAGATGAAGAGCTTTTATGGACATTCCTACTTTTAAGTACAACAAAAATATATTCTAAGTTGTTTGTTGCATGAATTATATCCTGGATGTCACTCATAAAGTAAACTTTTTTGAATTTTGTATTAGGTTGGGCATGAGTACCCTGCTAATTTGATCACTGGCCGGTAATATCATATGAGCAAGAAATAAAATTTAATTGGATTTATTTGTTTTTACTGTCTGCCTCACCTAATTAAAATTGAAATAAGTATCTTGAAGTATATTGCTTTCACATCAAAAATTTAAAATGTGGGGCATTGACTTCTAGTGGTTGGCAGGAGGAAGCAAGAAAACAAATATTGGGGGGGGTGAAAATATATTGGAGATCTATATTATATAGTGATAAAGATTTGGTAAAACTATTGTGTACAACAACCTGAACGGCGATAATACTGAGCCTGCCAGTCTAGGAAAAGTTGTTAGAAAGAGCCAGAATAACTTGGAACCAACCCAAATGCTTGTCAATGATAGACTGTATAAAGAAAATGTGGCAGATATACACCATGGAATACTATGCCGCCACAAAAAAGAATGAGTTCATGTCCTTTGCAGGGACATGGATGAAGCTGGAAGCCATCATTCTCAGCAAACCAACACAGGAACAGAAAACCAGACACCACATGTTCTCACTCATAAGTGGGAGTTGAACAGTGAGAACACATGGACACAGGGAGGGGAACATCACACACTGGGGCCTGTCGGAGGGTGGGAGGCAAGGGGAGGGAAAGCATTAGGATAAATGCCTAATGCATGCGGGGCTTGAAAGCCAGATGATGGGTTGATAGGTGCAGTAAACCACTGTGGCACATGTATACCTATGTAACAAAGCTGCACGTTCTGAACATGTATCCCAGAACTTAAAGTAAAATAGAAAAAGAAAAGAAAGAACCAGAATATTCGTTTGTTGCTCTCTGTTGCAATTAGCCAGATATTACAAGAATGAGATAATTTCAAGAAAGAATATGATGATTTGTGAGTACGAATTCCTTTCTAGAAATGTAAAGGCTATTGCTTCTGTACACCAAAGAGTAGGCAAAAAGGCTGAAAAAACCTTTGACTGCCAAAGTCCCAAGAAAACTCCTCAATTAAAGAAACTAACTCAACAATATAGCAAAGATAAAATTAAGGGAATTGGGAGTTCTACTTCTGGAGTGATAGTATGAGGAGTTCTGCAGGCCTCCTCCTCATTTAAACTGGTAAACTTTTTTTTTTTTTAAAGTAAGGTCTCTGAAAGAAGCCCTATGGACATACAGCACAAGAATAAATATTTAAACATCTACTAAAATTAGGCAAGGAATGGGAAAGTCTGTGGTATTTGAACCTCAGTTCAATAGAGACCTGGATTCTCCCTCTCCCTCTTAGCTTAGGGAGACAGAAATTCCACTCCAAATGAGCTTAACCAAAAACACAGGGCTCCGTTTTTCTTTCAGCTGCCAGTTGGTGGGCTCTCTTCCTGGTAGGGGCAGGACATCAGTATTCCTCATCCTGTCTCAGCTACTTATTGTCGAGTCTAAATTCTGGGGAAGTATGGCTAATTGAGTCTTCTTCTACTCAGCTCCCACTCATGGGAAAGAGCTCTGCCTTGAGTGTGGCATTGCTGAGAGTACTGGGGCCTTGGTTGCCCTTGCTCCAGATCAAGGGCTAGGAATTCCACACTGAGAGAAGCAAAATGAGGAGACCTGGGGCTAATGACCTCCTTGCTCCTTCCACAATCTACTGAGGGCTAAGCTTCTGAAGTGGGGTTATCACTCAGGGAGAAATGTGCCATTGTCCTTGCCTCTCCTAGCTATGGCTCAGAGATTTTTCTGGGGTTGGCAGCAGAAAGAGAAGAGGAAGTAGGCCAGTGGACTAATATGAACCTATATATCCAAATTTCTCCTCAGAGTAACTTATTTTATTTGCAAGAGTGTGAAGAAGTTCAAGGCTAAGGGCACTCTCAAAAAGAGTAGCAGTTGTGGTGAAAGGAATTTGATAGAGAAGTGAAAATGGACACAGTTGGAAAGAGACCTCCTGGAGTCAGGGCAAATCTCAAATACTTCTCTAGAAACTGTTCCTGAAGAAGCCTGACCTTGATTGGATTAGTCTGTGAAGCAAATTATGCCCCAAGGTATTGGTGAAAACAGCAGAGCCAAAAAAGCCCTGTCCAAACCACTGTCATCCCATGGGTATACACAATATACACAAGGCTGTACCTCCTGAAGAGCAACAATAGAGGGTTTACGCTGTGGGGGTGGGGGTAGGAGAATAGACTTCACTAAAATAATCCAGCCAGTCACTAAACAAGTAAATAAGAAACAACAACAAGAGTTTCTGGAATATATTATCTAAAATGTACAGTTACTGACAAAAATGATAAGTAAGACATGCAAAGAAACAAGAAACTATGATGCATACAACATAAAAAAGCAGGTGATAGAAACTGTAAGAACAAAATGTTGAATTTAATAGACAAATATTTCAAAATAGTTATTAAAAATATGTTCAAAGAATTAAGGAAACTTTAAAAAGTAAAAGATGCTGCATCAAATACAGAATATAAATAAAGAGAAATGATGAAAAGGACCAAATTTAAATTCTGGAGTTGAAAAGTGTAATAACTGAAAAATTAAAAAAATTATTAGAGGGACTCAATAGTAGATTTGAACTGGCAGAAGAAATAATTTGCAAACTTTAAGATACATTGATAGAGATTATGCAATCCAAAGAATAGTAAAATATCAAAAAATAAAAAAAGTAGTGCCTCAGAGAAGTGTAAAACACCATTAGTGCAACAGCATAAACCAGTGGAAGCATCAGATGGAGCAGGGAAGGAGATGGAGAGAGAAGCAGAAAAATATTCAAAGAAATACTGGCTGAAAACTTCCAAAATTTATTGGCAGATATGAACCTAATGATGAAGGAAGTTCAAAGAACTCTAATTATGATAAACACAGAGAAATAACTACTAGCAGACACATTACACTAAAAATGCCAAAAGGCAAAGACAAGGAAAACATCTTGTAAGCTTCAAGACAAAAATGACTCATGACTTACAGAGAACACCATTAAGATTTACAGCTGACTTCTCATAAGAAAATATAGATGCCAAAAACGGTGAGACAACATATTTTAAGTGCTCAACCTCCTGAGTAGCTGCGATTACAGGCACCCACCACCACGCCTGGCTAATTTTTGTATTTTTAGTAGAGATGGGGTGTCACCATGTTGGCCAGGCTGGTCTCAAACTGACCACAGGTGATCTGTCCGCCTTGGCCTCCCAAAATGCTGAGATTACAGGCGTGAGCCACTGCACCTGGCCTTATTTGTCTGTTTTCATGTCAGTACCATGCTGTTTTGGTTACTACAGCTTTGTGGTATAATTGACGTCAGATAATGTGATGCCTCCAGCTTTGTTCTTTTCTATCAGGATTGCTTTGGCTATTCTGAGTCTTTTGTGGTTCCATACAAATTTTAGGATTTTTTTTTCTACTTCTGTGAGGAATGTCATTGATATTTTGATAGTGATTACATTGAATCTGAAGATCACTTAAATAAGACATAAAAATGGTCAACAGTTATATAAAAATGGTCAATCACTATCAGAGAATGCAGTTATATAAAAATGGTGCAATCAGAGAAATGCACATCAAAACCATAGCGTGATATCAACTCAATCTAGTTGAAATGGCTTTTACCAAAGAAACAAAAATTAATGGATGCTGGCAAGATTGTGGAGAAAGGGAAATGCTCATGCACTATTTGTAGGAATGTAGATTAGTACAGCCACTATGGAAAATGGTATGAAGGTTCCTCAAAACACTAAAAATAGAATTATTATATAACCCAGCAATCCCATTGTTTAGTATATATACAAAAGAAAGGAAATCACTATATTGAAGGGATAGCTGCACTCCCATATTTATTGCAGCACTATTCACAGTAGCCAAGGTATGGAATCGATATGTGTTCATCAATAAATGAATGGATAAAGAAAATGAGGTATGTATACACAATGGAATATTATTCAGCTATGAAAAAGAATGGAATTCCGTCATTTGCAACAACACGGATGGAACAAGAGGACATTATGTAAAGTGAAATGATCCAGGCACAAAAAGACAAACATTGCATGTTCCCATTCATATGTGAGAGCTAAAAAGGTTGATCTCATGGAGATAGAGAGTAGCATGATGGTTACCAAAGGCTTGGAAGGATAGTAGAAGGGGTGATAAAGAGGTGTTAATGGGTACAAAGATGCAGTTAGATAGAAGGAATAAGATCTAGTGTTTAGTGGCATAATAGGGCAACTATAGTTAACAGTGAATATTGTATATTTCAGAATAACCAGAGGCATGAAATTTGAATATTCCTAACACAAAGAAATGATAAATGTTTGAGGTGATATACCAATTACCCTGATTTGATCATTACACATTATGTGCTTATATCAAAACATCACATGTATCCCATACATATGTACAACTATTGTGTATCCATAAAAATTAATACAAAAAGAAACAATATTTGGGAAACTTAAAAATATGTAAAAATTAAACACTCACACTCCTAAGTAATCACAGGGTTAAAAAAGAAATAAAAAGGAAAATTAGAAAATATTTAAAGATGAATGACTATTAGACACAAAATACCAAAACTTATGGATTGCAGGTAATGCAGTCCTTAGAGGGAACTTTATAGCTTGTAAGTGCCTATATTTCTATAGAAGTAAGTTCTCAAATTAAGCATGTAACCTTGTACCATAAGACAATGGAAAAAGAAGAGCAACTACACAAGGATAATAAAGACTCAAGTGGAAATTAATAGAAAAGAGATTATCGATAGAGAAAATCAGTAAAATGAAAACCTGGTTATTGGAAAAGACTAAAAAATTGGCAAACCTTTGCTAGATCAAGAGGAAAAAAAGAGCAAAATTACATGAATCACAAATGAAAGAGGGCACATTACTACTGACCTTAGAGAAATAAAAAGGATTATAAAGGAATACTATGAACAATTGAATGCCAACAAATTATACAACTTTGATGAAATGGACAAATTCCAAGGAAAACCCAAACTACCAAAGCAACTCAAAAAGAAATAGATAATCTGAACAGACCCATTAGCAGGAAGAGAGATTGAATGTTTACATAAGAATACCAAATCTTCACAAATTCATTAAAAACATAAAAAAGTGGGAACAATTTTCAGCTCATTCCATGAGGCCAATATTACCCTGCTAACAAAACTAAACAAAGCCATAACAAGAAAACTACAGACCAATATCTCTTATGAACATCAATACAAAAATCTTCAACAAAAAACTAGCAAACTGAATCCAGCAGTGTATAAAAGAATTATAACATAAACAAGTGAGACATTGTAGGAACAATGTTGGTTTAACATCTGAAAATCAATTAATGTATTATGTCATATCAATTTAATAAAAAACCAAAAAGCCCCACATGAAGATCTCAATAGATGCAGGAAAATCATTTGACAAATTCAACACCATTTCATGGTAAACACACTCAACCTACTAGAAATAGAATGAAACTTCCTTAATCTGATGAAGGGCATCTGTAAAAAATTCACAGCTGACATCATACTTTATGGAGAAAGACAATACTTTCCCTCTAAAATCAGGAACAACACAAAGATACCCACTCTCACTATTTTTATTTAACAGGTTTTAGCTAGGGCAATTAGTCAACAAATAAAAGGTATCCAAATTGGAAAGGAAGAAGTAAAACTGTATTCACAGAATACATGATCTTATATGTAGAAAATCTTAAAGAGTTGACTAAAAAACTATTAGAATGAAGAAATGCATTCAACAAAGTTGTGAAAACACAAAATCAATACTCAAATATTGTATTTCTATACACTGTCCATAAATAGTATAAAATAAAAATTTAAAAAATTTTTATTTACAATAGCATCAAAAAGAATGAAGTATTTACGAATAAACACAACAAAGTACAAAACTTACACTCTTAAACCTAAAATACATTACTTAAAGAAATTAAAGAACATACAAGTAAATTGAAGAATACTCATGTTTTGCGTCGGTAGACTTAATATTGTTAAGATACCTGTAATCTCCTAATCGCTCTACAGATTCAATGCAATCCCTGTCAGAATAGCAGCTGGCTTCTTTGTAGAAATTAAAAGTCTGATCCTAAAATCTGTATTGAATTTTGAAACACCAATATAAAACAATCTTTAAAAAGAAGAACAAAGTTGGAGGACTCACACTTCCCAATTTTGAAACAGATTATAAAACAAAAGTAATCAAGAAAGTGTGATACTGGCATCAAGATAGACATATGCATATATGGGGCAGAATAAAGAGTCCAGAAATAAACACATGGCTTCTGTGGTTTACTGACTTTTGGCAAGGGTATTGAGGCTATCCAATGGGAAAAGAATACTTTGTTTAACAAATCGTGGTGGAACAACTGGATAACCATAGGCAATACAATAAAATTACACTTTTACTTCATACTTTATTCAAAAATTAACTCAAAATTAGTCAAACATCTAACTGCTAAAACCATAAAACTCTTAGAAGAAAGCATAGCGGTAAATGGCCATGACTTAGATTTAGCAATGAATTTTTAGATATGACACCAAAAGCATAAGCAAAGGCAAAAATAATTGATAAATTAGACTTCATAAAAATTCACATTCAAGAAAGTGAAAAGACAAAGCCCAGAATAGGAAAAAATATTTGTAAATCATATATTTGTTAAGGGACTCATATCCAGAATATATAAAGAATCCTTACAACTCAATAATAAAAAGACCCAATTGACAAATGGTTAAAGAGGCTTAATAGATATTTCTCCAAAGAAGATATACAAATGGCCAATAAGCACATGAAACTTTCTTGACATCATTTGTCATCAGGGAAGTGAAAATCAAAACCACAATGAAATATTACTTCACACCCAGTAGGATGGCTATAATAAAAAAGTCAGATAATGGCATTGGTTGGTGAGGATGTGCAGAAACTGGAATTCTCATACACTGCTGGCAGTAATGTAAATTAGTGCCGCTAGTATGAAAAACAGTCTGGTGATTCTTCAAATGATTAAACATATAGTTACCATATAACTCAACAATTTCACATTTAGATATGTATCCAAGACAAATGGAAACATGTTTCTAGAAAAAAATGGGTATGAATGTTTACAGTAGCATTATTCATAATAGCCAAAAGGTAGAAAAGTCTCAAATACTTATTGTCTGATGAATGGAGAAACAAAATGTGGTATATCGATGCAATGGAATATGATTCAGCCATTGAAAGCAATGAATGCAGTGCTGATACATGCTTTAACATGAATGAACTTTGAAAACATGCTGAGTGACAGAAGTCAGTTACAAAAGATCACTTGTTATATGATTCAATTTTTCTGAAGTGTCCAGAAAAGGCAACTCTGTAGAGATGGAAAGTAGTAGATTGCCCACGTTGGGAGGATGGAGAAGTAGATATGTGGTAGGTAAAGGTCGCAGGGTTTCCTTGTGATGTGATGAAAATGTTCTAAAATTGACTGTGATGGTGACTGCAAATATCTGTAAATGTACTAAAAACCATTGAATTGCGGACTTTAAATGGGTGAATTGTATGTTATGTAAGTTATATCCCAAAGTCAATACAAAAAATGAAGTGGGTTACCTTCCCACCCAAGTCTATTGTTTTAGATGACCTAAAGTAGCTACCGTTAGGTTGAGAGAGGTACATGAGCTCTAGAAAGCAAAAGATAATAAGCAGACAATTAAACAAGCCAATGCAAGAGGTGTAAGTTTTAAATCTGAAAAAAGAATTTAGTAGATGATTACTGACTCGAGGAACTGAGTGGAAACAAATAGATCAGAAGCTATGCGTTTAAGGGAAGCACATTTCCAGTAAAACAATAATTGCAGCTTTACAAAACTCCGTGATTATGAAACACCCCTTGGTTCCCCAAACTTACATAGGCAGAAAATGGACAGCAATGGTTTTGATATCTGAAAGTTGTCGCTGAAAGTGTGCTCACTGAAAAATGTACTTATTTCAGATATGGTCATGTAGGATAATGGACAAGAAAAAAAAAAAAACCTTTTAACCAAAACAGCATCCCAGAGGGTAGAGTCAGAGCAATGGAGAAGAATGGACACAGTAGATTCTCCTGAAGAGTTGAATCAGGGACTTAGAACTTGCTGAACTCTCATGAATTGGGGTTTCACTCTTCCTGCCTAGCAGGATTTCATAATTGGAATGGATCTATGATTGCTGTATGTCTACCCTTTTCCTCTTTTCACAGTTGGAAACTTTGTGAGAGTTATCTTGTTTCTGCTTTACCATTGATGTAGAAGTATACATAGAGGAGGGAAAGAACTTGTCTTCTTAGTTCACAGGTCATGGGATCACAAGAAGCCACCTCAAACTTGAATAGAAAGAAATAGAATAACTCTGTGACCCATGGTCTTTGAGCCAGATGCAATAAGTAGACTGTCTCTTTTTAGGATATTCTTAAATGTGTTCTATGTGTGGGAAGAAATAACATGATTATGGTGACCAATAGGGCAGACAGTGGCAGAGACTGATACCCATTAAAAAAAGAATCCAGTCTTGTCTTCTTCATGATCACACAACTACATTTCCCAGCCTCTCTCACATTTACTTGTGGTCATGTGACAAGGTCCAACTAATAGAATGTGAGAAGAGATGTATATCACATCCAGGCCTGGCTCATTAAAACCCACTGCAAGCACTTCTCCATTTTCTTCTCTCTTACTTGCTGTCTTGGAAAGAGCCAATCTCCATGGTGACTCTGAAAGCCATGTGTTGAATATGGCAGAGCCTGCATTAGCCTCACTCGAGTGACTACATGGAGGAAGGTCTATCAACATGTTTATCCACTCAGTACCATTATTTAAATAGCAAAAATTCTCTTGCATTTGCACCATTACCCATTATTTTCAGTCTGGTATTTTTTTAAAAAGCAATTAGCCACCCCTAACTAATATAACTCTTATCATTGAATGCCTTTCTTGCATTGAGTTTAATAAATTGTTCTCACTGGGTATTTTTATCTTTTTTTCCTCTGATTTATGTACACTCTAGGAGGTGGTTTCAATGACTACTTAGGCTACTTACATTCTCTATAAAGTGATTTTTTCCCCTCTTGAGTTTTATATCTTTCTCCTTGTTAGTAGTTTCCTTCCTATAATTTCTAGTTTTATGCATGATATATCTGTAATATGATTTGAAATAAAATGGGAAACATAAGGAATTTTACCCCAGAAAATTAAAACAGAGTGAATATAGACTGGATAAACACATATTATGGCCTTTCCACTTGTCTTCCCCACTCTGTACACCGGAAAGATAAGATTTTAAAAAATATTACATTGGGGTAAAATAGTTTTGGGGTGTGAAGGAGATAAATGTAGGTCTGGAACAATCAGTCTAGACTTTTAGACCTTTTTAACAGCTAATTTGGATTACTATTCAATAAATTTGGTTGATGACTGTGCAAGCAATATATACTATGACCCAACAGTTTGGATGGACTATGATTGTGCTATACACAACTTTTAATTTGGTTCTTGTTTCATCTTGATAGTATACTATGTTTTTTTCATCCTTTTCAACTTGCAATGCTGAAAAAAATTTCTAGAAAGTAGCATATTAAAAAAAGCCAGAGTGTTACTCATTTAAATAATTTATTTTTCAATCAGGGACATCAGTTTGATGATTAATACTCTGCATTCATTTTCTCCTTTTAAGAAACCTGAAACAAACAGGCTTGCGCAGTGTATATATAATTCATTTAGGTGTTGAAGTCTGAGCCTACATTTGTAAGAGAAAATTTCAAACGAGCCATAATTAATATGTCACTTTAGGAGGAGCAGTGGGATGAGGGGGTGGAAGTAAATGGATCTACCTGATGTTCTTGCAGTGTATGCGTGGAAAGGAGAAACTAAAGTTAATGCACAAAGAAAGGATCAGCTTTGCAAGCTCATTTCTTTGAGTTCATGCCAAAGTAAATAGGTATATCTGTGGTATCTCCTTCTGGAGGTGTGGAAAGTGTAGGTTAAGTGTGATGGACTGCAGCACATTTCAGGAGAGGAAGCTTGAACAGTGTATTAATCTAGAAGGCCAACCTTGTTTTTTTCTCAGCTCCACTGCCATTTACTGGGTGAAATGTAAAAAAGCTATTTAGCAACTCCAGCTCCCAATTCTTTCTTGAATAAAGAAAACCAACAGATCTTTTTTTACCTCATCTGTTAATATGAAGTGAAAAATTGAAGCAGAAATGCATTATAAACATATATCACACTATTTGCTTATGTACATCTTCCTTGAAATTTTGATTCCGTCATCACTGGGATAGAAATTTGGTATGTCAATCCAGGTAAAAAGATTCTCTGGCAGTCCTTTAAGATGAATCTTCAAGTATTTCCAGTGAAATTTGGTGAATTCAGTTCTTTTCCCCATACATAGGGTGAGGAAGGGCTTCTGTTCTATCACTGTGATGAAATTTGTCTGGGCCACTCCAGACAGAAAACACCACTTCTTTCTTTATTTCTGGTTGATTTCAAGACCATCACTCAAGGATTGTGAATATGGAAAGTGATACATCTTCTAGCTATTCTTAGAATGTGACTGACATGTCTTTACACATAATGTTAGAACTTTGAGATGAAAGAGATTGGAGCTAAGAATCAGGAGACTTACTATTCTTGGTGATCAAATCCTTATGGAGGGTTGTGCCTAGTTAAGATCCTCTTGGAAGAGATCTCCTTCCTTAAGAAATCTCTTAAAGTCCCCTTAAAGAGATCCTTGGAAGGCCAGTGGGCCCAGGGGAAGAAGAAAAGACAGTGAGAGAACTTTCAAGAACAGTGAGTCCCCTGTTTTTTGAGGAACTGTGGTTGGAAGTGAGGATGTTTAGTCTGGAAATGAGATGCTTTATGGGAGCCATGATAGTACAGTTATAGTGTATTCTTCCAGAGAAGAAAAACAAAAATCAGAAGATGAAGAAAACCAACACGGAACTGGTGGTATACATTACAGAATTAAAATTCAGTTGAATGTAATGGAAATAAACATTCTAATAACTGTTGTTGTTAAATAATGGTAGTGAGGTTCATATCACTGACATTGTTTTAATAGATATTAGTACTACATTTATTAAATATGTTTGCAAACTTTGGGAAATAAGTTATATCATTTGAATTTCAAAGTATAGGGTTAGGATAAGAGTGTAGACACAGAAATCAGATGAATTGAAATTTCATCCTGGATTCTGTCATTTACTATGTGGATGTCTTTGATATTTTATATCTTCAAGCCTAATTTTCTCTTCTATGAAATACAAATGATCACAGTATTTATCTGATTGGGTTGCTGTCAGTATTAAATAAGACAATATATTTAAAGCATTCAATACAGTTCTGGAATACAGGAGGTGATCAACAAATGAATAGTATTTATTCATTATTATTATTACTGCTCTATGACTTTCAACCTGAAGAATTGTGTATGATGTGTTCTTAAATCATTGTAACAGATATTTTTCTGTGGAAGAATATCTTAATATAGCTAATACTTCAATTTTTTACCCATAGTTAGAAATATTGCAAAAAGTGTTATTAAGAAATCATTAAAATTTGCGTCTTATTCATAAGATTGCTGTTAATATTATGCCGCATTCTGTGTTTGTGTGGAAAGTCCATACAACCCTTCCTTAATAAAAAGGACATTCACAAAGTAAGTGCTACTGATGAGCAAAATGGAGACTCTCTGGAGGAAAATCAAGTAACTTTTCTACCTTTTTATAATATATCTGATATTTGCATATAGATTGAGATTTCCCTTACCCTACACTCCAAGTTTCTCTCTGCTGTTGTAGGAAAATTTTATGACAGTGGCTTTTTGGAAATTAATGATGTCATCAGTTACTTGTTCATTAATAAGTCATGGAGAGTTTGAGGAAGAAATGAAATGAACACAGGCTTTTGTTGTTGTCTTTGGGGTTGTGAAGGTTTATATCCCATCTTGCCAAAAATTAGAACAAGTAGCTAGAGAATTTAGACAAAAAATTATCCAGGGGAAATTCACATTAATAGCCTTAAGTGTCTAATTAATTTAATGCTATTTCTTGCATTTACATAAACAGGTTTAATTTTATAGGAGTTTGCAATCTGTGATATAGGAGTCACAATTTCTGTGAGCTCCTTGAAAACTCTTTCTATGTTCTCATCTATTCTCCTCTCCTTTCATAAATTTTGGTGTTAGAAAACTGTGTCATAAAAAGGCATTTATAGTTCAATATAATTTTCCTTCTTTTTCTTTTATTTTCTTTAAAATGCAGTTTTAGAAGTAATAAAATCCTTCCTTCTGTAAATATTCAATCTTTTTTCCCTAAGGGAAGATTAATTTGTAAATATGCTAATGGATTTGTATAATATTAAACTTTCCCAAGAAAAATTACATTACTTCATATGAATGAACACATCTATCTTATTCAATTTATAAACTAATGGCTGAAAACCCCAAAACTGTTTCCTACTATGTGTCTTATAACTAAAATGACTGCAGGCACAGCCACAAACTTGGCATTTCACAGCAAATTTATTGGATGAATTTTTTTTTCAGCCCCTTTATTGAGTTTTCCTCATTTAGCTGTATTTGGATTGTAACTAATAAAATGCAATTCCCCTTACAAAAAGGTGAAAAAGTAAACATGCCGCTTAAAATAGAAGCGATTTCTAAACAGGAAGTAGACTAAAAAGAACAAATGTGTAGTTTAAAAGTGCTATCAGGAGTCGGGATGCTGTGATGGAGATGTTCCCACAGCTAACTTTCATTAAAACAGCAGGGTGACTGCCTAGGTTAGGCAGTGAGCTAAGGACCTGGTGGTTCAGTTAGGTAGCTCTTCAGATATTGTGCATGAGAAACTTAACCCCTCCTCATCTTGGTTGTTTCTTTATTACTTATTTTCACCGGCTAGATCCTTCCATTGCATAAATTATTTCCTGGAGTCAGGAATTAATACCTTGGTGCCCTGCTAGTATCCTGAGATGACCTTAAGAGTGATGTTGGCTAATGTCCCCAGGCGATACTCCAAATTCTGAGGTGACGTTTGCATTACTTATGCGTCTCCCTCTGAGGGACACAATGAGAGCTGGCTGGACTCATAGGAGAAATATGCAGGAGGAGAAGGGGCTCTAAATTGAGAATTAACACGAATAGTTCCATAGCAGATCTAGAAAGGAACTTCTTGGAATTCTGAGAATTCTTCCCAATAATTAGATACTCTGTTTTCATAAAGGCTCTTTGCTAGTCACTTGAAATAATCCTCATTCGAGGGAAGATTGCAGTGAAGGGCAATTATGACGGTCATCTCACTTCTTGTATTTTACAGAAGAGCATATTAGGAGGCTCCCGTGCAATGGTGAAGAGAAACAGGATCTGGTGAGCAGTCCCCACAAAGGTCAAGGAATAGTTGTAGAAAATAATTTATAATGATGTGACTCTTTAACTTATTTTTTTCTTTAAAACTGGGCCTTTGCTTTCTGTATTTTTGTTGACTTTCGTGACATGATTTAGGGAACGTGATTTAAGTTCTTCTTGCGTGGGTTTTGTTAAATGGGACCCACTGACTTCCTCCATGCATGCCAGTGGTGTGGATTGCATTTGCCAGGTTGTTCTGATTGCTTATAATAGAAATCCAACTTAAACTAGTTTAAGCTGGGTGGTGGGTGGAAAGGAAGAATGTATTGGCTTGGCTAATTGAAAGTCTCAGGAATATAGCTAGAATCAGACATCGTTGCATCCTGGGGCTCACATTATGCCACTAGGGGCTGGTTGGCTTCCATCTCTCAATTCAACTTCCCTTGGTTTGGTTTTATTTTTAGTCAATTACCTGTGGCCACCAACTTGTCCAGTCATACATTTTCTCTTTTGCATCGATCCTAGAAAATCCTAGGGCTGTCACTATCCATCTTCAACCATGTGCCCACCCTTGAAGCTAGCCTGTGAGGGTCAGTTTCTCTCTACTCACAAAGAGTCTGAGTGGGAGAATAATTCTTCAGAGCAAAGTAGAACAACTCATTCTAGATACAGGAGGAATGTGTGCTGTGCAGTCAAAAAGGACATGTCTCTACCACCGTTATGAATGAATGAAGAGGCATGACATAATAAACAGCTAGGAAAAGGGACCCAAATGACAAGACCATAACAAAAGGGACATCTTGCTATCACATGAAGACTGCCTAGGTCATTCTTTGTTGGGCTCATGCCATTCAAAGTGATGTGGTTGATTGAAATGTTATCTAAGCGGGTCTAGATGTAGCTGGGAAATAAGGCATATCCTTGGCTTATGAGCAGCTTTATAATGTTCTGTGTTTTGTGTCTTCCAACTAGAATACAACTTTTCCAAAAACAGGCACTGTATTATACTCTACTGTACTTCTCTAAGAACATAGCACAGTGCTGGCCACAGAGCAAACATTAAGTACAGACTTCTGATGGATTCATTTCAGCTGTTTGTAATGCTTATCACACAAGGATTTCTCTCAAAAACCATCCTCACTGACAGCTACATTTGCTTCCCATTTTTCCATATTACTTGAGGAGTCTGAATATGTCCTTTTAATGTGCCTCCAGGTTTCTGTGCTTTCTCTCACACCACCAACGCTCTGTCTGGCAGAAGCTGAGACCACGGCTGCTGTCTTTCTTCCCCTACTGAAAGGCTGTGCTGCACTAAGTATTGCTTCATGCTGCTTTCCTGATCCGCTTTGCATAACT
The DNA here is from genome assembly GCF_029281585.2 of Gorilla gorilla gorilla. Classification (NCBI taxonomy): domain Eukaryota; kingdom Metazoa; phylum Chordata; class Mammalia; order Primates; family Hominidae; genus Gorilla; species Gorilla gorilla. Next base: position 47,337,438 of record NC_073235.2, read on the forward strand.
GCCTGGAAGAAAGTACTTTTATGGATAATCCAAAGAGGGAAATATATTGAACATTACTTTACTTTAGCATATTTTATGGGTTAAATCCATTAAAAATACTATTACAGTGAAATTCTCTATAGAGCAAGCATTTCTCCAATTCTAACAGTGTTCAACTAGTTTTAAAGCATATTTCATACCTTGTAATTAGAAAACAACCAAATCATTAAGATAGTTTCCTAAGAACATAGATTGTAGAGGTCTGTCAGAGTTCTTGATTCAGTTTATGGAAGGGGCCTTAGAGATAATATAATCCTGGATAAGAAATAGATTCATCTTGTGTGCCAGATTTGATCAGTTGATGGTGGCTGCCTGGAGAGCTGTGTTAAGAAATAATATATGGCTAAGTCCAGACTCAGTGGAAAAAAGTGCCGGGGTTGATTTTTTTAAATGTCTACCACGATTAAAGAAGGGAAGAGTAGCACCATATGTACCACCTATTTGCCGACTGGGCACAGTCTCTTATTTTACAAAATTAGAGAAATTAGTCCAAGATTACATTACTAGTTAGTAGCAGAGCCCAGTCTTTTTAGCTCAGTCTCTCAATATTCCCTCAAAGGCTCTTTTCAAATGTGTTAACTGAGAGAGGCCTGCAAAAGTAGTCAAATGGAGCTTGGTATATCATCTTACTCCTGTAACTATTAGCTAAATGTGACATTTAATTAAATTATACATTCCTTTATTAACCAAAGAATTAACAAATATTTATTGACCACATACTATGTACAAAGCAGACATGGTGCTTGGCACAGTTGATGAAGATGACATCTCAATTTGTTCTTCAGTGGCTGATCATTTTTTATACCAGAAAGGAGGAGCTAGATTGTGTCATGATTCATCTCTGGCTATGTTGTTTTGCTTTCATTCAGTACTAATTTGGTTCCCTCTTTGAATCTTATAGTCTACCACCCATAGATAAAGGAGAAGTGTTTCACTAATATCCTGTGTATATTGTCTACTTTGCTAAAAAAGTACTACCCTTTGGACTCTATGATAAATCTTGTAAAAATGGAATTATATTCAAGGGAATTAGCAGCACATTGTGGACCTAGTTTTTAATAACAGGTGTCTAATGTGTGCATGTGACATGCAAAATACGCTGATGCAAATGGATGATTGCATGTGCAAAAATATGCAGATTAATGTGCAAACAGATGTTCAAATAATTTCCCATTATTGCATGCCATTACCCTTTTTGAATGCACAACTGCATATTTTGTATACAGATATGTTTGCATTGTTTATATTTCATGTGTGCAATTTATACACATCTTTTCAAGGACTAGTCTCCATCATGTCCCTAATTGGGAAGCCTTAACCTTCCAATGCATTTTCCATTCCCTGAGAGAGTTCTCCGCACAAAAAGGAAAATACTATCACTTACCATTAGAAAGCTCAATATTACCAGAAGATAAATGCTAATTTTTATCTGTCTCTCTTTGTTAGAAATGTGGTCCTTTCCTATCAATACAGCTTTTGATGTCAGTGTAATAAAATGTAAAATCTGTGCAGATTCTCAAACTGTCAAAACAACAGTATGCACTTAACGAAACTTATCTAGCTCTTGGTAAGTATTTAATTTTTTTTGTTTTGTTGGTTTTTCTTACATCTTCATTCCTGCAGTTATCAGTGCTCAGAGATAGCCCCATGAAATATATCTTTGATTTTGAGGTAAAAGAAATCTTGGCTTACGATGGACTCTTTTAGGGCTTATTTTTCTGGACAATTTTAGATATCAGATCAAAAAATGGAAAATAAAATAAAGTTATAATCTCATTTTTATACCAAGCATTTTAGATGATTGGCTGTAAATTGCTATATTTCATTACTAAGTTGGTTTAGTGCAATTCATATACATCATTTGAAAACTAAAATCACAGAGGCTTTATATCTTTCTCTGGTAGTTGTTCCTAACATGATATTTTCAAATACTCCAAAGTATATATTTCTAGAATATTTCACCATATCACCGTTTTCTTCAAGCTGAGTTTTGGCATTAATTGATTCAACATTTTCATGTATTACTTCATTAATAGGACACTTTATTCTGCTATCATTTTTTTTCAAATTATCCCCTCCTCAAAACGCTGAAACGCATACTGCCCCACCCCCACCAGAATGGCGAGGTATCCATATCTATGTTTAAATAGCACTTAAATAATAGTGCAGGCAGGTTGGGGGAGGTAGTGGTGGGGGAGTGGAAAGAAGAAAACACTGATGATTCTATAGAGAATTACTCCTCTGTTTTATAAAGAAAAATTATGGTGAATCATCTATTATTATGCAACTGGTAAGGTAACTATTAAAATACAGTCTCATATATTGCTACAATTTAAAAAAGTAAATGTGGTGGGGGAATTCAGTGTGGTTGTTATTACTCTAAATATAGACATAGAGGTTGTGTTGGAAAGTAATATTTAAGATATAGCATCTCATTCGTGATCTCTGAAGAAAAAGTTGAACATGTTTTCCACCCTGAAACCCGAAGCAAAGTGGAGACAAGAGTTAAATGTTTGTTGGCTTTTGAGGTGCCCCTCCTCTGATGCCACTTATTATTATGAGTTCTGAGGCATTAAATCTAAAGGCCCATCAACTCACATCTTCCAGCCCTGACTGTCTGTGGACAGGACCCTGTCTGTCTGTTTCCTCTATTGCACTATTTTGTTTGTACTACTGTAATCATTTTGCTGGCCCAGATCTGTGTGGGTGTGCTGGCAGCTTTACAACAAAGTTACATGGGAACAGAGTTAAGGTTGAATATTTATTAGAAGAAGCCATCTGGCGTCAGGCTGTCTGTACAGGGGGGCTCGTTTCTTTAGTAGGCTCTCCTCTTTCTCTAGAGCTCTTCCTCCCTTTCTCTGTCCTGTGCTCTCTCCCCCTGCTCCTCATTTCACAGTTCTGAAGAAGTTGAATGTGCCTCTCTAACCCATTAATTTTGTCCTTTGCATTTATGCTCTTACAAAAAAATCGCCAGATCGTTCTGTTTCTTTTAAATTTGTTCTTTTTTCTTGGAGGCAGCTTGTTGCTTGTTTCCATGCTGACAGTGCCCACAGAGGGACACCAATAGAAGGCAGCAGGTCCCCCACAGCAGAACAGTGGCTTCACAGGTGGGCTTACAAGTTGCCCTAAACATCCATTTTCTGTTTCTGGTTTTCTTTTCCTTTTTTCTTTTTCTTTCTTTTCTTTTTTTTTTCCTTTTTTCCTCAAGTGGGCAAACTGTATAAAAGCATCTCTCTCTGGAGCCAGGTTAATGTCCACACAGGCAATAAGATGCATTCCTAGAGGATAAGTCATTTCCTCAGCCTTTGCCATCTTGCTGCACCTCAGCATCTTAATTGATTACCAACTTGTCTTTGAGGTGTTTAGTTTCTTCATTTACCATTTTTGTATGAGTCAGTTGTTTGTTTTCCTTTTCTGTGAATGTTCCTTTCTTTCCTTTTTTTTTTGTTGTAGCTACAACTCCCTCTGCCTCTGTGTGTTCTTCACCACTCCCCCAACAGCATCTGCTGAGAGCCTTCCTCAGCTCATGTAGCTTGTCCCATAGCTGTAAGTGTGCTTCACAAGATGCCATTATCACCAACTTGATTGAGCGATGCCTATTTTAAAATACACAGGGTATGTAACTCATGCAGCCAGACAGAGGGAGGCTCATGAGCCCAGCATCACCACTACACTTGAAAATCCATTCAGATGTGGCAATAAGTATTTTGTGAATGCAAGGGGGGCCTGTCATTCCTGTTTTGCTTCTTGTGGGATGACAGCCAAATTCTAGGTTAGCTTCAGTTACGTCCCCATAAGTGAACTTCTCCCCCCTTACTCTGCATTGTGCGAAACCGCCCAGAGAGAGATTCCATGGGGAGACTGCACTATGGAAAAGACGATTTCTGTAAGATCTGGTAAATCTGTAGTAATGCATTTATTCTGGTATTGGAAGAGTGGCGATTTGTTTACTCAGTTCTTTATCTTTTCCAGAGTATAGGAGTTATCACAGCAATCAGAGGGGAGAAATTAAAAGATTAGTGCAGCACTGAAAACCTCCAGTGCGGATGGGCTATTAGGAATCTAAAGAGTTCAACAAGCCTAAATCTAAGTCAGCTTCGTAACTGCTGTCTCTGCTTCATTGTAGGGCTGGATTTTTTTTTTTCTTTTCCTGAGCACAGTTTTTCATCATTTTCTCAGGTGGGCTATGGACTAGCCAGTCATTTTAGTAGAGAGCCCTTATTTCAGGCAGCTTCAAATGCCTCATCATTTCTCAATGAGTTCCAGCTCCAGGAGATTTCAGTGCTGGAAGAATTGCAATAAGCTATGAAACTTTATCCCTTCTCAAGACTCTTCCGAGTCACTGGGGAACTCTGGCTTCCACGGGTAATGGTAATCGCTCCACTCACTTAGAGAAGGAAGGTACCACCTCGGGGGTCACATGACAATACCAAAGAGGTTAAATCAACTTCCAGCTGAGGTTTTACAGATACTTTTGGGATCTTGGAATGATATTACCATATTATTGTGCTTTTACTCTTGTTTCTTTTGGCTCAGGACTGAGGGAATAGTCTTGTGTAATAGATTTACCCAGGGAAGGCTTCACCTGATGCAGGCAGGACTGGGCTCTGGCGTCACCCCGTTTTGGTTTAACGAATCAGAAAGGTCTCAAAGAGAGATGTTGTTGGTACTCTGAGACTTGTATTTATCTTTAATTTCTGGAAGACTTAGGATAAGAATGCAACACAGTATCTCTGGGGAGATGAGTAGGGGATGAGAGTAATAGCTATTAAAATAAGAGAGGCGTTCAGGGAAATGACTCGTCATTTGATGCTTTTTTTTTTCCCTTCAAAAATCTGCCTAAAAGAGTTACCTGATTCATATACCACTGGGATATCTAATTGTGCCTATTTTTAAGAACTTATGCATCTACCTATGTTTTCCTGCAAAGACTTAATTGGATAAAGAAATAGCTTTAACCCTAATGGTCACACTAATCATCAAGATTGAATTATGGGTTAATCACTGACAACCATAAGGAAAAAATAACTTTTTAAAAATTCTGTATACCTCCTTCTAAAGAAAACAAGGCAAGGGTATAATACCTGGTGAAATTTTTTTCTATATAGCAGATTTTCTAGACTTTCTTAAAGAATGGATTATCTATTATTAAGGATGAATAAGATTCCTGTTCTGAAGGATTTAACAATCTTACACAGGAGACCAGCAAACCAATTACTAGCAGAAATACATAAATACAATAATGACCAAAAAGTATTAGTTTTCTGCCTGTAAATTTATCGATGCATTCTTCAGTATCTGGATATTGGAAATATGCCACATACTATCTTGTGTATTCTAAGCTAATTTAATACAGCCTTTCTCCTCCAGGACCTTACAGTATAGCTTGGGAGAAGGGCATTTTCATTCCTTTTAACCAATAGAATAGAGTAATTGCCATAAAGGTGAGGAAAATAAGAAGCTAGAGGGCATGGCCAGGGAAGGCTGCACTGTTAGGTGATAATTACTCCGGGTGTTTTAGGAAGGCTTTTTTTTTTTTAATCAGTTTCCAAAAGGGCAGCCCATATATAGAACATGGTCCATCTTAGAGCATAAGACACCTTACAGTAGTAGAAAAAAAAAGAAGGCCAGGACTGGATTGCAGAGGATCTCGAATGCTAAGGTAAAGAGCATTTACTTAATTTGAGGGTTATTGGGCATATTTGAGTAGATAGTGATGAAATCATAGTAGTGTTGCACCACTAGTGGCCAGGATTTGGGCATCAGGATAGTGTGAAAGAAGTTAAACCAGAGTTTTATGTCTTTAGAAGCAGATTAAGGTAGGGGTAGTTATATAGGAGTTGGAAAGAATGAGAAAGGAAATGAAAGCCCATGTATAAAAAAAAGATTGACCAACCTCAGACAGCTTACTGGATGAGGAGGGAAAATACAAAAATGCAGTCTAGAATTCTGAGTCTGGCAAGCATTAAAACTTTGGGAAAATTAAATAGATATCAGGAAGTCACATGAGGAAAGAAATTGCAAGGGTAAGTTGAATATTTTGATTTTAGAAGTATTGAGCTTGAGATGTCTGGCCATTATTCAGGTGGCCAGACATCCCAAGCAAACTCAACCCACACAGCTGAAGAAAAGGAGGGGATATAGTTCAAGAGAGAATCAGCCTGAAAACTAGAGATTTATGAGTTAAATGCATCCAGGTAATAGTTAAAGATGTGAAAGTATGTGAAAGTTTCAAGGAAAAGAATATAGGACATCAGAAGAGAGGGTGGCTCAGGATAGTATATGCAGAAAAACATTGATTTAAAGAATGAGAGGGAAAAAAACAACAACAAACAAAGTAAGTATTGATTAAAAAATGATGAAAAGATGATCAAAGTCAAACAACACAGACAAAGCAAGAGTATAGCAAGGATGAAGAAAATCGAAAATAAATGAATTTATCACTCATCTGAGATAGAGCAGGCTCAGTCATTGGTGAAAAGTATTCAAGTAAAAAGCCATTCTGAAAAAGATGCATGGATGGTGACAAAGTGAGAAAGGAAAGGTTGACTGTTTTTTCAAGAAATCTGGCAGCAACAACAGGTAGGAAATATATGCCCAGCTCAAGGGAACAGGAGAAAGTAATTTTTAAATTGGAGAAACCTAAGCCAATTTGTTAGTAGAAGAAAGATTAAAAATCCAAGAGAGAAGATATAATGATAGAGCAATGTCCAAAAGCTGCCTTTGAGGCCTTTGCATATTTTCAGGGGAATAATGTCTTTCCTTATTATTTCATAGGATTTAAAAATAGTATTTCTTTTGATGGTAAAAGTAACACATTTCTCAGTGAAAGCAATACAGAAAAGAAAATAAGAACAACTTTTTATTTTCCATCCAGTGATAACCCATCTTAATCTTTGAGGGGTGTGTGTGTGTGTGTGTGTGTGTGTGTGTGTATCACAAAATTATGATTATACTATATGCAGTATGCAATCCCATTATTTTCAGGTTCTTAAAATTTATTGAAACATTTGATTTTCATGAAGAATGTATATACAATGAATCTATGTAGAGATAAACATTTATTTAGTCATTCTTAATTTGGGGCTTTTAGGTGAGTCTGAACTTTGTGGTATTAAAATTATGATAAATATCTTTTTACATGTATATTTTTGCTCACCATTGCTTATTTCTTTAGGATAATAATTGGTAGAAGTAATTTCAGGAATAAAAAAGATAAACATTTAAAAAACGTTTGATATAAAATTTTCAGTTAAAAAACTTCTTACAAAACGTAAACGCTCATAAAATATTTGCCAAATGGATAGATAAGTGAACAAATAAGAACATGTACTAACTTAACCTCTAAACAGCAGCGTATTCATTTAAACCCCAACAAACATGGAATATTATGTTACACTATTTCTTTCTAATTTTGACAGAGTATCTTACAGTTCTTTTTCTTTTGTAATTAATAAATCTGCACATTGTTTTTCACATTCTTATTACCACTTTGTACTCCTATTGTAACTTGATTATGTAATTAGGCTTTTAGGCTTTACTTAGTGATTTGTGTGAGGAATTTACATGCTAGGACTATAATAAATCTGTAAAATATTTTCATGGCCTATTGCTTGCATTTTAATTGTGTTATTTGATGTGAGAATTTCCTTTTAATATTTTGCAGTCAATTCTTTATAGGATAAACATGTAATTTAGTTTTAAAAGTTCTAAATAGTGAATTAATTATTAACTAATATTTCCCACTAATAGATTAGGTCACTTTTCTTACATTTGATACTTTTATGTATGAATTATGATTTGTTCCTGAGGTATTTATTGTATTCCATTTTCTGTCTGCTGATTTGAGGAAAGTTCCATGCTATTTTAATTATTGCGCTTCTGTGATGCCTTTTAATATGTGATAGGAAAAGTTTCCCATCACATGCTTGTACTTTTCAGACTTCCACATCTATTCTCACCTATATATTCTTTCAGATACATTGTGTCATTGTTTTTAAGTTCAAAACAAATCCCATTGGGGATTTGTTCTGAATTCAGTATATTCTGGATATTACAATATTCAGGAAAAGGGCCTACATTTTAATTTATTCTAAACTTTATACCCTTTGGCAAACCTTAATTTCTTTCTTTATATACATTCAATATTTTCCTTGTCAAATTTTTCCTTTGTGTTTTATATTTTTTTGGTGATTATGAATGAAATCTCTTTATCTCTAAATCGTCATTACATAACATAGAAACACTGGATTTTTGTAAATATAATTGTACTTAGGCTATCAGTTTCTATTAATTATAATTTAAAATTTATTATAAAACTGGACTTTCCAGTTATACAATAATAAAATCTGCATGAAGGGATAAATATTACTCTTCAATTAAAATAGTTTATACCACTTATTTTTATTCCATATTATGTTGCATTAATTGAACCTTCAGGAAGTTTATATATATATATTTATATATACGTATGTATATGTGTTTATATATATATATTTATATATACGTATGTATATGTATGTATATATACTTCATAACAACACTTTTCAGCTATATACCTTTAGAACCTGCCATTTTGCTAGCCGTAAAGCTTATTATATACTTAAGCACAGTGTTAGATGCTTAATCTGCCATTTCTTATTTCATCTTCAAACTAGTACATGAAGAAGGTATTCCTCATTTTACAGCTGAGCAAACTGAATGGCAGAAAGATTAAGAAACTTGACTGTGCTTGGGTAGCTAGAAAATGACAGATCAGGTATTATAACCTACCTCTCGCTTTAAACTACATGTAATACATGTATACTCAGTAAGTATTTGTTGACTGACCAAGCAAGCAAATGACTGAATGAATGGACAACTGAATGAACAAAAGATGTGGGATCAAATAGGAAAAAGCACAAGAGATAGAAGTAAATTTTAGAAAATCTCTTATACTTTTTCCCCTAAAAATGAAGGGATGGAAGCAAGAGAGAAAATTTGTCCTAGCAGTAGTTTTGAGATGGAGGAAATGGAATTTAAGGACAAATATCACATGACTTTATTCTTCTCAGTGAACAAAGAAATGAAGTTGGAGTAAGGAGAATGAAGTGATTTGATGAGGGGTTGAAGACTAAAGACAGGAGAGATTGTTTGGAAAGCTACCATGGGAATGTTATTAGCAGTAAAGAAGAGATTAATAGAAGGATATCTGAATAGATGTGAGGATCCAGCAGGTGAAGTTTCAGAGTCTTATTCAGTCTGGGGATCAGTTGGTGGTGCTTTGTCAATGAGCCAAAAATCACATGTTGACTAAGGAGCTAGGCAAAGGTTCAAAGATATTAAGAGGAGAAAATAACATGAAATATGGAGTGCCCTATATTATACATCCCTGAATCTGGGAACATATGGTTTACTCCATTTTAAGCCCTATTTATCTTTTTCTTTTCTTTTTTCTTTTTAAGAAAGGAATAGAAAAATTTGCCTAATGGATCATAAACAGTATAAAACAATCTGTACCCTTAGTTATTTAATATATATGACAAATAACTAGATATATATATTTATACATATGATATATAAAAAACATATCTTCCCTTGTTTACCCTTTTCAGGGAAAAGTAATATATAACTTTTCCCCATAGTCAATATGATATCTCAATCATTGGCTAGTTACCTTTCAACAGGATTATTACTTATCTTGTCTGTCAGTCATTACTTAATATGTCTGCTAGTTATTTAAGTTAGATTATAATCCAGTAACATGGAAAACATTTTAAAATTAAGTAGTGGTATAAAATTTTATTAGTATCAATTTACATTTTAATAGCAGTGATAATCTATAATGCCTATATTATTTTAATCATTAGTATAAATGTATATCTAGTTTTTTATTCAATCTTTTTATTCTCTCTCCCTTGATTTCAGTTTTTGTCTTAAAGCAGGCTATTATGTTCTGCAAACAACAGAAAGGGTAATAGCAAAACCTCAAATTAAGAAAAGTTAAAGCAGATGACTAGGTTTTATGAAGCAGCCCCACATAGGCTATTGTTAGGACGGAAGCCACATGCCCAATGACACAATATGGCAGGATAAAGAATCATTGGTTGGGCGATACGGACACTGAGAATGTTCTGATATTTCTGAGCGCATAGCATAGTGTCTGTTTAGAAAATTCTGGGAATGTGTCAATTAAGTGAATTAGCCACTTACTCAATTTTCTCCCCTGATGTATGCCTAGGAAAGATGATTCTGAAGCTGTCAGCGTGATGACTATCCAATGGTCAATTGGGAAGACTACCATGAAACTGCAGTTGCAAAATTTAATACCAATTGACTCTTTCTTGTTTCAGGAGGTTAAAATGTGTCAATCAAAGAGTGTGATGAGTGGCTCCTGTGTGTATGTTGTGCTATTATTTTTGGTCCTCAGTTCACAACAGAGATTATAATTTGCTTCTTGGTTTCATTAGAATTTTGCACATATACTAACTTCTAATGCATGTACATGTTATACAAACCATCTATATTTTGAGGTATTTCATGTTAACTAGCATTGTTCTTTACCAGTTGTTTTATAAAATATTCACCAGTATTGCCAAAAATGGCATGTTGAAGATATGACGCATGCATTAGAAGGATTTAAGTTGATTCCTCAACTACTCAGAAAAATATTCCAGCTGTTTAAATCAGACAGAATCAAACCTAATTTACAAATTAGTGCATCATTTAAACCAAACCATTTTTGGTGCTTTTTACTCAAACAAAATATTTTGTTTTTCTTGACTTTTTCTTCTAAGCACTAATTTCTTCAGGCTGTTGTTAGTTCACCCAGAAGGCAAACAACTTGCTTTAGCAGGAATTTCAGTAAACAATGAGCAGATACTTTAATGTCTAATGATAAAAATGCTCAAGTATTTTATAATGATATTATGTGTGATTAAGATCATTGGAATAAAGTAAATAATACTTATATTATGATGCATTTAAAATTATTAAATGGGCTTAAGCATTAAGAATTGAGAACTAATTTGATACTTATATCAGTTATTCTGTAGAAATTGCATCTATATTCATTTTTCACAAAATATGGCTGTATTTTAATAAAATATGGATGCCTTGCTGTTTTAGGTTTATGTTCGGAAATTATGAATATTTCCTATTTCTTTTGAGGCTGTTACTAGCACTTAGAAACATAATAAATTATCAATTATTTGGAAGTAATAATTTAAGAAAAAAGTCTTATAAAGCTATAATTAGCTAAGATAAAAATATGTTACTTTTGTTTTTGAATAATATAAAATGGACTTAAATTTGATAATAAAAGCTTGATTCTGTACCATTTGTATATTGAGAGTATATTTGGTTCAAACTGATAATGATGATCTTCCATATCTTTGAAAATACATTGTTACATTTTCATAATATAGCAATTTTGTTACTCTTCAATAAGAGAAAAAATATCTCCTTCAATAATTTTTCAAGATAATATAGGTTTTTGTCCGTTTGGATCATATAAAGCAAAAAAAAAAAAAAGGAAAAAAGGATGGGGGTGGAGGATTTCTTTGACTTTGAATTTGAAAATAAATAGGGCAATACTTGATTAAAGACAAAATTTTAGTGATTCAGAATGTCCCAGGAATGATACCATGATGTTTGTGGGCTTTATCATTTGCATACGATGTGTGCTCTGGTTGGGCTTCATGGCCTGTTTTTACTTTTAGCTTTTGCATTCCACAGGACTAAAACGTCAGCAGGGACAGTGCTAATTAATTTATAATGTTGTTTTGTGTTTCTGAACAAGGTACCTCAGTAATTAAGTGAAATATTTATGATGAATGTAAAACAAAGCAAATTTATTTGTTTGCCTGAAAGCTAACTTGTTATTTATTTAGATTGATCTTTTGAAGGATTCTTTAAATTGAATCATAGAATGAGGATGCATGATATTTAAAACAGAGATGGAGATAATGCTATGGATTAATGCATTAGAATATGTTACACTGTAAGTCAGACAAAGGGTAATCACAAAAACTTTGAGCAAATTGATAAGTTCTTAGTTTCGCTTGAGGAAGAGAATAAACTATAGTGAGAGTGGATCAATAATAAATTGCAAAAGGAAAATGTATAACTTACATATACTCTATAGTGCTCAGCACAGTCCCGTGGTTTAAAATTGTGTGTGTGACATTATAGAAGTATAGAAAAGTCATAGCTCTATGTGCTGTTTTGTAATAAACTGTGTGACCATTTTTCTTTATACAATATATACTTAATCTGGACTTATCTCAGTCTATATTAAATGACAAGACTGCTCTACTTTTAATGACAGCAACTAAACTATACTTATTCTCCCAGAGGGGAAGGATACAGTTTATGCTGTAGTTCATGCAAATAAAATATCTTCATAATCACAGGTAGAGGATTGAAACACTTACTTTCCTTGGAAACAAGGCCACATTTTTCTCATCTTTCAAGAAACAACTTTAAATGAACATTTGCAAACTTAAAAAATTTAGTTAATACCACTCTTTTTTTATGATAATGATCATCAAAGTTGCAATGGAAATATTGCAAAACCAAAAGAAAACAATAAAAACTTTTATGTCAAACTGGAGGAAGAAAAAGTTGTTCCAGCCAATGGGTTGCCTGTTTTCAAAGAAAAAAAAAAATCCTCTGGAGCTGCTAGGTGGGAAATGCACTAGTCATACTGACTACATTATTCTTCGTTATGGGATTATTATACAGTTTCTCACATTATGATACCTGGTATTGGAGACTGTATGTTGACAATGAATAGCATGGTATTAGAGATTATATGCTCACAAATAATAATTACAGCTAACATTTATTATGTGTCAGGCATAAATCCTCATCATAATCCTATAGGAGTAACTACTTTAACTTTGCCAATGGGAAAATTGAGGCAAAGAAAAGTTAAGTACAAAGTCCAATCTCAAATCCCTTCCAAATGAAGAAGCCAGATATATTAGTCTATTCTCATGATGCCAATAAAGACATACCAGAGAGTAGGTAATTTAGAAAGAAAAGAGGTTTAATGGACTCACAGTTCCACATGGCTGGGGAGGCCTCACAATCATGGTGGAAAACAAAGAAGGAACAAAGTCATGTCTCACATGGAGGCAAGCAAAGAGAGCACATGCAGGGGAACTCTATTTTATAATACCATCAGATCTCTTGACACTTATTCACCATCATGAGAACAGCGTGGGAAAGACCTGCCCCCATGATTCGATTACCTCCTACTGGTTCCCTCCCATGACATGTAGGAATTATGGGAGCTACAATTCAAGATGAGATTTGGGTGGGGACATAGCCAAACCATACCTCCAGATTAGAATCCAGGTAATATGCCCCATAGCTTTATTATTTGTCACAAGACATCATTTGAAAAAATAAATCTGTTTCAGGACTATATCAAAACAAAGTAATGGGACAATTGCTAGCCTAGGCCTATCTCGTAACCTCTAGCCACACAAGGCTATTTAAGCTTAAATTTGGGTTAATTAAAATGAAATAAAATTAAACAGTTGTTTTCTTAATCACACTAGCCAAAGTTCAAGTTCTTAATAGCCACATATGAGTAATGACTACTCTTTTGGATAATACAGATATAGAACATTTCTAACAACGCAGAAATTTCTACTGGACAGCACTAACTGAGGCTAAGGACTTTGAAGTTTACTTAAAAAGTATGTTTTCTTTGGTGAGATGTAAAAGAGTTCATGAAACTTTCTAAGACTGATTGTTGAACAATTAATCACATCTTTTGAGACTTTTAGCTTGTTAAATATTAAAACAACCCATTATTAATCCATTCCTATTAAAATTATTTGTTATTATGAGAAATCTGATCCTGTTTGACCGTGAAGAATATCAAGATAGTATTAGTCTCCCATTTAGTCAGTGGTTGAATTGACAATTTTCTATTGTATAACTCCATTGTATAAGTACATTTTCTGCTGTATATAGCCCGTTTTCAATATGCCTCCCAATACCCCACTCCTGGTATTGATACCTTTGTACATACCACTCTCCCATTGTACCAGTATTGGTCTGACCAATAGAATACCGCAGAAGTGATGGAAGTGACTTTCGAAATTAAGTTAAAAACACATTGGAGTTTCTATCTTGATCTCTCTCAGAGAATCTGTTTTCTCTCTTGGGCCACTCACTCTGGGAGAAATAATTTTCTAAGTTACGGGATGCTATACAGCAAGGCCCACAGAGAAACTAACTGAGGTCTCCAGTGAAAAGCCAACAAGAAACTCAAGGTTCCACAAGCATCCAGGTAGATAAACTTGGCAGCAGATCCTTTAGGCCTCCTCACACCTTCCAAAGACTGTAGTCCTGCCCACAGTTTTCATGAGTGATGGAATCAGAAATACTAGTTAAGTTGCTCCCATAATTCGTATCCTCAGAAATTTTATGAGATAAGACATTTTTGTGGTTTAAAGTCTGAGTTTTGGGGTAATTTGCTATATAGAAATAGATAACCAATAAAATTCCTGATCAGAAGTTATAATGTAATAAATTATAATTTTTCAGATACATTATTGGTAACTTGCAGAGGGTATGATAATGGGGAAAAACAGCCCCTGTCATCAAGGTACTTACCAATGATTATAGTACAAGTATAATAAGGTAAGTAACGTAAGTGAAGGGAAAGATTTTTGAGTATTTCCAGTATGTATGTGGGATAGGGGATTGTATCTAGAGGAGTGGAGAAAGAAAGCCATCCTTAGGTGGGTAGTCACTAAGTCTTGAAGGAAGAGTAGGATATTTCCAGGTGGTGTAAGAATATAAGATGCAAGCATTCCGCTCGTTGGGGACAGTGTTTAAAAAGGTCTGAGCTGAGAAATTACAGGTGTGTTTGGTAACAGCACATGGTTCAAATGGATGAATAAAAGTGAAATTGATCCAAAGAAGGTGGCTGAGACCATTTTGGAGAACACTTAGAATATTAGGTGAGGAGTTAATTTTAACCAGAGTCCGCTGGGGATTTCAAACTCATCTAGTAGGAAGCTGGGCTTCTAGCCTCAGCAATAGGCAGGTTCTTTTCCTGCCTTGTTTTCTTTATGGGCATCTCATGACTAGAACTTCTTCTCTCTCTCTCTCTCTCTCTCTCTCTCTCACACACACACACACACACACACACACACAAAATTGACAGTTCAAGTCCTGGGAGTCATCAATGTTTAAACTTTGACTGGCCCCTGTGCAAATAATGGATTCAAGGAAGAGAGATGAGTATCCAAGTGATCTATCAGAAGATTATGCTAGACATCCAGAGAGAGAAAGCCTGAACTAATGCCAGTATTAACAATATGACAGAGAGAGAGAAAGAGAGAAAATGGGAGAGGGAGAGGGAGGGTGAGGGGAGAGGGAGGGGAAAGAGGAGGGGGACAGGAAGGGAGAGAGGGAGAGGGAGGGGAGGGGGAGGGGGAGAGAGAGAAGGAGAAGGAGAGGATCCAATATTAAGGACCTTGCAGAGGAAAAGTGTGACTTAGCATCATCATTAAATTGAATGATGTTCGGGGGGAAAACACAGCCTTCTAAAGCAGAGATATGGTTCTATCAATTTTTTACTTAAACAGTTGTCATCCATCACCTTAAACATGGTCAAAATTCCTTTGCATTTCCTGCAAGAGCCTTCACCCCATCCCTATCTTTCTGGCCTTGACTTCATTCTCTCTGTTCTGAATATAGCGGGATATTTTACAATTTCTGGGACTTGCCAAGCTTTCTCATACTCTGCTTTTAGTTCTTCCACTTAGATTTTTCTTTTCTGCCTGGCAGACTCTTCCTCTGCTTGAAGACCCGCCTAAAATGTGACCTTCTATTCATAGTCATATTTATTGCATCTTTATTTGTCGCACACTGTATTCATATTTTCTCTGTCAAATTTTGTGTTGGTTTGCAATTGTTATTTTATTAAGGTTTATTGTCTCTTTCCCTTGCCCGACTGTGAAGAGCTGAGAGATCTTAGTGCTTAGCACAAAGTAAGCACTCAAATATTGTTCAATTGCACTGAAACAGGAATAAAAAATACCTGAGAATTGAAACCTGCAGAGTGAAGAACAAAGTTGACAATGAATCCTGTTGCTGATGTTCCCTGATGCTACCTCTTTTATTGCCCTTCCATGAAATACCTCTGTCTGTCTGAGGGCTCCATCCTTAATCTCCCTCTGTGTTTTATTGTTAAGTGCCACATGAGATAAGCCAGGGACCGCAGGCTTGTCTGAGTTCAAAGCCAGGGTTTGTAACCACTGGACTCCACCACCGTATCTCTAGCTTGCCACCACTTGACTTGAACTTGGTTGGAACTGACCTATTCTAAGTCTGCTCACCAACCTATCAGCTATGCACATTAAGGGGTGAATGCTGGTGATTAAAATGAGGTTACATTGTGGTTCTGTAGCCACTGCTCATTTGTCTTCTACTTTCTCCCCTGAGATCTTGAATTATAAAAGTCATTTTGTTTGACTTGACAGTAGCCCTTGGTCATAAAAATGACATTGTGCGTCTAAAGCACTGTCCCATTTAGGTGAGACACTGGGTTGGGTTTGTAATACTGAGAACAGGAAAAAAAATCCACAGGATAAATCATTTTAAGATTATAGTTTATTTAGGAAACACTTTTACAGAGAAGGATTTCTGGAAACGTTTTACAGACTTAGGAAGGAACAATTAAGAAGATTTTTTGGGCGGTAGGTATAGGTTAATGAACTAAAATGCCTAATCTACTTAGAACTCTGAATATGGTGTTGGGTAGAAGTCTTTGCTTTTGCTATATATTTTTTTCTTTTCTTATTGTTGTTCTCATGTCAGATATAGCTAAAAAGAAATGAGAACCTCTTGATGCAAAGCTGAGAGTAGCTTCACAATTCACCAGCTTCTTTGAGCAGGAACTAGGTACCAAGCTCTAGTCCAAGTGCTATTGAGAGGGACCTCCAAATAGGAGTAAAATAAGATTCCTGCTTTGGCTAAACTTACAGCCTGTTGAGGGAGCCGTTCTTTCCCTGAATCTTAAACAACAAATAATTGTGAGGGCATGCATATAGCTTAAATAAAACCAATATTTACTCTTTAACTTTAGTCTTTACCATATGCTAAAATTTTAAAGAGGAGGTCACACTGTGGGGATGTGGCTAAAAGAACTAGAAACAGGACTTAATACTTGCAAGGACTCTCACCAGAGAAGAGAATGCTAATTGAGAATGGCACAGGGTATTCTATTCTCTTTTTGTTTGTTCATTTTATTTTTAACCGAGATTCTCTTGCCAGCACCCCACATGTTTAGACGTAGGGAGCAGGTAAAAAGATGACTGTGAATTTGGGGATGGCAGTTTTACATGTGCAATGCTCCAAAAAAGCTTTTATTCCCTTGCTTTATGCTTACAGATATGAATGTCCATCAGTTTTCAATTAGTCAATATGCAAACCTCTGCCAAGTGGACCAAAGTTCACAGTGTGCTCTGATGTAGTGTTACTAGGCAGGCCAGATTCCG
Source organism: Gorilla gorilla gorilla (assembly GCF_029281585.2). Taxonomy (NCBI): domain Eukaryota; kingdom Metazoa; phylum Chordata; class Mammalia; order Primates; family Hominidae; genus Gorilla; species Gorilla gorilla. The sequence continues at coordinate 47,354,984 of NC_073235.2, forward strand.
CCCATCATGGGCAAAGGTGCCCCACATCTCAGGAGCAAGAGCAGCAAAATAGCACTGTGTATTCTGGGAAAGGTTGCAGCCTGCTTTGCATTCAGAAATTGAAGCTTTGCACTTGGGGGAAAAGATTCAAAGGAAACAAAACAGAATGAAATGGAAGCAAAATGTTGGCAAAACTCAAATTGCATTGGATTTATACTTATTGGATTTTTGAAGTAAGCTGACAAGAAAAATTACCTTCATTGCAAATCACTGAAGGGCTTTTCTATAGAATAAACACACTCACAGAGAAGAGCTAATTCAAAGGAAGCTTCAATATGTTAATATAATAATTAAGCAGTAAGGCACAACAGGCGGCCCATTTCCAAGGAGCGCAGCCTGCCTCAGGTGGAGTATAAGGTACCAGGCTGAAGGCTAAATGACTTTAACCACCTGAGATTGCCTATAATCATTTTAAAATATGATATGAGGTGTTGGAAGGTATTTACCCATGCAAATAAGGGGAAAGAACCAAATTCTCTGTATATTGTGGGCAGTCTTTAGGAGTTGAATTATTGGAATCAGCCTGAAAACTTGGAAACTTAAGTGCCTTTAATTGGAGTCTACATTTTCCCATGTTCTTGGTGGTCTTTTTTCTTTTCTGTGTATCTCATTCTCTCATCCTTTTATTTGAAACTTCCTCAGGCCAAAATTATATTTTGTTTGAAAAACTTGTGTAACGCCATTTGGTTTATTAGTTGTGTGTGTGCATTTAAAGTGTTTTTTTTTTTTCCTTAAGTAGCTAATCAGCCTAGTACTTGGGTAGCTTCCTTTATCATGAAGCAGATTAGAACCGTCTTTCACAAACTTTACTAGGCACAGAATCGTCTGGGATCTTGTTAAGACGCAGACTGATTCAGTAAGTCTGGGGTGGAGCCTGAGATCTTGCATTTCTAAAAAGCTCCCGGGAGATTACAACGTAAACAGCAAAGTCTATTATGTCTTTTAAATATCAGGGAGCCCTGTAATGATAGGAATAGGGCTGTTAGATAGGAACAGAAGGGAGGTGAAAAGACCAATGTTTTCAAGCAGTCGACTTTATTTTCTGCTTTTTGGTGATTGATCTTATAAGGAAGAAATGACAGCACATGAACCATGAGCTTGCTGGGGATTTATAGATAAACATATTTGTCTTATTTTGGGTCTAGTTGATATAGTTGAAGACAAGGGAATTCCATTTTGATACACATGTCACCAGAGTGTCATAAGCCAGTGGTGTATTATTGCTTTGGAGCTTTGTTGGCAGTTCAAGTTTTGCTCAGGTAAGTGTTGACTAGAAATAGATCAAGAGAAAGTGAAACCTCTGGTTTTAACTAAATGGGCAGAATGGATTTTGTGCATGGCTGGTGTCTGTAGACACCTGATGCTCTCCTCCTGCATTGTGGTGCTCTGTTATACCTGTGGATTTCTTTGGACTCTAAAGGTAATGTGAACGTGAGTTCTAGAAATCCATAGTAAATGAAACTGGTAAGAAAAACAAGACAAACGCTGCTTTCCTGAATTGCTCGTAAATGGAAACAAATGATGTTTCCCTTTGTCAGTTTATTTTGTCTTGCTTTTGTTTTTCCAAATAAGAAATGTCCAGGAGGGGAAGTGCTAAGTATCCTGAGCACTCAATGGGAAGCACACTGCATCTCCAGCTTCTTACTGCAGCAATATGGAATCCTGAATATTTAGCACTAATAATGGGCTTGTCAGCGTAAAGTCCTAAGGAGGAATGATTCTTTCCTGAGATGCTTTTAAAAATTTAATTGGCTTCTATTTTCAAGTTGACTCCAATTCAATTGTGTTTCCTTAAAGCAGCAACAAGTATCTGAGAAACTAAAGTGTGGTCTCCCATAAATTTGCTAACTGACTCTCAGAAATATTTCTAGGTGCTGGTACCTGCTCTTCATCCTCTTTGCATCTGCTTGGTTAAGTTCCTTGTTATTTTTCCTCCTGTGGGCTATTGTCCTCGCAAGTGGTGGAGAATTCCATGGAATGTTGTTCCCACAGTAGTCCATGAAAATGGCACTCTCATGGAATTGTGCAGTGCACAGCCTCTGTAGCCCTACACAAGGGCACTCTCTCTAATGGTGGCCTTTGCCCCTTTAGGAGTGACCCTTGAACACTTTCCACAAAGTTGTTATTATAAAAATTACATAAATTAATGCTTAATTAGCTCTCCATTCCCTTCAGGCCAAAACCTTCACATCACAGGCCATCCTAGTCCTAATTACACCTGCAGTTTCATCTTCTGTCACCCTACCCAAGTCTAAGGCACTGGATGTCTAACCTGGCCCACACCTCTTCGTTTGCAAGTCGTTTCTCCTGCCTGGAACTTTAATCAGGTGTCTCTTCCTCTAGGATCCTTCTCTAATGTTGTTGAACAAATTTAGTTGCCCATTTTGTTAGTTCTTCCATACTCTCACCTGTTTATACCTATATGTCTGATTACATTGTGTTGAAGTTATATTTGTGGCTATTGTCTCTACAAAACAGTTCTATCTTTGATTTCTTATTTGTATAGCCCCAGAAGACAATTTGGCTTTGATATCTGACTTCTGAAGGTTGACTTCACTAATCATGCCAGTTAGGGTGGGGTCCCCTTCCTTACTTGACACTTCTGCATGTGACATTCTCTTATCCTGCATGATGGGGTGCTGATGGCAGCTTTCTCAGAGAGAGGACAAAAAACAGGATATAGGACTGCTGTGACCCATTAACACAGCCTCCCCCCAAATCTTTCAAATCCTCAAGTGTCATGTGACTTGGTACATTCCACATAATCACTATTACTGATTATTTTTACAAGAATAAAAATGCTAACACTTACTGAAGATAAGTTGTTAATACCAGGTATTAAGTATTTTTATGCATGATCTTCTTTAATCCTCATCCATCCCCAGAGGCAGATATACCATGAAGGTAATGAAGTTTAAATTTCAAGGCTATTCACTTACAAGGACCCCTCCCAATGCTGTTTTTTAAGTTCTCATTAAGAAAAAAAGAAGTGTAATTCTGTTTCTCATTCTAAATGAGCATTCTCTTCCATACCTAATTTCCTATTAATAATTTTGTATATACCTGTATTTTTTTCCTAAAAAGGCCCCCCAAATTGCATAAACCCCAAGTCCTATAAAACCAGATTTACCTTGCTTGGCTCTGTATACAGAGGTCCCCAAATCCCAGGCCATGGGCTAGTACCAGTCTGTGGCCTGGTAGGAAGCAGGCTGCACAGCAGGAGGTGACCAGAGGTGGGTAGGCATTAGCGCCTGAGCTCCACCTCATGTCAGACCGCGGCTGCATTAGATTCTCATAGAAGTGCAAACCCTGTTGTGAACTGCGCATGTGAGGAATCTAGGGTACACATTCCTTATGAGAATCTAATGTCTGATGATCTTCTGAGGTGGAACAGTGTCATCCTGAAATCATCCTCCCTGGTCCATGGAAAAATCATCTTCTACAAAACTGGTCCCTGGTGCCAAAATGGTTGGGGACCACTGCTCTATGAGGTAGGTACTGTAAAACACCTCTAAAATACCAAAAGTGTGTCTAGAAAAATTAATCACAGAAAATGCAGGGTTGTATTATTGCAAAATTAATGAAAATAATGTTTTTTACTTGGCCTATTCTATCACAAAAAGCACAAAACTTGAGATGTTGAGATTTATATTAGAACAAGTGACCATATACTGACCTGAAAGAGTCCCACATGACGACAAGCAATCACTTATGCAACCCCAATCCTGTTTGGCCAGCCTTCATTTGAGGATGGGAACTGGGTGAAGACTGATAGCTAGTCACCTACAAACGTAATCAAATATGATTTTTCATTTTACCAGGGTTTTACTTAGTATGTGTGCTTATTTCATATATAATAACTAAGAATCAGAGAAGTTAACTAACTTATCAAAAATTACATAGTGATTGAGCTCAGATAAACACATATCTCTGGCATCCAAATTGAAGTCTATCTCTATGTTTGCAGGTTGATTTAATATCTAAAATACAAGTGAATAGAGAACATAATGATTGACTTCCTTCCAATCCCTTTTGTTGCTCCCTCTAGAATGTCCTTATTCGAACTTTTTCCCCATGGCCCCAGAGAGGAGTGAGGCCTGTTGAAGGTCGTGATGAAAAGGTTGAGGCCTGTCCTGCTTCTTTTTTTACTCCTGAAATCCTGTTTCAGACTGCCATTAAGGCTTTGGAATTGGTCTGGCTCATTTATTTAATTATTGTAAGTCGAATTTCCAAAATTTCTTAAAAATAAGACTTTGACCCATCTGGACTCTGGCCTCCCCTGTTCTGACTCTTGATTATTTTGCTTTCTATTGTTTAGTTTGGGACCTTTGGTCCTTTCTGTTTCCCTCTTCTACTTTTCACCCTAGCTTGGCTTTGTAGGTTCTTTCCACAACTAATTTATTTGAGCTGGGCTCTGGAATATGACCCTGAAACCTCTTCTTACCCAGACACACATCACTCTCTGGTATCCTCATGGACATCCCTTAACAGGCAGGAACTAGCAGAATTCATTTTATACAAGATCTGTGACACAAATTAGGCACACATCATAATATATAGGATTTTACCAGGGATAAGGCATTCCCTTTATGGGTTTCTTTTCTAAACTATAAATGAAGCAGCCACCAGTGAAATAAAATATTCCTACTCAACCTTGTCTTGGAAAATCTAACATGTATGTCAGCACAGAGGCATTTTTTCAGACAAACATTAGTTGTCTTGAATTTGGAAAATTTAATCTTTTGATGGAAATAATCCTCAAATGTTATTTCTTTTCTGTCTTCTTTGATGTGCTACACTGAAGAAACTCTTCTAACGATTTCCTGGTGACTCGGGATCATCATAGTCAACATCAGCTATCTTGTTTGGCAAAAACTTCGTGATACCCTCACTAAAGGCATCTCTATTTAATGCAGAACAAAATATTTGTCACTCATATTTATTGTAGTGGTGTTCACACTTAGGCTAGTGATTGAAGCTCCTACACTAAATGACCCTAGAATGCTATGCAACCGGTTGTTATCACTATTTTGTTTCATTTCTTCGTCTTTTCTGAAGCTGTCAGCTGTTGTTTCTTGCTTTCCTCTGTAAGCCTGCCTTTAACAAAGGTTAGTGCTCTGCATCCAGAACAACAGTTAACAGGAGCAATTTTGCCCCTTAGGGCACACTTCGTAAGTATGGAGACATTTTTAATTGTCACTATTTAACGGCGGGGAGGACATTACTGGCATCTAGTGGGTGGAGGTCAGGAATGTTGCTAAACCTCTTATAATGCACAAGATAGACCTCCACAACAAAGATTATCTGGGTCAAAATGACAGTATTGTCCAGGTTGAGAAATACTGTTCTAGGATTGTGGAAAAGTAAGTAAGTTGTAAAGGCAGACCCAAGAGGTTTGTTTAATGCTATATTTAAAAAGTGTATAATGGTGGCCCATGGTCATTGTTAAGGTCAGGGTCTAGCTTCATTTACTTCTTAAGAACAAACATGTTCTTGTGGATTGAGGTCCTTTGACCTCCAGCTGAGTGAACCATAAGTATTTGCCCTTAAGTTAACATATTCAATACCTGTGTGCACACACAAACTACTTTCCTTTAAAGAAGAGTAGTTTGCTTTTTTTTTTTTCTCTTCTGTAGTTAGGTGGCTCAAATGTCATTGCTACATTAAAAAATATATCATTCCAGTTTAAACACCATAGTGTGTATATAGTATATTTCAAATATCTATTTAAAACTACTTTTATGCTGACAGCAACCTAATTGTTTAAATCATAAGTTTTTTTTTTTCTGCTGTGATTTGATAGTATTAGAAAAATTGGTGGACTACTGACCAAATCCTCCCTACTTTTTTATTTTTTACTTTATTTATTTATTTATTTATTTGGAGATGGGGTCTCGCTCTGTCGTCCAGGCTGGAATGCAGCGGCGCGATCTTGGTTCACTGTGAGCTCTACTTCCCAGGTTCATGCCATTCTCCTGCCTCAGCCTCCCGAGTAGATGGGACTACAGGCGCCCGCCACCACGCCCAGCTAATTTTTTGTATTTTTAGTAGAGACGGGGTTTCACCGTGTTAGCCAGGATGGTCTCGATCTCCTGACCTCGTGATCCACCCGCCTTGGCCTCACAAAGTGCTGGGATTACAGGCGTAAGCCACTGTGTCCGGCCAATCCTCCCTACTTTTTTAAACCACATTCTTTGGGAAACATTATTTTGACCCACAAAAGTGTAAAATGTCTATAGTGACATAGCTATTTTTAAAGTTTATTCAAATGAAAGTTAATTGGTTGTAATCTTTTTATTCTTCATCCTTTCTCATAGCTTTTCCAATAGTTAGAGGTCACTGACCCCAAGGAGAATCTTGCCACCTAGGGTTTGGGCCTGCCTGAACCCTACAAAGTGCACGAGTTCTGACCTGCTCACTTAATGGTGCTCAACTTAGGACATCATTTTTTTCTTTTCAGTTGTAGAATAAAGACAAATTGCATTTTCTCAACTCCAGTCTAAACTCAGTGAAGGTTTATTCTGCTTTACTAGATTGGGAAGTATAATTATTTTATTTAAATTATTTTACACAGATATGTAAATCATTTTCTATAATAATATATAGCATATATCTTACCAGATATCAATATATAGCAACGCATAAGATAGGGAAATACTTTTTTTAACAATGCATATTTGGCTAATTTGACTTAATTCCCATGCATTTTATCAATTATGTACATTTATTTAGTGCATGAAAAGTGTAACAATTAATATTGAAGTGTAAATGAGTATGCATGTTCTTCCACTGTTTTATTCAAATGTGATGTGTCAAAATCAATTTGATATGAAAATCAGAGTGATAGATGAGAGTGATAAATTTAAGGGATGCACAGTACAATATGGAATTTTGTCAATCTCTAAGTAGCATTTCAAAAGAAAAAGTGTACTACTTTTAATTATAGCGATTTCTTTCTGATCTTGATGCACATGAAATTGATCAGATATATAAATGGGGGTGATACATTCAGAGAGAAAACTTAACCTATATAAACTGTGACTTTTGTGCAAATATTCATGCCATTTTTCTTGTTCATATAAAATTTAAAGAAATTCTGAAAGTAAAGTGATCCAATAAAACTTCAAATAATTTTTAAGAATTCTTGCTAGTTTTTAAAAGTTGCTGTTTCATAAGCATATTTTCTAAGTTTTTATTTTCCTTTGGAAAGTTACCATAAAATTTTGCTCATATTTAAGATTTTTAAAGGCTGCCTCAGTATTTTTGCATATTGTTTATTGTCATTTTTAAATGAAAAGTATTCTTTATGTGTCTGTTGTGACATTTGTAATTTTAAAATAAGAAAAAAATTATGTTTCTTGAGGTCTCAGAAATCATACTGTTAAATATAATAATCCCATTGTTGAGTCCTCCAAGAACTAAGCAAAAGTAGGGAAAGGGCACAACATCGTTCAGTATGATCTGTCCTCTGCTTAATATGTCAACTTGCAGTTGCATATTAATACAGTATTTTTAACTTAGAAAATATAAAGGTTTTACTTAAAAAGAAAAATGTCATTTTTGTCTGCTGAAAATATTTCTGAAGATGAAGTTTTCAGAAAAGATTAAAGAAGGATAAAAATAATTGATGATTCTCTTATTCATTTTTGGAGAAAAAATACATAGTTATTGTCTCACATAAAAGTTTTTCTTAGAAAACTGCACTTATATCTCAAAAATTATTGTCGTATGGAAACATTAACATATAAAGTATTAATACATGTAAAGTTTTCTTGTAGTTGGAAAACCAAGTCTATTTTAAATAACTTTTCTTAACATCCCTCCCATCTTTATATATACATTTTTAAACAGTCATAAACAAGGCAATATTTCCTGGAACAAAGCTAGAATACAGCTAGTTAAACACACCTCATATTGTGAATTAGACTTCTTCCTAAAGTGTCAAAATACAAAGTGCTGATATTTTAATGTGATGGTCAAAACCTTCAATAATCATTTGGCTTTTATATTCCCTTTTTCCTGATACATGTCTCTTTAACCACATATTTTACCAGTTTTTACACAGAAAAAGAAAGTTGTTTTTACTAACCCTTCACTGTCACCAAGAAAGATGTACCTAAATTTAACATAGCTAGAAAATATTGATATGAAATTAAAATACCATATTCTCTATGCATTCAAGTGATTTAGAACTTTCTCATTTTCTCGTTACGCTTAGATTTCATATCAGATCGATGGAGAAGTCAATCTCTTTTAATTGTTCCCTTCAGTACTATGAGACGCAGATTCTCTGAGATAAGTTTTGAGCATGTGTTTTCACACAGGGCTTACCAAAAGTTTAAGACTCAGCCTAAAGAGTATAAATTTAGATGCCCTTATTCACTATAGCTGCAAATTGCACTATGTAAAGTGAGTGCATTGCACATCTAGAAAAATCTGCTCTGAGCTTCCCTAAGACGATGCTGAAATGCTGCATTATAAATTCTAAAATGAATTAATGAAGAACAACACTGGAGATGAAATGTATATGTGTGTGTATCACAGCTAACATGGCAACTGGAATACAAAGCCTTTTTTTCTCACATTTTGCCAGCCATAGCATAAGCTTCCCACAGAGGATGGGGATTAACAGCCTGTCTCCTCTGAGGTGGGGGAAGTTTTGAGTCGAATAAAATGTAGAATCTGCAAATGGAGCTCTGAAATGATGTAGTTAACGTTACATATGTAGTCTATTATGGTAACTGGGAACATGTGTGTCATAATGTTGGGAAAACCTATTCTAAAAATGGCAGAGAACAGAACAAAAACTGACCCCCAAATTCTGCTCAAGACCCATCATCCAAATGAGACACACTTTTAGGAAAGATTTGATGGAGCACCATTTTCCCCCTGTCCACCAAGCTTATCCCTACCTTTTCTACCCATCCTCACTTACCCCTCCTATTTTTTAGATATATTTTTCATTTTTCAATTTGAATGACTAATTTTCCCTATCATGCTGGAGTGCCAGTGTGTCTTTAAGTACTAGGCTTTTCTGAACCCACGGATATCTTTAAATATCATGAACTTGAAATATCTCCCAAGAAAAAATAAAGGAAATGCTCTGACACAAGGACCTGAAAGAATCTAGGGGACTGGCAGACGTCAAGGCTTTTAGACTTAAGGAGACCCCGACCATGCATTTGGCACCTTGATCACTTATATCACTGGTTAAAACCTCTGATGCTGTTTGTGCTCAGGTATTTGTAGGCCTTTCTGAAATCATTTGAAAGAGAACATAATGAGAAAAGGGGAGTAAGTACAAATGTGGAAATGATAGCTCGATTGCATCTAAGGAATGAGTAAGTGCAGAGTAGAAAATAAGTGCTGAAAAATTAGAGCACATAAAATAATTAGACCAAGTACCAAGAAAAGGAAAGAAGCAAACATTTTAAAGTGTGAGTGGGATAAAACATGGCAGATTATACAGATTCTGAGTACAGATGCATTGATGTAATAAAGTTAATTTGAAATTTGTCCAAATTTTTTTATTCTTTTGGGGTCTTCTATTTTTTCTTCTCATTGTTTTGATGACTTTTGCTTGTTTAGACTTTTGTTGATTTCTATTTATTATTCATCCTAGGATGTGAACATGTCTTGATACAATATACTTAAAAAAATTGTCAGTAACCTCTTATTGGTGCTTTTGTAAACAGCTGTGTTTTAACCTCGGTTTTTGGGCACACCACCCCTATTCATTTTCTAGGGATTCCAGAATGCTGGCTCATCAGCAGAGATGTTTTTGAATTGAGAGGAGTGGGGTGGCAAAAATATAATCTGTAGTCAGTGTATAGGTAGAAATTTAGGTGGAGGGTGAGCACATGATACTCGGGGATTGTTCACTCTGTCACATGCTCCTCAAAAAGATAGAGAAGAATAGGCAAATCACTACCTCCCCTCCTTCCTTACATTGCTACCCCAATAGTTCTAACAGACATGGAAATTTACAGGATAAATGCCAGGTAATACTTGCCAAGGGAAAAAATAGAATTTCTAACTTTAAATCCAACTGGTTACTATGCCTTGCCAATCGTTTCTCTGAAATATCTTTACAGCATTCTTTATCTCTGTCATTCTTGTAGCTAAGTGCAGTCCTCCTTTCTACTTGCCATTTCCACTGCTTCTTTCTGCTACGTTTTCTTTGCTGCTTTTGTCCCTTCTCATTTCAATTCACTTTATGAACATTTGCCAATTTAATATTCCCATGAAACCTCTCCTGCAATGTAAAATGTCATATCCTTTCTCAAAAATTTCAGAAACTTTAACCAAACATCTTTAGTGGATACTCTCAATGCACTCTCCTGATATGGTTCTACTTTTTCTTTTTCTTTTTTTTTTAAACAAACTTGCCTCCTAATGCGTAGTTTTAGGCTCCCTTCCTCTAGTCAAATGGCCCCACTCTTGTCCAAACTCAATTCATAGTGTGCCTCTCTCCCGCCTTTGCTTTTTCTGGTCCTGGGCCTAATAAACCTGCCTCCTCCACTGTCTTGCATTCCGTGGGGCCATGATGTTCCAAGACTGTTTATTCCATGAAGTCTTCCCTGATCCTTCCACTGAAATAATATTGAAATTTTTATATTTGCACTTTTTTTTTTTTTTTTGAGGCAAGATCTCACTCTGTCATCCAGGCTGAAGTGCAGTGGTGCGATTATGGCTCACTGCATTCCCGACCTACAGGGCTCCAGTCATCCTCCCACGTAGCTGAGACCACAGTGTTGTGCTACCATGCCTGGCTAATTTTTAAATTTTGTTTAGAGATAAGGTCTTCCTATATTGCTCAGGCTAGTCTCAAACTCATGGATTCAAGCATTCCTCCCACCTCGGCCTCTCAAAGTGATGGGATTTCAGGATGAGCCTCTGTGCCCAGCCTGAACTCCTATCTTATAGCATAGTTCACATATACAGCTATGTGTGAGTCTGCATCTTTATCTGCATCTATATCTGATGCGTCTTTCTTAGCTCCGTTATTCAATCCGTGATCCTTAAGTGCATGGTCTGGCTAATATTTGTCCTTATATTCATATAGCTCCTAGCACACCATGTGACTCATAAAAACACTCAAATATCTGTAGCATGGATTAATAAATATGCTCAAGGGTTTTCATCAATTGTTAGAGGTGAAATTAATTTGTTACTTGCAGTTGTATGTAAGAATAAGAGAAACAACTTGTCATTTTGATATCATGTAGATGAAAAAATTAAAAAAGTAAAGAAAATATTTATACCATGTAATCACACAAGATATTTATAGCTAGTAGGTACTCAAATAATTGTGGACCAATGAATTTTGGCTTGAGTTAGCTGACTTAACACCACTCTTCTCTTCTTATATAAACTGAGACTAAAATTTTCATTCATAATTTTTATAAATTGTAATCATTTTGTCCTATTGAAAACATATTTGAGTCTATGCTTGTCAAAATGAATGTTTGAAAAATGTTTTTAAAAATGAGGCAATGATGTCTTTTTTTTTTTTTTTTTTTTTTTTTTTTTTTGAGATGGAGTCTTGCTCTGTCACCCAGGCTGGAGTGCAGTGGTGCAATCTTGGCTCACTGCAACCTCCTCCTCCAGGTTTCAAGTGATTCTCCTGCCTCAGCCTCCCGAGTAGCTGGGATTACAGGTGCCCGCCACCAAGCCCAGCTAATTTTTGTATTTTTAGTAGAGACAGCGTTTCTCCATATTAGCCGGGATGGTCTCCATCTCCTGACCTCATGATCCACCCGCCTCGGCCTCCCAAAGTGCTGGGATTACAAGCGTGAACCACTGTGCTCGGCCCGGCAATGATATCTTTCACATAAATACATGTCAAAAAACTGATTTGGCCAATTTTGTGATCTATTTCATAACTTCAAAACTATTTTCATGTACATTTGTTGATTAATTTTTTCAATTAACCCTATGAGATGAGTGAAATTAATTTATTTTACAAGCCGAGTACAGTGGCTCACACCTGTAATCCCAGCACTTTGGGAGGCTGAGGTGGGTAGATCACCTGAGGTCAGGAGTTTGAGACTAGCCTGGCCAACATGGTGAAACCCTGTCTCTACTAAAAATACAAAAAATTAGCCAGGCGTGGTGGTAGGCACCTGTAATCCCAGCTACTCAAGAGACTGAGGCAGGAGAATCACTGGGACTCGGGAGGCGGAGGTGAGTATAATCTTTTAGAAAGTGGATATATCTAGCACAGAGTTATATTTCATGAGTGAATAGCAGTAGACTAAATTATGTTATGATTATGTAGACTCTGACTCTCAAAATAAAATGTAGAATTACCTAAAGGTTTTTCTTCATACAAATCTTGTATTCTGTATGACATTCTTTTGAATGATTCTGATACAGGTCCCTATTGGACCCGATAATCTTTATAGATCTGTTTACTTCTAATATTGAGAATATACTACTGAAATGATGGTTAGAGTTTTTATAGGTATATGACTGATAAATTCATAAATTTTCTAAGATAAATTTGAACGATAACACTGCAGCGGTAACACTCTAACGGCAACACTGAAGTAATTAATGATTCCTGATTTGCTGTCAATTATGTGATAATTTGTTAATCTTCATATCTAAATGATTCCCTTACTCTTTTGTATATGTTTAATTTTAAAATAGCAGTGAAAACACTCTGGGCTATGCATTTCGGCATGTTTATTACACCTCACAGGTGGTTAAATCTACTTTAACTGCCTTTATCTCTGGATTCCATAGCTCACCCACAGTTTTGACCGTGTTAACTTTTAAATTCAGGGGTTTTATTGAATTTTAATTAAGGGCAATGTTAAGATATTGCTGCTTTAAATTTAGCAAACTAGAATGACATTCATGTTTTAACAAAATAATTAAAAAGATCTCTGGAGGGTAGCACAGAATGCAGGTCACAAACTGAACATTTATTTACAAATATTGATTAAATTTCTAGTATGTTTCAGGAGCTGAACTCTGAGTGGAAAGCCAAGAAGCAGTTTTCAGTTATGTGTATGATTTTATTTTCTCTTAAAACCAGGAAAAATAGTCATTCAGCGTCTTGGATTTCAAATTTACAAAAGGGAAATAACTAAGTAGGTGAGTTTTAAGCACATGGCGTATTTTATAGGTGTTGTAACACTTTTCTATTAATAGGCATATATAACTACTTTTTCCCTTGCTTAGAAGTACATTTCATTCATTAAGTTTGTGAAAACTCTCTAGTTTTATAGGTATTAGCATTTTTAAGAATGAAGCTCTCTTTCCAATATAACAAAATTTTCTAGGTCATAACATGTTGATAGTTGTACTTCTGTTATCTGTTGATTGAAATAATCCATAGTAGTAAAAGACGATTATCATTTACTAGTAGTGAATTTATATTTTATCAAACCTAACACATTCTGCATATATTTGAAAAATAGCTAATATGTATGAGTGCTATACCATTTATTTTATCCATAGTGTTTTGTTCCCAGCAGCCCACTGAAATAATGGGCTTTTCAATGGAGGTGAATATGCTGATTGTCACTACTGTAGGAAATATAGTTCATTGTCTCACTTTTTGGGAGGATTAAAGCTCTTTTGGTTGAAAACAGTTTGGCCTGAAGGTCACATCAGAATCGCACAAACCTGGGTTCTGGTTTCGGTCAAGCAGTTACTGGCTGCATAATAAATGACAAGTAATTTAACTTCCCTAAGTCTCAATGTTCTCATCTGTAAATTGGGAATATTGACAACACCTACTTCAGAGGGTTGATGCGAAGGTCAAGTTATGTTATAAATGTGTAAAATAATGTGTATGCTTCCCGGCGCAGACTATGCATTTGGGGATGTTCTTGTTATTATTATTATTGCTGTTCTTGTGTTATTCAAGACATAAACTCCACTGTACAATAGTGTTGTCCTACTATGATAAGGGTTGGTATATATACTAGTTATTCAATGAGATAGTATGCCTATAATATGCTGAAAACATGAAAAGGTGTATAATTCAGTTAGTTAAAATGTTTACTGAGCTCCCTTTATGCTTTTTTTATTATGCAGTTTTCAAGATTGTTTTGGCTGTAGCAAAACAAGTTGGAACATTCACATCATCCAGTAAGTTAGAATTCATTCAACATTTTTAAGCATATGCCATATGATAATTTTAGGAAAGAACAATAGTGCATCTAAAATTAACCTAGCAGTGAAAGACTGAAGTCTTTTCTGAGAACATTAGAGAGTGCATATTTAAGAGATATTAACCAACCTATAGATTATTTTCCCTCACTGAATTGATACATTTCTCAAAGGCTACTGCTTATAGAGTTATAAGGTTTATACTTTTAAATTATATTAAGTTGGTCTAAAGTAGTATCTGTGCCTTTTTATATATATGCCTAGCTTGCCATGGAGCTGGATGAGCCAAATAGGGCTCAGATGGAAACAATTAGTTCTACAAATAACTGTGGAAGTGGCCTAATTAACTCTGGACCAATGTCCTTCATTTTACAATTGATGAAACTCAGTGTATACAGTGTCCGTAGGATAACTTTAATGGTGGTTTTGAAGGAGAGCTGATATTTCTGGGTCTATAGCATGTTTTGGCCATGCTTTCAAGTGTAGGAAATAAGGGGGCTTGTATGCTGTCTGCTGTGGCTGTGCTGACATAAACCCATCAGGAGAACACAGGAAAGCACCAAGTCCAGCATTAGGAAACATGTTGATTTGATAAATTAATAATGGTGACCACAAAAATTGGAATTCTCATACACTGCTGGTGGGAATGCGAAATGGGACAGCCACTTTGGAAACTGGCTGGTAGTTTCTCAAAAGGTTTAACATAGAGCTACCATAGGACCCAGCAATTATCTATGTAACACTCTTAGGTGTATACACAAAAGAAATGGAAACATATGTCTGCAGAAAAACTAGTGCACAAATGTTCATGGCAGCATTATTCATCATAGCCAAAAATGGAAACAACACAAATGTTCATCAAACGATGAATGAATGAATTAAATGTGATATATTCATACAGTGGATATTATATAGTCCTAAAAACAAATGAAGTGATGATACATACTACCATGTAGATAAACCTTAAAATATTATTCCAAGTGAAAGAAGCCAGTCACAAGAGACCATATACTGTATGGTTCCATTTATGTGAAATATCCAGAATAAGTAAACTCATAAAGACAGAAAACAAATTAGACATTACCTAGGGCTGGGATAGGATGAGGTGGGAGGAAATGGAGAATGACTTCTGGTGGATACAAAGTTTCTTTTTGGTATGATGGAAAAGTTCTAAAACTGATTATAGTGCTGGTTTCACAACTCTGTGAATATACTAAAAAACATTGAATTATGTGCTTTAAATGGCTAAATTGTATGATAAGTAAATTGGATTTCAATAAGGCTGTTATATGAGAAGACAGTGAGTATCCCATCTTGTTTGCCCACAAATCTTATGATCAGTTTCATAAACCAGACTCTCCTGAGTATTTTTCAGGTTTCAAGTTCAGAATAGTCGAAACAGGCCTTTTCAAGAACAGTATTCATTGAAATGCATCAAAGCATAAGTGCAGTCCCTGAAGAAACACTTTAACTCATGAGCTTAAATAATAACCAAATTTAATTCATTCCAGGTACAGTCTCATTAAAGAAACTGCTGGCCAAAATGTTGAAATAAACATTTAGCTACTAAGTGAACAAATTAAACTCCTTTATGATTTAATTGCACCAGTGAGTATTTCTTTTTGGAATGTGTTTCTGCTTTGATACATTGCAATACACATCATGAATTATGTTGAATGATGGCATTTCAGAATGTGTGTGAGTATGTATATGCATATGTATTTTCAAAATGCATCTAAAATGTTATTTAAAATATGTATGCATGTGTACATATGAACATTCCAATTTCTATGTTTATGTGTATGTATACAATACAGAAAGACATATTCCCGTAAGTCCCAAGCAATGTAGTCATATTGTGGGGTATATATTTGCCAACTAGTTGCAAGCATTAACAGAAATATTCTCTCTGCCTCCTCTTCTCTCTACTCTCTCTATATACATATGTGAATGTACAAATATTTGATAATGTTTATTTATCATGTGATAGACCCACAGTATTTATAGGTGGATATTTTGATCATCATGCATATTTTGAACCACTGGAGCTATTTCGAGGAATTTTTAGAGCTTTGAAAATATACAGCATTTCACTGCTAGATGCATGCAGATTCATGGCAGTGATTATAGAAAGGAATGACTATAAAAAAAAACAAAACAAAACAGAATTCAACCCAAATCTTTTCATACTCCTTCAAATCTCAGTGCTATGCTTTTCAGCTAGTAGCTTCTTTCTCACTGAATTCTTTCATAGTGTTAATTTGAAAAGTCAAACATTTCTCCTCTCCTGTTGATAATCTAATGAGAAATGAGAATTTTCCTTCCAAAAGAGTATTTACTTGAAAAGTATCTGAAGTATTAAAAATTTATTTTCTTTGTGGACTCACACACACACAGAATAGTACCTCTATATTTTTTTTTCTTAGCTGATTTTAGCCCTAACCAACCTGGCTGTATATTTATTAACTATATTAAAAATGGTCTGAAGACTCATATCGCCACCTCTTTTTCCTATAGTTGAAAATCACCATTTTGATTATTTTCCTCTCTTACCTCTCCTGAAACAGCCACTTACCTCTGCTACTCACAAACCACTCAGAGATAATTATTGTAATTATTCACTTTCCCACAAACGTGTGCATGCATCACTTTCCTATACCTTTGAGTAGGACATGACTATAATTGTGAAATGGTAAAAGATGCTGCTGAAATATGCAGTGAGGTAGGATTTTTTAAATAGCGTTTAAGCAGAAATGTGGTGGCAGTCCTCTTTCTGGCTCATAGGAGTTCTGTTTTCAGCTCAGTTTGTGCCATACAGAGCACAAAGAGACAAAATGCAGATTAGAAAAAAAGAGAGTCTACCTTGTCAAAGGGAGGCACAGAAAGTCAGCCTGAGCACGTAGGTACATTACACAGACTCCAAGCTGAGGAGCCACAGGTGGTTCAAAGAGAAGGACGCTGTCCTGCGAGCCAATTAATTTACAGAATGTATTGGAGGAAAGTTGAGCTCATTAAATATACCATGGTGGACTTGGTATTTAATAAAATGTGACCACTAGAAAGTATACAAATTTCCTATAAATAACAACAAATGATACACAAGAACAATGCATACTAGTGAGGGTCAAGAATAGTAGCCAGTGGCAGGGTGCAGTGGCTCATGCCTGTAATCACAGCACTTTGGGAGGCTGAGGTGCTGAGGTGGGCGGATCACTTGAGGCCAGGAGTTCGAGACCAGCCTGACCAACATGGTGAAACCCTGTCTCTACTAAAAATACAAAAATTAGCCAGGTATGGCAGCACAGGCCTGTAGTCCCAGCTACTCGGGAGGCTGAGGAAGGAGAATTGCTTGAACCCAGGAGTTGGAGGTTGCCATGAGCTGAGATTGCACCATGCCACTGCACTCCAGCCTGGGTGACATAGGGAGACTCTGTCTTTAAAAAAAAAAAATGTAGCAGGCTCATAGAGGAGGATCCACAATGGTTGAATCTGGAGAAGCAGAGATGTCCAGCTTGGAAGAGCAATGAGTCTCACCGCATTCATGCCCAACACTCAGACTATCACTTAGAGATTGCTGAATAGAACTATGATTGGGAGAATTGTATATATTTTTCTGGTTACATAGGGTTGCTTCAGTCTTTTTCATCTGCTATGTTATGGTCTTCATAAAGTGCTGCAACTCCTCATGGATTGATATCGGGCCTTAAATTGGCCGTATATAATTATCTCTTGTTAAGTTTTTGGTTCCTGGGGTGAACAAAATCAGAAAACATGATACTACCAAATATTGTTTGTGCTACACCATTTGTAGTACAATAGGATGTCTTTTTGCACTTCTCCTACCTGAAAAACTTGTATTCATTTCCTTAAGCTCAAGTGAAATGCCACTTCCTTTATGAAGTCTTCTTTGATGTTTTAGCTGAATTAAGTTTGTCTTCCACCATGAACCTGTAACTCTATGTAATTCTCTGAAAGCAGTTAACACTTTCATAGATATTTACTAGGACCTGAGATTCATTAAAGGGGCCTCATAGTATTTAGTTTGATATCTATAGTCATTAGTGAACTTCCTGAACATGGTACATAAACATGGAACCAATAAGTAGAATCTGCTGATTGTTCTGTTTGAGCTTAGGATACAGTGTTCCTTGAAAAATTGCCTAGATTTGCCCAATTCATTTAGTCCCAACTAGTGCTCATTTTGCCATCACTTCTGATCTTTACTTAGAATAGAATATGAGGACATAGCACCTGAAAGTCTAAGGATTCATCCAATAACAAATATTGATATCTTAGAGAAAACTAATAATGTCAGAACTCCCTTTCACTTTTAACATAGGTCAGAGAGAATTACTTACACGTCCCTTGTTGTGACCCTTGCTGCTTCCTAGTCTTCTCCATTCACAGGGGAGTTCTCTCATATCTTAAAATCAGGGGTTGTGAGGCATATTTAGCTCATACTTACCTTTTTGTGGTACATTCTTCATGACATTGCCTATGAGATACCCGTCAACCGACAACTTTTCCAGAAATTTCCCTCCACTCACTCCCTCTCTTCCACATGGCTGCAGCTTAATAGTGGACTATCCAGGGATAAGAACTTGTAGTAAGAAATCCCCATCTGGAGATTTGGATTTGGAGCCTCGGGTGGCTGGACCACTATGGCATACGATTCCTCCATTGTCATAAAGGTAGACCATATGGTCTAGGAAACAGAGGACAGCTCAGAAACAGAGAAGAGCTGAACATATGTGCAAAGAAGAGAGGTGAGATGGGACAGAGAAGACAGACCTCATCTTTGTAAGTTCTTGATTGCATCTTTTCCCTGAGACCTGGCCACATCCCTAGCCCTAGATTTCATGAGACAGCCCAGTATCTTTACAATAAATTTTCTTTCTGCACAACGTCGCTAAGTTTATATTTCTAGTAGTTGATTATAATGATTTAACTAATTTGCCTTTGTGTAACTTAATGAAATGGTTAGGAAATGATCATACCTTTCCTTTTCAATCTATCCAGTATGCATATCCCATACTTCTGTGACTGTTTTCTTAGTATAGTCACTCAAAACCTCTGAGAAATCGGGTCACCACTGCTCAGTGTGCCTGGTCTCTTGATGTCTTATAGGAGACTTAGATTTGTGACCAATGTCCAGAAGCAGATGAACATCTAACTGGCATATACCATGAGCTGACAGCATTATTTCAGTGTTAAAGGGAGTGAGCAATAGATGTATCATGTATATAAATGTCATCCTCTTTATTCTAAGACAAATAGCAGTTGGGGTAATTAGTGATATCTTCACTACTGGCACATACCATGGAAGTGTTACCTTAGGGAGTTGGAGACGTTATTTAGGCCCAGAAGAGCTATGGAAGTACCTGAAGACAGAAGTGGGGAAAGAAAGCCAGTGAAGTAATATGGGCTCCGGTTAAGGAAGGTGACATATGATACAGGTGTAGCAAAAGGTCAAAATCACAGGAGCGAGTAGTTGAGCAGAAGCTGGTAAGTGTGTGCTTGAGAGGAGAAGACCTTGGACTAAAGCAGAGACATTTATCAAGTGTTTTCCTAGCACTGTGATATGTACAGGATAAGAAGTGCATTTTTATTTCCTGTTATAAGTAAACAACTGTGAACATTTGTCATTTTAACTATTTATTTGTTCAGGGTGTTCTATGAGTACCTGCTGTATACTGGGCCCTGTCTTACACTATTGTAGAAACAGACACAATCCTAACTCCTGTGAGGCTCAGTCTAGCAGGTGATAAATAACAAGTAGAAGAACTGGAGGAAACAAATATTTGATCACACATTATGATGACTGCTGTGAGCACGTGTCTTGAGTCCCCCACATCATAATGCCATCCACCGTTTCCTTTTGGAGTCAAGTATTTTCAGTTCAGAGATGAGATTAAATACTTTGTAAAGAACACCCGGTATCAGTTCACAAAGTTCAAAAGATAACTTCTAAAATAATGTGCATCACTTTTCCTAATAAGTAAACCCAATACGACTTCATATATTCACTTGCTTCTGAGTGATTCAGGTTGAAGGGGATGAGAGATACCCTCTAGGTGCAGGAGTGAGCTGGTCTGGCCAATATGAAGAGGATCAGGGACTTGACTCCTGCCTTCTAGAAGTTCAGGCAACTCAGCAATGTCAGAAAGAGGAGAGGGTATTGTGCCTGTCAGGACTGGCCATTTTAAGAAACCCATATTAGAATGTGATGTCATAAGTTATGTCAAGTCTTATGGCTTAATTTTCCCAGTGGGGATTAATGGGAATGGAGAGATGAATTGTTCTGAAATTAGGGGTTTCAGGTGGGAGGCAAGGACAAAGTGTGTCACTTCCACCATTGCCCCAGTCCCGACGCTCACCTTTGGCACCAGCACAGTCCTGCAATTACCATCCTAGATTCACCAGGATGGACTTCACGTCCTGCAAGATGCTTTCTCAGAAAATTTTTTCTGTAAAGGGCCAGATAATAAATGTTTTAGTTTTTTCAAGCCGTATAATCTTTGTGCCAATGACTCAACTTTGCTGTTGGGATACAAAAAAAGTCAAAGATAATATGTAAATAAATGGGTGTGGCTGTCTCCAATAAAACTTTATTTATGGTTACTAAAATTTGAATTTCAAATAATTTTTATGTTTCACAGAATGTTAGTCTTCTTTTGATTTTTTGCAACCATTTTAAAACATAAAAAACTGTTCTTGGTTCACAAGCCATATAAAAATAGTCAGTGGGCCAGATTTGGCTAGTGGGCCATAGTCTGCTGATCTCTGCCCTAAGCAGTCAATACACATAGTTGTCTGGTTGACTGGCTAGATAATTGTGAGAAATTAGTTGCTATTTAGGCTGAACACATGATGAGGGTATGCATGTGATAAAATAAAAGCCTGTGTAATGACATTCAATTTCCAATATAGAAATAATTATAAAGGACAGAAAAAGTACTTCTAAGGTAGTAATTAATAGGCAAAGCCAAAATGACGCAGAACTACATAATTAATATCAAACTAAAAGATTTCTGAATAAATTCATAGTGCGTGTAGACTCACACAATATGAACCATAGCAGTCTGTCCTCACCAAATGGCAGGGACTTTGGTGGCCTGTTAGCTGCTTCTGTGATATCTTGCCCTCCATCCTGATTGATCTGGCTTTGGGAAACAAGTAGCTTCTATTCCCATGTCTGGTTCTCACTCTCTGCTCCCCCACCCAGGCTCATATCCAATTATTTAATTATTTGAGCACATTGGCTGCTATGCTTTCATGTGACTCTTTAGGCAGATGGGATGTCTTTTGCAAATAATTGTATTGTGCTCTGGCATTTTTCATGTTACTATTTTAGGGTTGAAAGAAATTTTTAGCTTGTGATGAGAAAGCATCTTGCAGGACGTGAAGTCCATCCTGGTGAATCTAGGATGGTAATTGCAGGACTGTGCTGGTGCCAAAGGTGAGCGTCGGGACTGGGGCAATGGTGGAAGTGACACACTTTGTCCTTGCCTCCCACCTGAAACCCCTAATTTCAGAACAAATCATCTCTCCATTCCCATTAATCCCCACTGAGAAAATTAAGCCATAAGACTTGACATAACTTATGACATCACATTCTAATATGGGTTTCTTAAAATGGCCAGTCCTGACAGGCACAATACCCTCTCCTCTTTCTGACATTGCTGAGATGCCTGAACTTCTAGAAGGCAAGAGTCAAGTCCCTGATCCTCTTCATATTGGCCAGACCAGCTCACTCCTGCACCTAGAGGGTATCTCTTGTCCCCTTCAACCTGAATCACTCAGAAGCAAGTGAATATATGAAGTTGTATTGGGTTTACTTATAGGAAAAGTGATGCACATTATTTTAGAAGTTATCTTTTGAACTTTGTGAACTGATACCGGGTGTTCTTTACAAAGTATTTAATCTCATCTCTGAACTGAAAATACTTGACTCCAAAAGGAAACGGTGGATGGCATTATGATATGGGGGACTCAAGACACGTGCTCACAGCAGTCATCATAATGTGTGATCAAATATTTGTTTCCTCCAGTTCTTCTACTTGTTATTTATCACCTGCTAGACTGAGCCTCACAGGAGTTAGGATTGTGTCTGTTTCTACAATAGTGTAAGACAGGGCCCAGTATACAGCAGGTACTCATAAAACACCCTGAACAAATAAATAGTTAAAATGACAAATGTTCACAGTTGTTTACTTATAACAGGAAATAAAAATGCACTTCTTATCCTGTACATATCACAGTGCTAGGAAAACACTTGATAAATGTCTTTGCCTTAGTCCAAGGTCTTCTCCTCTCAAGCACACACTTACCAGCTTCTGCTCAACTACTCGCTCCTGTGATTTTGACGTTTTGTTACACCTGTATCATATGTCACCTTCCTTAGCAGAGCCCATATTACTTCACTGGCTTTCTTTCCTCACTTCTGTCTTCAGGTACTTCCATAGCTCTTCTGGGCCTAAATAATGTCTCCAGTTCCCTAAGGTAATGCTCAGAACGATATGCTTATATCTGGGGATAGAGAGAAAAATGGCAGAAACCTTGCCACTCAGCAACTCACAGATTAGTACTCTGAATGGCATGATCTCAAAGCACTACGGGATCCAAAACCCAAATTCGAAAGATCATGGAAAACTCTCAGGATCAAAGGACATATCTGAAAGATGCACAATTCATTGATACCCATTTGGAAGTGCATTTGTTTGTTTCCCAGAAAAAAAAATCTTTTAAACTTCCCCAAATGTATCTTTGGTCATATCTTGGTAGAGTTTTAATATAGTCTTGGATTAGTAGTTGAAAGATTGAACATAAAAATTTTTTTTGTTCTCACTGATCTACTATTTAAATGTTTTAATACTGATGCTTGTGGAAAGTGGCAGCAATGGAAAAGCTTGTTCTGATGCCATTCGATCAGTGTTGGGTGGTTCATTTTGAATCAAAATGGAATCAAACCAATAATGATACTAATGAGGGGGATATCAATAGTTCAGATCATATAATTCCTAGTGGTGTTAATACTTTATTTGGGTAGCCAACATGAAAAGGTTTTCAAAACATGTGCAGCTCCCTTTCTGTTTGAATCTTCTATATAGAGCAGTGGTTAGAAAAGTGACCTTTAGAGTCACACAGACCTAGATTCTAGTTCTTACTTGTTCATCACTTGCTGTCTGACCATTGTACATTACTCCCTAACAAAAAATGTCTTCATCTCTGAAGAGGAAAGAATACATTTTCTTCTGCTTTGTAGGATTGTTGGGATACAAGCGTACAAGGTGGTTAGCTTAGTGCCTGGCATACAGTAACATTGAGTATATATTAGCCATGGTTATTAATAAAAATAGCCAACATTAAAAAAAGACAAAGATGTAAATGAAATATAAAGAATACTTACGTATCCTAATGTCCAGTCCCCCAACAGGAACTTTCTGCATAAAGTCCACTAATCTGCAGTTTCCCTCAAATCTGGCTGCTTATAGAAACCAACTAGACATTTAAAAAAAAACACAGATTCTCTACCTTTATTCTGATCTTTTGAATACGAAACCTTGGCAGTGGCTCTGGGAATTTTCATTAAAAAAAAACCACCAACAACAAAGAAATACCTCCCCAGGTGTGGAAATCACTGAAGTCCTTAGAAATGAGACGATGGTGAAATCTCTCAAAGCATATATAAAACATTTGTCCTTCAGAACATAACACTATTTTGGAAAATGTGGGAAATATATAATATGAACAGAATAAATAAAGGTATTCATGGTAAGGCAACACTTCAGAAAATAGTCTTGTGGTGCCTCTATGTAATTTATGTAAGGCAAAGCCTCTCAGTACATATTCTATATTATCTTTCTTCTGATTAAAACCAGAATTAACCTTTCAACATATTATAATAGGGTTTTGTTTTAGTCAAAATTGTAATTTCTTTTTATGCTTTTCTCAAGTGTTCTATTTTTCCCTCATCAAAGCATCCGCTTTTATTTTACTTTAGACTAAGTCCCAATGTTTCATAGACATGAGCTAAGAACAGTCTTATTGAGAAGAGAGAAACATTGAGAATAATAAGAGTTGTTACACACACAGTAACAAATGAAATACATCTTTTGTAAATAACTCCCACCAGAAATCTTATATTTCCAGGCATCTATGCATATACCTTCATATAACAACTTTTGCGTTCGTAAAACATTCATTGAAGGCAGCTCTGCAGTTTTATAGAAAAACAACGTGCCAGGGATGCAAGAATCTTGCCAGTTCTGTGAAAAATGACACCAATTAAAGCTTAAATTGCTTGTTTTCTCATAAGGTACATATTTTCATAACTTTGAAATCAAATAATTGCTGCTTTTATATTAAATACAATAAAACAAAAAGGATGCTAGTTTAGAGGAACTGCTACAAGCATTTTAATATAATTTTCCCACCATTTAAAGTCACAAAATATGGAAAACAAGTCAAGTATGCAAAGTTCCAAGGAGATAGAGAAACTCCTTCAGATTATTACATCATTTGTCTTTTGTGTCAGGAAATGTGTATATGATTTCATTGTTTGATTAAATGCCAAAAAAAGGCACATTGCTCTTATCTAACTGATTACAGATTTTATTCATATGAAAAAGTATTTGTTAATGCTTTACCATTAGAAGATGTTTTTATTTTTTT
Organism: Gorilla gorilla gorilla; assembly: GCF_029281585.2. NCBI lineage: Eukaryota > Metazoa > Chordata > Mammalia > Primates > Hominidae > Gorilla > Gorilla gorilla. The sequence goes on from NC_073235.2 coordinate 47,379,824, forward strand.
TTCTTTCTTAAGTTCTAAACATGCATTTCCAAAAAAAATAATCTTCTAACTTCCCAGGCTTTATTTCTTTATTTTGCATTAACAGTACATGATACTCAAATTTCCCGTAGTGAAATCCAGTCCCTAATGATTTCATATCTGCAAACTGAACAAACAGTTCCTTTCTGACTGGGTAGAGTGAGTGTGTCTGCATGTATGTGTGTGTGTGTGTGTGTGTGTGTGTGTGTGTGTGTGCAAGCTCTGAAATATGTCAATTTTAAAAAACATTAGAGAAAATAGTTTTAACATATTGAGCTACCTAAAAATAAAAGGTTTTTGATATGTGTGTCTGGAACATTACTCTGGGGCATAATCAGAGAGACAAATACAATTTAAAATCTAAATCAAGTGTTGTAATATGTTTTAATACTTTTATATAGTAATTTTTAAATATACATATGTAAAGCTGCCATTGAGCAGATGAATTATAATTTTCTTAGGCAACATAAAATACTGATTAATAAACTTGTGATATTTAGTAAAAATATGTAAAAGTGTAAAACTGTTGTCACATTGATGGCTTTTATTTGAATCTGCGGGTGCCTGAGTGACAGCTATGGTTTTGGAGAGAGAGATACCATGTGCTTTTCATGGTATAAACTAGCTGTCTGCATTAATAATAAGCTTGTGCTGAAGCCAATTTGAGGCTACATCGAGGGATTTCAAGGTCATTTGCCAATGGCCTGGCCTCCATTAACTTCTTCAGTAAAAGTCCCAATGATCCTTATTTTGGCCTTGAGTGTGGGTTATCAAAATCATCCCTCTTAATATTTCCACATAAATAGCTTGTTTCCTTAAATAGTCATTATGTTCAGTGGGGACAGTTTCTGAAAGCTTCTCAGTTCAATAGAAAAATGCATTTGGAAAAATCTGTTATATTAAAGTATATCTGTATTTGGAGAAAGAAGACTTTAAGAATGCTTTGTGTATTTAATTAGAAGACATTAAAGACAGCTAAATGTTCCCCTTGTCATGGAGAGCATGAAGTGATATAAAACAGTGAGATTTCCAAAATACTGGGACTGTCAGTTTGCTAAAAGACAAGAAAGTGGGGTAAGTAATTATGTAACATTTACATACATATGGTTTTTTTTTAAAAAAGTATTTCGATTGCTTAACATGTTAAGTACTGAATTTTGATATTAACCCCTTGAGCTTCTTCCTTTACCATGCTCTTTTGGGAGTCTCTGCACCCCTCCAAAAAAGTTGTCATTTACATTAGAATGTGTAGACAATGAAGCACTTTAACAAAGAGGTCTTGGAAGAGATTAGTAAGAAAGACTAAAGAGAAATCGAGTTCTTATTTATTGTGTTATTTAAACCTGAGTTACATTACACCATCTTCCATTTAAGAGGCAGCCTGCTAATGCAAGCAAGGGTGTCTCCTGCAACGAGACAAAGATTAATGCCATGTGTACTGATGATGCTCTACCACAATTCAGAATTCTGTGGCGCCATGACGCCCCTGTTTTATATGGTGGTTTGCCAAGAGAAAATTACTTAAACCAATTGTGAATGCATTCCTTTTTTACTTTTTATACAACCACATTTATGTAAGTAAATAGTATAATGAATATTTTTGAAATGATCCATCATTTTGAATTCACCTAGTTTGTATAAAATGCAATGTACAGTTTTTTTTTCTCTTGAAAGAAAGACTTTCACATGGGAATGTTCAGTTTTTCCCCCTATGAAAAAGATTTCTCATAGACAACCAACCACAACTGGAATAGATTCTTTTAAACATATTGTAATGTGAGAATTTTCTTCAGCTGGAGGGTGTTTTATTCTTTAAATTGAAAGCCGTTGTTCCTCAGAACTAGTATGACATGGTAATGCATGATGTGCTAGTCACTCTTTATATGCAGAAATTGATATGCTTAGAATACATATTAAATATTGAAATGTTATGTGATATTTGAAACTCCTTCAGTGTTTCAGGTTTGTGGACTCTGTAACTGGAGTTACCTGTTGCACATAAATGTGGGGATTGCAAAGTGTGTACAGCACTGCACATTGAGAATCATATCTGTTTCTTCTAGATTCAGCCTAACCTGTTGGTTAAAGATGATGAATTTAACAACTAATAATTTTGGGGCAGTAATATATATATCATAAAATCATCACTTCTCACATTCAACAATTAGCCCAATTTATTCATGAACAGCACCAAAAGACAGTGAATGTTGAAAGTAAAGCTTATTTCATTTCTCCTTGGAGAGTAGTTTCTTCCAAAACAGAACTGAGATCATTTATAGGAGGTTTTGGTGAAACAATTTTCTGGATTCGTTCATTATATTTTTCCAAAGGGGGATTTAGTTTTATCATCCAATGGAAATGTGTATACATGTGCAAACATGCACGCACATTCCTAAAGTAAGCACGTTGCTGGTTGTGATTTCTGGTGAAAGTGTTAAATTAATATGTCAACATTTGAAGGAGAATTTAATTTCTGGTGCTTTTTATCTCTGACCCAAGCAACACTTTGTTTCACTTTTTTCTGTTTCTTTTGAATGATTTGCTTTTTACACTTACTGCTCTGTTTTCTTATCTGTAGAATAAATACTAGTATCTAATTTATAGGGTTGTTTGTAGAATCAAATAAGACTTTTGTATAAAGGACCTAGTGCAGTGCTTAACATAGTAAGTCCTCCATGAAGTTATTGTTTTCACTCATTTTATTCTTCTTCATCACTCACCCCTTGTTCTAGATATATAAATGGTGAATGATGACTTCATATTGGGTCTGAGCCATATGGATTATGCTATTCCTCTCATGGGTTATGGCCAAACTACCTGATATTCGAGGTCCTTTGTACTTACCATTTTGCCATAGAGAGAAACTAACAACTAATTCATTAACCCATTAGACAGATATTTAAAGGGTGCTATGTGTACTCATGATTCTAGGTCCTGGAGACAGTGGTGTGCATAGAGACATAGCTCAGGATTTTTGCCCTTCCATTTCTTAGTTTTCAAAGAGTTTTTTGTTGATTTTCCAAAACTTCAAGCATATTTCAAATAAGAAATGAGTAAGAAAAAGGTTACATTTCACTACCCTGTGGTTTTCAGTTTCTAAAGACTTAATTCCAAAATTAGAAACAAAGATTAAAAAGACATTTAGTTACTGATACACAGTGACCCCAAATGAAGCTACCTATTCTGTTCACGGGACATAATTTTAAAGTTTTCAAGAGTATAATTATTTAGGAAGAAACCTGAATACTTCCTGAGCACTAGGTTATCATATGGTCTACCCGGTGTCAGAGGCATCCAAATGTATGGCGAGTTACTGTGATTCTCCGACAGCCTCTGCATCCTGAAAGACTCAACGCTGAATCAGCGAATAGTACTGCAGAGGAAATGAGAAAGAGAGCAGTACTAAATATTTTTTTCGTGGCCCTTCTGTATCTGCCCTCCATCTTTTAAAATTCCGCTCTGTGCCTTGGGAAGTGACCAGTGTGAATGGTGTCAACAAACTCCTTGGCTTCACAGCTTCTGATTGAATTTACCAGCAGAGTATATCAAAGACCAGAGAGTGAGACTAAGGTATTTATTCCTGTATCCACTGCGTGATTCCAGATGGCTGATCATTGATTGTGTTCTTCTACTGCACACATCTCTGGTGTCTACAAATATGCTTGGGACATAGTAGGCTCTCAATAATTATATGTATCCACTTGTCAATCACTCCCCACTTCTTCCTTCTCTTTATCCACACAAATGTATGCCCCCATTCATACCTTCTTCACCACGCATATACATCTTTCAGATTATTGATAACCCCTTTTTAATATCTATTTTTTTACAGGCTGCTTGGGGTGCTTTTTAATTGGATGACATATAGAAACAATTGTTGGCATGGGACTTTGGGCACACTGTCTGATTGCCCTATTACCTAGGCCCTTCAGGTTCCCTTGAAATATTCATTGACTAAGGCAATGCATCAATAAATTATGTCACTAACATGAAGTGCTTCATTCCCAAGGAGGGAACTGGGCATTGGGGAGAAATGGTCTCAATCACTGATTTATTCAGCCTATTTTTATGTCTTCAAATAAAAAGGGGTACATCAATAGAAAGTTTAGGGCTAATGATAGAACAGTTAATATTAAGTGAAAGAAAAACCAAGGAGATGTGGATGAGATTTGAAATGCTTTGAAGTCCGGATGAGGCGGGATTTGGTCTTTTGCCTTCTACCTAGAATACATAATTAAGATGACTTTGGCTCCAGTGGGACACATGGGGACTGTGGATGGATTGAGCATTTTAAGGATTTAGAACATGTCTGCAGTTGTCTCTGCCTTAATTACATCAGGGGAAAGCTTTTATTTTAACTTTGGCCAAGGAAACCCTAGTCTTGAAACTGTTTTCATTTGACGAAATGTTTATTCTCACAGGAAAGAGGCAGGGCTGTGCACAGTTGATGAGCCAACACTGATGTGGTTATAAATGAGGGGAGGGAGAGATCCAAGGAATGGGCATGGAAAAGTTGCCAAAATTATCATGACATTGGGGTCATAGATCTAACCCATGACCTTCTTGCAAATCTTGGGAAATTTGTGTTTTCAAAATGCATGGCACCATCATGAAACTTCTAAAGACATTCTTCAAACAGTCATGTATTCCAAATTGCTAAATTGTATATCACCATGAATAAAATGTTAATATTTCAAAGACTTTAAAAGCAAACATTCTCATATATGCAAATTTCAGTTATAGAGAAACCCTTTTTCTAAATCAACTGTGCATACCTTTTCTTTGCACAAATATAGCCAAACTGCCAGGCAGCTGAAAGATAAAGACAAACACTGAGAACAAAGCACAACACTAGAGTTAAGAGAGATTTGATTCATGTTCTAAGGGTCCATGCTACTTCTGACTGCTGTGAGATGTTTACTGCTCATTGATTATGAGCTCACTTGAAAGTCTCTCATACCCAGTAAACTGTGTTGCATTTAGGAGGTCTGGTAAGGAATGGCTGAGACCACCCCGTCAGAACGACTGATCTGGAAGTTCTGACATAATCCTGCCTAGCCCCAGAGATTATTACTTGATCAATAAAAACTTCATTTTGCAATGCTAGAATGATGAAGATAAATAATACATGCACAATTAATAACTGTGGCAGGGGTCTGGAATTCAGCAGCCTTGAAGACTAGTCTCAGTCCCTCCACTGTTTTACTGTGAAATCAAGGGGATTGAGCTCTTCTTCCTTCTCTGACTCAATTCCATTTACCTACTATGTACAAGCCACTCTACTAGAAGATGGGAGATCCCAAGATGAATAAGAAATTTTACATGCAATAAAGATTCTAGCCTGGTCACAGTAAGATAAATTAATACCTACAGCATGGAAGACATTAGGATTAAAAAGTCATGAATGTAAAGAGTCACAAAGTAGAGCTGTGTGAAGACAATTCATATATACAAATCTGTGTTGAGCTCATGGATGATAGTATAAATTAGAATATATATTATTTTACTATTGATTTGTATTTGTTGATTGCTCACATACGCTTGACACTTTAGTGAAGGCTCAGTTTTCATCATTATACCAATTTAATTCTAACTAGGACTCAACTTGGATTTTGATGACATGCAAACTACACCAATTCTGCAGAAAAAAAATGGTTCAGGGACAAAATTATGAAATTGTATAGCAAACAGCATTCTTATGCAACCTTGTCAATTGCTACCATGGCATGGCAGTCAGAGATTTACATTGATGTATTAAGAATGTCTAGGCTGGGTGCGGTGGCTCACGCCTGTAATCCCAGCACTTTGGGAGGCTGAGGTGGGTGGCTTACGGGGTCAGGAGTTCAAGACCAGCCTGGCCAAAATGGTGAAACCCCGTCTCTACTAAAAATACAAAAATTAGCCTGGTGTGATGGCGGGCACCTGTAATCCCAGCTACTCTGGAGGCTGAGGCAGGAGAATTACTTGAACCCGAGAGGCGGAGGTTGCAGTGAGCTGAGATTGCACCACTATACTCTAGCCTGGGTGACAGAGCAAGACTCCGTTTCAAAAAAAAAAAAAAAAAAAAAATGTCTAGCAGTGAAAACCAAACATGCTGGATGCTCAGAAAACCTTTTCATCATTGTTGGATTCTCCTATGAACCTACATCCACCAGTGTAATATCTGGTTAAAATGAAAGCAAGAAAAGGTGTTAAATTAAGTCAAAAGAATATTGATGAACAGGGAAGGGGAAATTAATTAAATTAAGACATTATTTTCTTCTCAGATTCCATTTTGGATTGAGCCTCATGGGTAAGTCCAGTCATTTAATAATGCTCTGATGCCTACTCAGCAGCAAAACAAACAAAGGAAGAGTGGATTAATCTGATCAGGCTGCCATAGCAAAATACCACAGACCAGTGGCTTAAACAATAGAAATTTGTTTTCTCACAGTTCTGGAGGCTAGAAGTCCAAGATCGTGATACTGTCAGAATTTGGTTCTGGTAAAGCTTCTCTTCCTGACTCTTCCTGACTTGTGGAAGGCCACCTTCTGGCTGTAATTTCAAAGGGACTTTCCTCAGTGAGTATGGAGAGATAGAGATGAGAAAGAGAGGGAAGAGTCACTCTGGTGACTCTTCCTCTTCTTATAAGGACACCAGTGCTATCCAATGATTGGGGCCCCATGCTATATGATTTCATTTCACCTTAGTTACCTCCCCAAAGGCTGTGTCTCCACATTGGGGGTTAGGTCTTCAGCATAAGAATTTCAGGGAGATGCGTTTCAGTCTCCAACAAAAAAGAATCCTGTTTTAGTTAACACTAGGGCTAAGTAACTAGGGCTTAGGACTGTCATAACAAAACACTGCAGAGTGAGTGACTTAAACAACAAAATTATTTTCTCGCAGTTCCAGAGGCTGGAAGTCCAAAATCAAGCTGTCCAAAGGATTGCTTCTTCTGAGGCCTGTCTCCTTGATCTGTAAATAGCTGTTTTCTTTCAGTGTTTTCACATGGTGCCTCTTTATGTTGTCTATATTCTCATTTCCTATTCTTGTAAGAACACTAGTCATATTAGATTATTAGATTAGGGCCCACCTTAATAATCCCATTGTAATGTAACTATTTCTATAAAGGTCTTATCTCCAGATGGTCACATTTTCAGGTATGGGGTGTTAAGGCTTCAATATATGATTTTGGGGCTATAGAACTCAGTCTGTAGCAAACACTGTAGGACACATCTGTTGAAAGAATATTTCAAATTGGAATTTGAGAAGGATCATGATTTTGACCATCCCACCACCATATTTGTTGAAAGCCACAGGCAAGGAAAGGAAGTGAGGTACAGAAAAAAAGAACCCACTTGGCACCAACATTCCACCTACGCTGTTGCTCCAGAGCAACAGCTTCTAATTCCTTGATCATTGAACAGCAGCAGTCCAGCTTCTCCACCTTCCCACCCTCCACACTTTCAACTTTGTGCAACTTACTATTTCAACTTTTGGTTTGCTGTGAACAATAAAACATGGAAAATGGTTACACTATGAGACTTTCTCATATCTGGCTGGGCTCACTCAGCCATTTGACTTCAGCCTCAGCAAAGTACCACTAAATCTTGGTGATGTTAGTGCACTGAGGGAGGTTTAAAAACCAACCAACCAAATAATTCACTACAAAAAAGGTTGGACTTAATTTGTGTCAGGAAGAAATGTGACTACTTTTCAAGAATGGGTTCCCAGTGGTGCCATTAAATGGTTACATAGTTAACAGTTCAAGGCTTATTTTGGGAAGGTATGGTGTTATACCTGATGGAGCATGCTTTCTACATTTTGGTAGGAAGGGGCACTCATTTTCAGTATTTATTGTGATTGAATGCAAATCTTCCTGCCAAAATGTGTTTAAAGAACCATTTATCACAACTGGTCAGAGAACAGTGTGAAGTATGTTGGAAAATGACTAACAACTGGCTCTCTTGTGGGGGAGGGGGTGATTTTTAGCTTTTGCCAATTTCCGTGGTGTAAATACTCCTGTCATGGATGATTTCTATGTAGAAGTCCTATGTAGAATTTTGCTGATGACTACTGCAATAATGCAATTGATAAAAGCCATTCATTGAGCAAATGAATGAAGGCAGGAGAAGGATTTTTTTTTTTTTAAATTAACAATGCTAACTTAAGGAAAGGAGCAAATTATGTGGTGTGAAAACTGAGCAACATAGTGAAAGGATTCATACTAGTCTGGTCAAAAATGTTTTGCTAGTCACAAAATATGTTTTTCTTCTTTCTTTTTTGGAGAGGCAGGGGAAGAGGCATTGGTTTTTAAATTTTTTTTTGTGAACAGCCAATGGGATCAGAACCCACTCTGTGTTCTTTGAAGTGTGTAAGTATGTATAGTTAACTATGTACCTTTCTCATTACAGGGGTGGGCCTGATTATTCCCAGCAAGCCATTTTCTTATCTAGATATAAAGAGTCCATCTGGATGATGTTGAATAAGGCTACTTGGATCAAATTGACTCTGCCTGCCTGCAAAGGCAAAGCAAAACTAAAGCCACTCCCCGACTCCTAGTAGCCTTATTTGAAATGCTTTTTTCTTGTCAGCTTGTATTACATATAGTATTGGAAAGTCCCGTCCTCTGAGTTACTAAATATCGGAAGCCATCATTTTCCAGTTTATTATGAGCATGACCCTTTGGAAGTTCTTGATGGAGAGGCTTGGATACAGCGGTGGTGGTTCTGCATGGGAGGAGAGATGGCTGCTCTCGGTACTTCTTTTGCAGCTCAAGCCCCCCTCCCACGTGTCTATTGTGTGCTCTGCCACGTGGACTGGCTTCAGTGATGAGCTTCAAGGATATGCCTCTGCCTCGATTTCTCATAGTACCTGCTGCTGCCTCTACCCACTGACTTCTAGCAGATGACAATTTGCCATCTAGAGTAATTATTTTTATTCATTTATTCAGTTCCATTTTAAATAAGATTCAAATCAGTAAAGTAAGTGTCATAGACAGTAATAAACATGTTTTAACTTCCGCTCTATAAATCCCAAACTGCTAGGATGCTATATAATATCTTCAGAAACTTGATTAAACTGAATTTCTCGTTAAAATAGGTATATACTTTTTGTGCTGAAACATATATATATAACTATGTTTGTATAGTTTTTACAGATCATAAAGTATTTGCAGATATGTTAGATTATTTTATCAAAACAATAACCTGGGGATATTGATAGAGATCTTTCCATTAATCCCATTTGTTGATTAAAAAATTAAATTTCAGAAAAATTAAGTAATTTTTCTAAGTAAGTGAGAGAATAGAAACTTGAACCTGTATCTTCTGACTGTAAATCATGGTAATCCGTGTTATTTTTAAAATATACAAGGGATTAACATATTTGACTTGAAACATCTCTCAGAATTTTAATTTAGTATTTTAGTCAGAGACCCTTTAAAATCTCATTTATTCTCTGTGTTTATCGTCTTCTGATGTTTTTTATGTATATCTATCTACTAGGAAGAAAGTTGATTATTTCTCAAAAATGTCTGCTTAAGCCTTGACCCAGGCTGGTATTCTTTTCAAGAAAAAAAAAAAAGTCTTGAAGTGTTAGAATTGTACAAAACACTTAAAAAACACTAAAATGGTTATTTGCTTCTTAGTTAGAAGTTTTTATCATTTTCAGATTATGAAAGATCACCTACAATGTGTTTTTAGTGCTTTACTCCCTTCTTTCTCCCTCTCTTCCTACCTTTTTTAGGATTATTGATCCATTTTGAATTATCTGGTACTTGCTGTACCTGAAGTATGGATCTAGTATTTTGTTTTAGATGGTTATTCAGGGGTCCCAAGATGTTTAGAAAATAATTTACCTTTCTCCACTGATTTGGGATGACATCCTTATTGTAAACAAAATTTCTGTTTCTATTAGACACACTTTTGGATTTGTTATAATATTTTATTAGTCTATTGGTATTAATGTGATATTAACATACTATTAATTATTAAGAATTTAGAATAAATTTTAATATGTTAGAGCCAATCTACCTCTATTGCTTTTCTATATCAGGGTTTTCTTGGATATTATTGTAGGTATGGTTTTTTTCCATACAAATTTTTCAATTATCTTGTCTAGTTCTTAAAATGAGAAAAAGCAAAATAAACAAAAACAACACAAAAACTCATTGTAATTTTTGGGAGGGCTGTATAAAAAATGTATGAGATAATTTCAAACAAATTGGCCTCTTTATGATGTTGGGTCTTCTAGTCCGAGGTAGGTTTTCCCATTAATTCAAGTCTTCATTTTTGCCTTCAGTAGCATTTACAATAGTTTCTTCACATAGGTCTTGCACTTTTTTTTTTTTGTTTTAGTTATGCCTAGGTACGTTTTTAACTCTCATTTTCATTCTCTTATATTTCTCTTGGTTAGTACCTTTTATATAATGTTAACAATAGTGTTGGTATTGGACATTCTTCTTTTTTCTTACATCCAGTGTATTCCAAATAAGTATGATGCTAGATCTGGGAATGAGAGAGATATTTTTTCATCATATTGAGGTGCTCATATGTTTTTATTTTATTGATCTTTTAAAAGCCAAAACCATATTAATGAATTTGACTCATGAAAAGCTAAGAAAAAATTGTGTATGGCCAAAAACTATATAAAAGTCAAAAGATAAACCAAAATCTGGGAAAATTCCTCACAACTCATACTTTATAAGAAGTTCTAATGTAATAAAAATCTTCTAGAAATCAATAATTTAAAAAGACCGATAATTAAAAATATATAGACAAAAGTTTTAAAAAGATAACATACGTTTGGCTCTTAAATACATGAAAACAGGCACAGTAATACCCTTAGTAAGAGAAACATTAATTGAACTATATCATAATACCATAGTTTTTTACTTAAAGATTGCGAAAAGTCAAGAAGTTGAATAAAATTCTTAGGCTGTGGGGAAGTAGAAATTATTATGACACTATGAAAGCCATTTAGATATATCCATTAAAATTACAAATGCAGTACATTCTACTTCATCAATTTAACTTCTGGCAATTTTTCCTACATATATACTGCATATGTGCAAAATGGAATATTACCAGGTTATTCATTGCCACATTATTTGTAACAGTAAAAGACTCAAAACAACCTAAGTGTCTATGTTAAATGACTGGTTAAATAAGTTAAGTACACATATGCAATGGAATACTATTCAACTCTAAAAGACAGGAGAAATCTCTGCACATAGTTAGATGGGAAAATACAGGGTTCAGAGCAGTGTGCTACATTTTGCTTAAAAAGGGAGAAATGAGAACATATTTCTGTGTGTGCTTATATGCTCATTATAAAATTCTGAAGGAATGGCAAGAAATTGATGACAATAATTACATTCATGGGTTGTGGGTGTGGTACTAAACTGAAGTGGGACTGACCTAGGAATGAAAGTTTCACTGTTTGCTTTTGAAATATACTTTTAAAATTGTTGAGCCATGTTAATGATGTATGCTCTATTTAAAATTATATTTAAAGAGATAAATCTACTTTTGCTACATTTATTTCTGATACTATAGCTTTAGTAAAGGTTTCCTTTCTTACCTAGGTTGTTCTTAGGCTCTTCTGGCTACATGAAAGATACAAAGAAAAAAATCTACACATTATTATCAAAGTTTTTCGGAAGAGGATAAATGAAGGAAGACATTGTAAGATATTATAGGAAAGCATTCAAGATAGAATTCAGGATTTTTTATTTTTAAGATTCTTTGAGATAAATCTAATTGAATTTGAAGTTATTAGATTTTCTCATTGATTTTAATTGAATGTAACAATTATTTCTATACATCTAGGAATTTTAATAAATGCATAAATAGTACATACAGTTTTATTTAAGTCATCACTTGGGAGTTAATATGCTTTCAATGGGATTCTTGTTGTGTTTTCCAAAGCAAAGGTCCTATAAAGGCAGAGGAAATCCTCAGGTTTCCCATTCCTACCTTGTAGACTGTGTTCCTCTGGGAGTGCAAGCCCATGGGCAGAGAATGCCTCTGAAGGACGCAGGGCCTGGGGGAGGACCTTGGGTTCAGCAGCAGTTCTGGGGCTTGTTCTGATGTGCTAATCCTGTGACTGATTCTTGGCTTTGCCCATGGCCTTGGCTCCAACTCTTGGCTTAGATCTTGAGCCTTGGCTTGGTTAACTCTGTGACTTCTGGTTCTGAACACTGGCTGTGACCCCAGAATAAATACTTGCAGCAAACTCATTAGAACTTCTGGTCTGCGGTTCGATCCTGGTTTCCTGGCCCTAGGCTGCTTCTCTAAAGCCAGCTCACAAACTGAAGACTTTGTCCAGAGCTGTATGAAAAAGAGTTTTAAGTAAACTATGATGAGCTATATAAATGTTTAAGATTAGTAATATTATTTTAATATTACATTAATAATATTATTCAACCTTCTGGCAAAGGCAGTAATAAGGAATGCTAGTGTACAGTGATAAGGGGAAAAGACATGCAAAGCCTTTGATTATACATATCAAAGACTGAACTAGAGACTCTTTAGTCCTGGGTTCATATTTGAAAGAATTAGCTTCATATATGTACAATGTATTCATCCCATTGAGGAAAATATTATCTCTGAAATTAATCTACTGTAATTGCTTCTCTCTTGTGTTTCAGACCCATATAGCCAACTTCCCTCTGGGCCCCTCCCTGTGGGTGCCCAGCAGGCAACACAGGTAAAGCATGGGTAGAACTGAGCTCATCCTATTCTTTCTCTAGCTCTGGTTCCTCAGCCTGCTCCTTCTTCTGTGCCTCCCAGCTCAAGGAATGGTAACACCATGTCCGAGGTGGATACCTTGGCAGCAGCCTCAGTTCTCCTGGCCTCATTCCTAACTAACAATAATTCTGTTCATCTCTTTAGATTTCTTCTGTTTCTCCTCTATTGTGGCCAACATCACCTCTTGAAGGTACAACTGCTATTGTCTTCTGGTTGGTCTCCTTGCTTCTAACCCTGCCCTCACTGAAGTACTTTATGAAAAAGAGTGGTATTTTGAAAACACACATCTGATCGTGTTGCTTTTTGGATGCTATTTCTTTGAATAATCATTCTTCCATATCCCAGTAAGTTGATAGCTCCTCGCTCTTCACATTCAAGCCTAGATATCAAAACCTCCAGGAGTGTTTCCTCAAGAACCAACTCTTTTAGGACTAACTTACATGTCTCTTCTCTTTATTCTCACAGAACTCTTCTGTGATCAAAGCATTTATCACATTCTATTATCATTGGCAGGTTACCTGTCTATCTTCTCCAAAAACTATAAGGCATGTGGGGTAGGGGCAGCATATGTTTTGTTAATTGTCGTATTCTTAGTACCTTACATGATCCAGGAATACAGTAAGTATTCAGTATTTGTATTTTAAGTAATTAATTGAATGCATGAACATTTAACATGAAATGTAAAATAATTCAATTACTAAAGCCAGAAAAATACCTGTTTAGTTATTCAGAATGGCCAATTGAGTGAAAGAGACAGCTAAAGAACAACAAGAAAATACTCAGAGTAAAACACAAAGAGATTAACAAATATAAAGACAAAGATGAGAACTTTGCTAGTTCTACTAGGTAATGCAGAAAATGAGATACAGAGAGAAGGATGTGACCTCCACCTATATTCTCCGAGACACAAGGTGGGGGCGGGGGGAGGGAAGAGAGAGAGAGAGAGAGAGAGAGAGAGAGAGAGAGAGAGAGACAGATACCAATACACAAAGATAAATAGATTTTTTAGACTTACCAACTCCCAGATGGCAAAGAGGATGCAATAGATATCCTTGAAACTTATTACTATAATTCTTTGAATCTCTGATAGGCACAAAGAATGAATGTTTTACTAAAGTTTTGCAGTACTTTTCATAAGTGGAGTGTTGACTTTTAGCACTTCCTCCATGGGTTACCTACAATTAGGTTGTTCATGGGAGGTTTCCCAAACACTAGCCCTCTAATAAAGGAGATTTTACCATCAAACAAATGCTAGCTTGTATTAAACTACTGAGCACGGCATTTTCAAACTAAACCTTGGAATACTGGCAAGAAGGCTAGGATGCAAACTTTCAATAATTCTGCTTTATTATGATTCATCTTTATCTGGTTAAAAATTCTTGTACATGAACTGGATATTTTTTATTTATTTGAAATATATTATAAATTTACTATGTACAAAGTTATTGGATATTATTTTTCTACTCAAGACCCTTGAGCAAAGAGAATTTTGGTCTTAGCCAGTCTTAACTGATCTCAAGCTGTGAAGTAGCCATGGTAGTTATTGGGGTTTCAGAAATGCCATGGCGGTATAAATATAGCTTTTCTAAACTTAACCTCACCTACTATTATATTCTTTATTTCTTTTAATGAGGAAGTTGTTAATTCTACTCTAAGAAAATAATGGAAACAACTATTTATACCTTCATCCACAAAAGTATGCTCAACAACAAAAGTCTTTCAACAACTCCCTTATGTAGTTTTTGTCCTATGTCTACATCTAAAGTCATATTGTTTAGTTAGATACAAATAGTGAAACTGTTGCCTTTCAAAACAGTGGGAAAGAAAAAAACCACTATTAAGAAATTTGTATTAAAATTCACTCTCTGACTCACGCACTACTGTGTAGGGCAGGGTCTCTCAGTCCAGGCATGATCGATGTTTGAGACTGGATAATTCTTTGTGGTGGAGGCTGTCCTGTGTGTTATAAGATGTTTAGCATCATTCTTTGCCTCTACCCAGTAGATACCAGCAGCGCCTTGCCACCCCCCCCACCCCCCCCGGCCCCGCCAACTATGACAAACAAAACTGTGTTTAGACTTTGCTAAATGTCCCCTGGGAGGTGAAATTGACCCACATTGAGGACCACTGCCCTAGGTTTTGTAGTTTGTTTCTGTTTTATACATACAGTCCAGGCTATATTGTGGCTACTCAAAACTGTCTTTTTAAATGAATAAATAAAAGCCGTCTATCCTCCTTCTGTTCTAAATAGGTGTCGACCACAACAACAAAAGTTTCAGGAGACTTACTATGTGCTCAACATTGTATTAGGTATTATGGTTGACCCTAAAGAAGCATCAGCTTGGCTTTGCACCAAAGAAGTTTTTAGTCAAGTTGGAGAGAGATCACTACTCAAAGAACGTGAGAGACTAATGGAAGACAGAATATATTGGCAACAGACTAAAAGGCAGAATGGTCACACTTCAAAATGTTTGGTACAAGCTATGGTGATGTTATTGATCTTCTGATCTGATGTTCCTGTGAAGGTTCTATGACCTATTTTGATATGTAGACAGTGGTAAAATGCTCAAAGCTCTTTGCTACGATATGTAATAACAAAGGGAACAGTAAAAAATATTCTGTTTCAATAAGCCAGATCACTTTTACATGTGATGGCCAAGCCATGCAGGGGAGGAGGTGCTGAGCCTGGTTCTGTTAGTAACTGAGTGGTAACTGAAGAAGACAAATCTAACCAGGCATGGCAAGTCTGTGGATGCCATGAGAGCCTGTGCATTTAGAACTAGGGCACACTAACAGAGATCAAACTAAGTTTTTCCACTAACATCAGACCTTTGCAATTTAATGATTATAAAACTTTCCTAACATTTGCAAGTTTCTAAACATTTATTTTCTTTTATTCTGTGCAATTCCTATTACCATTGAAATTATTTAGGTCACATATTTTTGTGTTATTTAAGTAACACTCAAAGACAAAACCAAGAAATTCTTTTTCTACTTTTAACCATCCTGATTGGATAGTTTATATTTATATCAAGTTCTAATCTCCTAAAATTTTTAGTGTGTTTAATAATGAATCTTTGAAGAATATGATACACTTGTATAATAGCTTTTTCATGTGATAAAATTTTCCAAAGTAAATAACCTGACAAATTAAAAAAAACTCATACATTAAATGCAAAGTACTATTTTGTTATAATCATAGAATTTAATAAATTAAAAGGATTTTAGAGAATATTAAGTTGATGGAAGTTACTATAACTCACAAATATTTTGGTACTCCCACCTTCTGGGCTTATAGCAGAATTGCACTTCTATACTGACTTGAAGCCAGGTGTGGACATATGACATGCTTTAGCCAATTAAACATGATCATGTGTTATTACTGGGCAAAAGCTTTAAGAAGCAGTGGGTGGTTTTCCTGTGTCATTGTGACCAGTGATGTTCCAGGCAGTGGTAGCTCTGTTATCTTGAATCTTGGAGTGAGGATGATGACAAAGCAGAAACATGATCCCAGCTGACCTGCATAGAACATCTAGAGGGAAGGAGAAATAAAATTTTTGGTTTAAACTACAAATACAGTGAGCAAACACAAATGCAGTCAGTAAGATTTGGTGATTGTTTGTAACCTCAGCCTAACTTAGATCACCCTGTTTGATACAAAATCCACATTCCCCATTGTCAAAAAGTTATTTAAGGCACAGAGAAATTGCAGCACTTGACTGTGGTTGCCAATGAGGTTGACAAAATCTTTTCCAGAATCAATATCTGCTGCCTAGAGTAGTATATTTTTCCACTGTACCAATGTTCTTCCAAATTTGGCATGTGTACCAACATTGAATATGAGGTGATTTTGTGATATAAATGTTACTTTAAATGATAATGTATCACATGGGCAGAAAGTTAATGTCTTTTCAGTTGTCTTTCACTCTTTCTGACTAATGAAAGGAAGAATTCTCTGTTTGGTGTTAGCATGTCTATAACTGTGGATATTTAGCTGCCTTCCTTTAAAAAAAAAAAAAAGAATGAGAGAACAGGACTCAGGCTCTGAGCCTTCCTTAGGCATCAGACAGAATTCAATAAGTGTTTGATTTTCACTGAGATAAATTTTACAGTTACTTTTTGTTGTTGTTGTTGTGGAGACAGAATCTCTCTCTGTCGCCCAGGCTGGAGTGCAGTGGCGTGATCTCGGCTCACTGCAAGCTTCACCTCCCAGGATCAAGTGATTCTCCTGTCTCAGCCTCCTGAGTAGCTGGGACTACAGGCACATGCCACCACACCCAGCTAATTTTTGTATTTTTAGTAAAGACAGGTTTTCTCCATGCTGGCCCGACTGGTCTCAAACTCCTGACCTCAGGTGATCCGCCCACCTTGGCCTCCCAAAGTTCTGGGATTATAGGCATGAGCCCCTGTTCCTGGCCACAGTCACTTCTTTTATAAGGTTTTCCATTTTCATAGTGACATAACATTTACTTTAAAGATATATTTGTTCAAGAACCAAAAGTTAAAGAAAAATATTAGCTAAATTACAAGGCAGGTGCTATGCAGATATGGCAGAAATTGCAAGAGTAATTAATACACAGTGGTGAGTGGTGAGATGAAAATAACTGGTGCTGGGTAAAGAAATTCTACCATGTTGAAGTACTGACATCAGATCCTCTCTTTTCATGAAAAACAGAAAAATAGGGAAATATATATTCATTTATTCTATGAGTTTCTATTCAATTCTGTTGGCAAAACCCATTCCTTTGACATCTACCAAAGAGAATTTGCTAGGTCCCTGGTGGCGCAAAGATGTGTACAGTCTTGTCTCTAATCTTCAAAGGCTGAATGTCACATATAACTGGGAAAAAACTCTTTTAATATAAGAAAACAAAAAAATCAGCAATTTTACTGACCTTCTGTGATCTCATTTGAACCTTGTCTACACTCGTAGGCTTAATAATCTATTTAAATAATGCTTGTATAAATTGATTTCGAAAGTATTTTCTATTGTTATTGTTTTTTAATTTCAGATCTCTAAATAGTGTCCCTAACTGACATTTCTTTTGTATGTGGGTAGGTAAAATTGATTTTGTCTCAATTAGATAGCACCTATCTCTTTGTTGGCCTGGTCAGGGTGAGGAGCAAGTGAATGCTTTCTATATTTAGAATAACAGTGGAGAATGACATAATTAACTAAAAGTAAGCAACATAGAAGGAAGAGCAGGTTTCAAAACAGTATACTGGGTACAGTTTTGAACAGTGATTCCATTAAACTTAACAGCGAGCAGAGAAGCCACAATATTGAGCTACATTAATCAACTTTCAACAGAATCTCAAAATTAAGATTTAGCAAATTTCAATATCATGTAGGACCATGGGAATCACCTATTTTTTACTAGATGCATGGCTGTGGTATAATTTATTAGACGCATATGTGTGCATATCAGTTTTTAGTATCCAGGATCAAACTCCATTTAAAGCCACAATGGCCTTATAATGTCTTTGTTTTATACTGTTCTACACTTTACTCTCTGCTACCTTAGCAGTCAAAGACTATATTATCAGAGTGGTATATTGCAATGGCTCTTCTGGCATTTTCACCGGACAACATGTGTTGAATGCTATTATATTAAATGCGGTTGGAGAAAGGGCTTCCAGATATGCTACTCAATAGTCGTTGCTCTTAAGAAATTTAAATTTAGATAAAACAGATTTTTTTAAGGGTATAAGAATCATGCAGACTGTACCAGGATGATTCTGTATTGATCAGCCTGAGATTTATATTGTATTTCTATTTCATTGTGTTGGAAGATGATAGAGACAGTCTTGCTGTGATGCTCACATTGAAAATATGAATTTGTTCCAATGTGACTATCAGGGAGCAATTTGCATAACATAAATTTTGCACTTGTTTATGTACAATTGTGTCTGTGAGAAATGCAAGATGAACATACAAAACTGCACTCAATAGAACTGCACTACCTAGGAATATACAAAATGCACACGTGCACATACTTCAAACATCTACCAGCTACCCTGTTCACGGTATGTGTTATGAGCCACACCTATCCACATCTGGTATTACAGCTTGCTGTATAATTTCATGTAGCCCTCCATCCACCCCTGCACATTAACTTAAGAGCTTTTATCTTTCTGAGGCTCACTTCCACAAGCACACTTCAGGTCTTTTTCAAGGTAAGGTGACACATTCTGTAGCATTTATGCAATTCTTAACCATTTATCGTTATGTAAAACTATGCTATCATTTTTATTAGGTATCTATCTTTTTTTAATGAGTCACTGACAAAGTTTTTGAGTGTTGCATCCCAACACCATTTTTTTCCCACAAGCCCTGTTGTTTTATTGCATGATTTTGCATATCTAATTATTGCAGATATATATGCAATATGTATCTGCATACTGACTGTACATATGTCTGCTTATTTTGGTCCAGTATTAATAGAGCTAATACTGGCAGTGTTAAATCTATGACACTGTGGGAGTTGTATAGAAACTTAAAACTATAGCAGGATCCTGTATTTCAATCTGGTACAGAAATCTCTAGAATTTTTGAAACATTGCACTTGCCTCATATAAAAAAAATTTAGACACATCTGTAACTATGATAGTATCTGTTGCAAGAAGCAATTGTTTCCCAAATATATGGCAACTATCTCATCTGGCAAAGATAGGTCTTCTTGGATAATCAGTAAGTTCTCAGTTTAACAGGGCCAATTATTTCCCTTTCAGCAAACAGGGGAATAGGGAATGAGGTCCAGTTTCCCAATGTATTCCTTTATCGATATTTTTGGCAAAATTTTATTGAGCAACTACTGTGTATTAGACATAGTGGATATTGTGGTAAGATAAACCAAATCCTTGCCCTCAACTTACATTTGCTATCAAAATTATAGATATGCAATCACATGAGTAATCAAAGAGAATTAATAGTAGCTTTCTTCTGTTTTTAGTTTTAAAATGAGTTTGTGAGTAGCAATCCTTCAGATTAATTTTTAGTTTCAACCGGTCTCTGACAAATTAGATTTAGGTAGTCATTCTCTCAGAAGGGAAGGCTAAAGACAAATATTCTAGAAAACATGCTCTCCAAAGAAAATTGCTTGCTATTAGAATGATCAACAACCTTGAACAGGCCAGGTTGTGAATGTGTGGCCTGGTGCTATGTCCCAGGGGTGGGTATGTGGTAGAAAGTTGCAAGAAAGACTGGTTTGGCTTCCAGTGGTTTCTAAATTGAATTAGCCAAGCAAACATTTCAACTATTCACTACCAGTTGGAAACATTAACTATTCAAATTAGACTATTACAATTTTTGACTGTGTTTTAGTTTTGAATATAAAATTTAGTAGAACTCATTTAGTCTCATAGGAAGAGGGTTAACTTCTCTGGTTTCTTCTAAATATAAACTTGCTTCCTTAGTCCAGGACCCTTCCCAGTTCTTCTGGCTCGCCCTCTCTTTTCCTGATCGCCTTTTGTTTTGCAGAGGACTCCCTGCCTTGGGTGAGGCTCTGAACTACAATGCTGGAGGATGGGGGCCTTTGTGGTCTGTTTTGAGCCCTGCGAAAATGCATCGGATAAGTTTTACTTTCTTAGAGTGCTATACAATGATTTTTTAAAAATGTGTCTAAGAAATGGAAACATTTTGTCTCATATAAAAAAGAAATATTTTTATACTGTGCTCCACTCACAGACCACATCAGAGGTATTCTAAGAATAGAATAGATCAAATATATTTTATGGAAATATAATGAGAAAAGGATGTGTTCCCAAAACTCACTCTGAACAAAGGAATGCAGCATAGTCAGGAATACTTTAATGCTCCTAACAATTTTCTCATGTGAAAGGCTGAGGAACGGCACTGGTTTGAAGAAATCTCCCACTTCTCCCCAGGCTCCCTGAACTTGAAATCAGAACTAGGAAATCTATACATTGCAAAAAAGAAAACGTGTGGAAAAAGTGACTTAGGGCATTAACCAAAAAGGCATTTTTGAAAGAAGAAAACATCAGTATGAAACATTTTGTCATATTTCATTTCATTGATCATATATTTATTTTATGTATTCCAGAGTACTGAAGCTTAGAAGTAACTGAATTTCTGGGGATTCGTATTAGATTTGTCAGTCTGTGTTTGAGGGAACTTACTGGGAAACAAAATATATTGCAATCATTCACTTTTATCATGCTGTTCTGTCATGTATACAAAGAGCAGTAAGACTAAATACACTGAACGTATATCTTTTCTGAAAAACAAAGTACATCAGGGACTGAATATATCATCAAATAATATTCTTTTCACAATTATAACTTACAGGTATTCAAAACACTGCATGTGCTGGCTTATTGAAATCACTTGACTAGAGGTAGATTTTCTTCTAATCGTATTACATAATGCATCTTAGCAATATGTTAGTTTGCTTTTTTGACTTTTAAATTTTAGCTGTTACACGAATGCATAAGTGTGATTTTCTTGCTTTTTCAAGACTCTGTGTTCCAGTTTATATACTCATGTTGATTCTTCTGCTGGATTCAGTGTTGCCACCAAATGTCTGATTGTCTTTCTGAGTGTATTTGGCTTAATAATTTTACATTTTGAAATATTCTACATTAGGCAATAATATTCAGCTCCCTTCAATTCTATTTTGTGTTTTCTCAAAAAAATATATGCATTCTCAATAGATTACTGTTTATTTACTGTATATGCTGTAATAAAGTCTGAAGGGACTACAGAGTCCCATGAAAGGAAAATCATCATAATATTTATGCATTAAACACACATATTCATGTACATATATCTATTTTTTGAAAAACCCAAAATGCATATGCTATCATGGCCCCCAAGGTAGCAATAACATATGCAGAGAAAATTTATGCAGTTCCAGGCTGTGAACAGGATTTCTAAGAGCTACTTCCAGAAAACATTACCCCCCTCCTCGTTCTTCAATCTGTCCACTTGCTTCACTCTGAAGACCTCCTTCTTTTTCTAAATTGACTAGTGAGCTGGGTGAGTTAGTCTAATCATTTAGGTTTGCTGTTTTGTGACTTTTGCAGGGTAACAAAAACATTTTTAGATGTGTGTGTTTGTGTGTGTGTATGTGTGTGTGTGTATGTTACCATGTTTTTTCCCCCTTATAGAGAATTTGCAGGATAGATAGGCTCCTTAAACATAGGGAATAGTTTTATTTTAAAAAGTCAAAATAGTATTGAGGTTGCATTTTTGTCAGCTCAAATTCTCCTACGTATTTTCAACTAGAAAAACGGATAGTAATTGTGTGGCTCTTAAAAATAATTTTTAAACTTTTCAGTAGATAAATCTAAAAATGTTTACATTTAAAAATTCCCTCAATGAGGAATGAATATATGCCCTGGAAATCTTACTGCTTTCACTATTTAACAGGAAATGTTGATGGAGGGTTAAAAACTGTCAAAAGCAAAATCATGCTCAGTTTTGAATGACATA
Source organism: Gorilla gorilla gorilla (assembly GCF_029281585.2). Lineage (NCBI taxonomy): Eukaryota > Metazoa > Chordata > Mammalia > Primates > Hominidae > Gorilla > Gorilla gorilla. The sequence continues at coordinate 47,402,027 of NC_073235.2, forward strand.
CATTCACAATGTCTGTGATATAACATTTAAAATACTATGTTTTGTATTCATTTACTTTATACTTTTGAATATGTAGTCTATAGTTTATATGTTACACTTGCTATAATATAATTCTGTATTTTTAATAAATTAAAACATATTATGTATCATAAACGTGAACTATAACTACAATTTTGTTATTTGGAAACTGTTTCTCTAGGTTTTGACAGGACATGAGGCTTATCATTAGAATTCTGTATTAGAATATAATAAAATGAAAAGGACTTATGAAATCTTGAAATCTCATTTCATTTGCATTTTTTGTTTTCTGCCTCTCTTTTTCTATAAAGAAATTGGACATGGCTTATGGATGTATATTCAAGGTCCCTTTCATAGTTATAAATTAGGATCAGGTGGCCCATTCTATATTTCAGTTGATGTTAATCCCTGGTAATATTATTAATATAGAGTCAAATTTTGCCTCTTAAAATATTCTTTTTTTTTTTCTGCATCAAATGAGCATCTTCTTTTTTTTTATTATTATACTTTAAGTTTTATGGTACATGTGCACATTGTGCAGGTTAGTTACATGCTGTCCCTCCCCCCTCCCCCCACCCCACAACAGTCCCCAGAGTGTGATATTCCCCTTCCTGTGTCCATGTGATCTCATTGTTCAATTCCCACCTATGAGTGAGAATATGCGGTGTTTGGTTTTTTGTTCTTGCGATAGTTTACTGAGAATGATGTTTTCCAATTTCATCCATGTCCCTACAAAGGACATGAACTCATCATTTTTTATGGCTGCATAGTATTCCATGGTGTATATGTGCCACATTTTCTTAATCCAGTCTATCATTGTTGGACATTTGGGTTGGTTCCAAGTCTTTGCTATTGTGAATAATGCCGCAATAAACATACATGTGCATGTGTCTTTATAGCAGCATGATTTATAGTCATTTGGGTATATACCCAGTAATGGGATGGCTGGGTCAAATGGTATTTCCAGTTCTAGATCCCTGAGGAATCGCCACACCGACTTCCACAATGGTTGGACTAGTTTACAGTCCCACCAACAGTGTAAAAGTGTTCCTATTTCTCCACATCCTCTCCAGCACCTGTTTTTTCCTGACTTTTTAATGATTGCCATTCTTACTGGTGTGAGATGGTATCTCATTGTGGTTTTGATTTGCATTTCTCTGATGGCCAGTGATGATGAGCATTTTTTCATGTGTTTTTTGGCTGCATAAATGTCTTCTTTTGAGAAGTGTCTGTTCATGTCCTTCGCCCACTTTTTGATGGGGTTGTTTGTTTTTCTCTTGTAAATTTGTTTGAGTTCATTGTAGATTCTGGATATTAGCCCTTTGTCAGATGAGTAGGTTGTGAAAATTTTCTCCCATTTTGTAGGTTGCCTGTTCATTCTGATGGTAGTTTCTTTTGCTGTGCAGAAGCTCTTTAGTTTAATTAGATCCCATTTGTCAATTTTGGCTTTTGTTGCCATTGCTTTTGGTGTTTTAGACATGAAGTCCTTGCCCATGCCTATGTCCTGAATGCTAATGCCTAGGTTTTCTTCTAGGGTTTTTGTGGTTTTAGGTCTAACGTTTAAGTCGTTAATCCATCTTGAATTGATTTTTGTGTAAGGTGTAAGGAAGGGATCCAGTTTCAGCTTTCTACATATGGCTAGCCAGTTTTCCCAGCACCATTTATTAAATAGGGAATCCTTTCCCCATTGCTTGTTTTTCTCAGGTTTGTCAAAGAGCAGATAGTTGTAGATATGCGGCATTATTTCTGAGGGCTCTGTTCTGTTCCATTGATCTATATCTCTGTTTTGGTACCAGTACCATGCTGTTTTGGTTACTGTAGCCTTGTAGTATAGTTTGAAGTCAGGTAGTGTGATGCCTCCAGCTTTGTTCTTTTGGCTTAGGATTGACTTGGCGATGCAGGCTCTTTTTTGGTTCCATATGAACTTTAAAGTAGTTTTTGCCAATTCTGTGAAAAAAGTCCTTGGTAGCTTGATGGGGATGGCATTGAATCTGTAAATTACCTTGGGCAGTATGGCCATTTTCACGATATTGATTCTTCCTACCCATGAGCATGGAATGTTCTTCCATTTGTTTGTATCCTCTTTTATTTCCTTGAGCAGTGGTTTGTAGTTCTCCTTGAAGAGGTCCTTCACATCCCTTGTAAGTTGGATTCCTAGGTATTTTATTCTCTTCGAAGCAATTGTGACTGGGAGTTCACTCATGATTTGGCTCTCTGTTTGTCTGTTGCTGGTGTATAAGAATGCTTGTGATTTTTGTACATTGATTTTGTATCCTGAGACTTTGCTGAAGTTGCTTATCAGCTTAAGGAGATTTTGGGCTGAGACAATGGGGTTTTCTAGATATACAATCATGTTGTCTGCAAACAGGGACAATTTGACGTCCTCTTTTCCTAATTGAATACCCTTTATTTCCTTCTCCTGCCTAATTGCCCTGGCCAGAACTTCCAACACTATGTTGAATAGGAGTGGTGACAGAGGGCATCCCTGTCTTGTGCCAGTTTTCAAAGGGAATGCTTCTAGTTTTTGCCCATTTAGTATGATATTGGCTGTGTAAGCCCTTATTATTTTGAAATACGTCCCATCAATACCTAATTTATTGAGAGTTTTTAGCATGAAGGGTTGTTGAATTTTGTCAAAGGCTTTTTCTGCATCTATTGAGATAATCACGTGGTTTTTGACTTTGGTTCTGTTTATATGCTGGATTACATTTATTGATTTGCGTATATTGCACCAGCCTTGCATCCCAGGGATGAAGCCCACTTGATCATGGTGGATAAGCTTTTTGAAGTGCTGTTGGATTCGTTTTGCCAGTATTTTATTGAGGATTTTTGCATCAATGTTCATCAAGGATATTGGTCTAAAATTCTCTTTTTTGGTTGTGTCTCTGCCTAGCTTTGGTATCAGGATGATGCTGGCCTCATAAAATGAGTTAGGGAGGATTCCCTCTTTTTCTATTGATTGGAATAGTTTCAGAAGGAATGGTACCAGTTCCTCCTTGTACCTCTGGTAGAATTCAGCTGTGAATCCATCTGGTCCTGGACTCTTTTTGGTTGGTAAGCTATTGATTATTGCCACAATTTCAGCTCCTGTTATTGGTCTATTCAGAGATTCAACTTCTTCCTGGTTTAGTCTTGGGAGAGTGTATGTGTCGAGGAATTTATCCATTTCTTCTAGATTTTCTAGTTTATTTGTGTAGAGGTGTTTGTAGTATTCTCTGATGGTAGTTTGTATTTCTGTGGGATCAGTGGTGATATCCCCTTTATCATTTTTTATTGCGTCTATTTGATTCTTCTCTCTTTTCTTCTTTATTAGTCTTGCTAGTGGTCTATCAATTTTGTTGATCCTTTCAAAAAACCAGCTCCTGGATTCGTTAATTTTTTGAAGGGTTTTTTGTGTCTCTATTTCCTTCAGTTCTGCTCTGATTTTAGTTATTTCTTGCCTTCTGCTAGCTTTTGAATGTGTTTGCTCTTGCTTTTCTAGTTCTTTTTATTGTTATGTTAGGGTGTCAATTTTGGATCTTTCCTGCTTTCTCTTGTGGGCATTTAGTGCTATAAATTTCCCTCTACACACTGCTTTGAATGCATCCCAGAGATTCTGATATGTTGTGTCTTTGTTCTCGTTGGTTTCAAAGAACATCTTTATTTCTGCCTTCATTTCGTTATGTACCCAGTAGTCATTCAGGAGCAGGTTGTTCAGTTTCCATGTAGTTGAGCGGTTTTGAGTGAGATTCTCAATCCTGAGTTCTAGTTTGATTGCACTGTGGTCTGAGAGATAGTTTGTTATAATTTCTGTTCTTTTACGTTTGCTGAGGAGAGCTTTACTTCCAGTATGTGGTCAATTTTGGAATAGGTGTGGTGTGGTGCTGAAAAAAATGTATATTCTGTTGATTTGGGGTGGAGAGTTCTGTAGATGTCTATTAGGTCTGCTTGGTGCAGAGCTGAGTTCAATTCCTGGGTATCCTTGTTGACTTTCTGTGTCGTTGATCTGTCTAATGTTGACAGTGGGGTGTTAAAGTCTCCCATTATTAATGTGTGGGAGTCTAAGTTTCTTTGTAGGTCACTCAGGACTTGCTTTATGAATCTTGGTGCTCCTGTATTGGGTGCATATATATTTAGGATAGTTAGCTCTTCTTGTTGAATTGATCCCTTTACCATTATGTAATGGCCTTCTTTGTCTCTTTTGATCTTTGTTGGTTTAAAGTCTGTTTTATCAGAGACTAGGATTGCAACCCCTGCCTTTTTTTTTTTCCATTTGCTTGGTAGATCTTCCTCCATCCTTTTATTTTGAGCCTATGTGTCTCTGCCCGTGAGATGGGTTTCCTGAATACAGCACACTGATGGGTCTTGACTGTTTATCCAATTTGCCAGTCTGTGTCTTTTAATTGGAGCATTTAGTCTATTTACATTTAACGTTAATATTGTTATGTGTGAATTTGATCCTGTCGTTATGATGTTAGCTGGTTATTTTGCTCATTAGTTGATGCAGTTTCTTCCTAGTCTAGATGGTCTTTACATTTTGGCATGATTTTGCAGCGGCTGGTACCGGTTGTTCCTTTCCATGTTTAGCGTTTCCTTCAGGAGCTCTTTTAGGGTAGGCCTGGTGGTGACAAAATCTCTCAGCATTTGCTTGTCTGTAAAGTATTTTATTTCTCCTTCGCTTATGAAGATTAGTTTGGCTGGATATGAAATTCTGGGTTGAAAATTCTTGTCTTTAAGAATGTTGAATATTGGCCCCCACTCTCTTCTGGCTCGTGGGGTTTCTGCGGAGAGATCCGCTGTTAGTCTGATGGGCTTCCCTTTGAGGGTAACCCGACTTTTCTCTCTGGCTGCCCTTAACATTTTTTCCTTCATTTCAACTTTGCTGTATCTGACAATTATGTGTCTTGGAGTTGCTCTTCTCTAGGAGTATCTTTGTGGCGTTCTCTATATTTCCTGAATCTGAACATTGGCCTGCCTTGCTAGATTGGGGAAGTTCTCCTGGATAATATCCTGCAGAGTGTTTTCCAACTTGTTTCCATTCTCTCCATCACTTTCAGGTACACCAATCAGACGTAGATTTGGTCTTTTCACATAGTCCCATATTTCTTGGAGGCTTTTCTCATTTCTTTTTGTTCTTTTTTCTCTAAACTTCCGTTCTCGCTTCATTTCATTCATTTTATCTTCCATCGCTGATACCCTTTCTTCCAGTTGATCGTACCGGCTCCTGAGGCTTCTGCATTCTTCACGTAGTTCTCGAGCCTTGGTTTTCAGCTCCATCAGCTCCTTTAAGCACTTCTCTGTATTGGTTATTCTAGTTATACATTCTTCTAAATTTTTTTCAAAGTTTTCAACTTCTTTGCCTTTGGTTTGAATGTCCTCCCGTAGCTCAGAGTAATTTGATTTTCTGAAGCCTTCTCTCAGCTCCTCAAAGTCATTCTCCATCCAGCTTTGTTCCATTGCTGGTGAGGACCTGCGTTCCTTTGGAGGAGGAGAGGCGCTTTGCTTTTTAGAGTTTCCAGTTTTTCTGTTCTGTTTTTTCCCCATCTTTGTGGTTTTATCTACTTTTGGTTTTTGATGATGGTGATGTACAGATGGGTTTTTGGTGTGGATGTCCTTTCTGTTTGTTAGTTTTCCTTCTAACAGACAGGACCCTCAGCTGCAGGTCTGTTGGAATTCCCTGCCATGTGAGGTGTCAGTGTGCCCCTGCTGGGGGGTGCCTCCCAGTTAGGCTGCTCGGGGGTCAGGGGTCAGGCACCCACTTGAGGAGGCAGTGTGCTGGTTCTCAGATCTCCAGCTGTGTGCTGGGAGAACCACTGCTCTCTTCAAAGCTGTCAGACAGGGATGTTTAAGTCTGCAGAGGTTACTGCTGTCTTTTTGTTTGTCTGTGCCCGGCCCCCAGAGGTGGAGCCTACAGAGGCAGGCAGGCCTCCTTGAGCTGTGGTGGGCTCCGCCCAGTTGGAGCTTCCTGGCTGCTTTGTTTACCTAATCAAGCCTGGGCAATGGCGGGCGCCCCTCCCCCAACCTCGCTGCCGCCTTGCAGTTTGATCTCAGACTGCTGTGCTAGCAATCAGGGAGACTCCGTGGGCATAGGACCCTCCAAGCCAGGTGCGGGATATAATCTTGTGGTGCGCCGTTTTTTAAGCCCGTCGGAAAAGCGCAGTATTTGGGTGGGAGTGACCCGATTTTCCAGGTGCCGTCCGTCACCCCTTTCTTTGACTCGGAAAGGGAACTCCCTGACCCCTTGCGCTTCCCAAGTGAGGCAATGCCTCGCCCTGCTTCCGCTCACGCACGGTGCGCGCACCCACTGACCTGCGCCCACTGTCTGGCACTCCCTAGTGAGATGAACCCGGTACCTCGGATGGAAATGCAGAAATCACTGTCTTCTGGGTCGCTCACGCCGGGAGCTGTAGACCGGAGCTGTTCCTATTCGGCCGTCTTGGCCAATTTTCTACTCTTTGGATCATACCGATTTTAATCCAGCCTCATCTACTTACTCATTTTAGAGAAAACACCAACATTTTTGTAATGGCCTGCAAGGCCTTCCGAGATCTGCCTCCTACAACTCAGCTTCTCCTGTGCTCTCCTTCTGGACTCACTCTGCCTCAGCAACACTGGTCCCTGTTGCTCCACCAATATGCCAGGTAATCTGTGTCCTGTGGTAGTGTATTTGCTTGAGTGTTTTCTCTGCCTAGAACATTCTTCTCCTGTTATCCAGTTGATTGATTCCCTTATTCCCTTCCATTCTTTGATCCCTTCAATAAGGTCAACCTCATCACAGTATTAACTGTGCAACTTATCACCTTACCCTCTTCCCAGCACCCCAGATCCTCTTTTGATTGTTCAACATTTTTTTCCATATTTATTATTTATTATTACCTTCTAATGTTCTACATGATTTACTTACTTATTATAATATTATCTGTTATTCTTTAAACATGAGACAGGTATCATTGTCTATTTTATTTGCTGATATTCCCAAGTGTCCACGTTTGTGCCAGGTATAATACACTCAATCATACTCAATAAATGGATTGAATGTGTGAATGAATGAATACAATATAGCTGTTTTCTGTGATTGTAATGGTTTACCAATGCCCCTCATTCTAATATCTGTTCTCTGAGTATTCTCCAATGTATTGGCATTCCTGTAAAAGTAGTATCCCACAGTTTTCTTGATATAGTTGGATCAATTTGAAGTATAAAGGGGAAGGCATTGCAGTGATTTGGGGCACTATACTCAAGTGTTTCTGTCTTGAGGCAGTCATGCTGTTGACTCACCTGGAAATTGTAATTAACTAAAATTCTGAAGTACACTTTTATATGAGGTGCCCTTAAGCTTCATGCTCCCCATTCTGCACATGGGTAGTTGGTTTTATGGATATAAATGTTGGAATTTGCACTTATTCATTTTACATTAGATTTTGTTATATTTGACATAATTATTACAGGTTATTGAGATCTTCACCCTTTCATTCATTTAGACGTTGAGTATTACTTAAATGTCTACCATACACTAGGCATGGATGTGGAATGATGAATAAGAAAACAAGTATGCTGGCAGCTCTTCTGTAACTTACAACCTTGGAGGAGGGGATAGACATTAACACATAATCACAACACACATTAGGAGCTGCCACAGGAGGCTCTCCCACCATAAGAACTTGTAACAGGGGACTTGATCTGTCTCTAAGAAATGACATCTGTGTTGAGAGCTGAAAGATGATTTCACTAATAAAAAGGTGAAGGCAGAAGTTTCCAACAGAGATAACAGAGTAGAGAAAGTGCTTGTGCATAAAGCGGCATGATACACATAAGTGTCTGAAAGAACACCAAGGTGTCAAAGTCAAGGACGTGTAGGGAAATGGGGTGAAGTGGGATGCAGGTAAGTAGGGGCCTGATCTCGTAGGGTCAGGAAGCTTGGGTCTCTTAGCTGCCTGATATTTAGAGGTTCTCAGATGCAAAAGAGATTTTGTCCACTCTATCAAAGAATTGTACTAATGTGGAGTGGTTGTGTTTTAGCTACCTTGGAGAACTACAATATTCCATAAAAGATTTATTTCAGTTAAGATGCAATCACAGTCTTCAAGTATATGGAGCCAGGGGAATAAGAATATGGAGGTTGAGGAAAGTTTGGTAATAAACAGTTCTTCTTTATCACCTCTGAGGATAGCACAGTTGGGAGTAGTTTTAAAATACAGCACAAAGTTGTGTAGAGCCTGGAGGCAGCACATGGATTCCTTGCTGTCTTGGCTTAGATTTATAGGGTCAGGGAGAAGACTTGTTACGAACCTTCTTCTATTTAGAATTGGTTTATCAAATGTATTGGATAAATCTTTGTAAATTCAGAGTTCTAGCATCTTTTAAAAAAATCTCATCCTGAACATAAAGGGCAAATATAAAAATTGTTAAACAAATGACAAAATACTAACTAGATATTCGTTTAATGCAACCTGAAAGTCCTTCTTTAATATCTCAGAGTACAAAGCTGGCAATAATTTCCTTATTTCAGTCATCACTCCACCCACACATTTGCTTATTAGCAGGAAGTCTACTACAGGGAGAAGTCTCCTCCTTACTCTAGAATTGTTCTGGGAGCCCAGAAGCTTGGCTAATATGAACGTAGTGTAGGCAGGTGTACTGCTTTCCAGAGTTTGTTGTTCAGAGAACTGGAAATTCTAAGGCTTTTCCCTGCCATTTCTTGAGCCCCCTGTTTGTCCGAGCCCTGCACAGCTCACAGAGGGGCTGAATGCTGGGATTCAGAGCTATAGCTATCTTACTTCACATGTGTGTATACAGCCATTGCTCCCCAAGGCAAAACTCCATATTATGGGAGCTGGAACGTGAAGAGCTTTGTTTGCTCTACACACTCTGTCAGAATCAGTTCTTCCCACAATACTGGTGGTCTTCTCACAGAGATTCAAATCCAGTTGACCCAAACTTCTACATTGTTCCTGGTGACATCACTCTTGTTTACTGATGTCACTTTCTGTCTGTAAACTTTGGTCCTGGCCACCTTGTTCTCACTGCCAAATTTCTTTAGCCCTAAGCCTTTAGTAACTAGAGTCAGGGTTTTTCATTCAGAAGACCGTTGATCTCCTTCTGCCACTCACTCCACTCCTCCAGTAGACAGGGATCTACTGTCTTTAAGTCACTTGAAGAAAGCAAGTGCTTTCTTATACATTTCTCATACATTTCAGAATGAAGAGAAGCCCTTTAAATGACCTTGAAAAGCTTAAAATCCACTTCATGATGACACTGTTCTACTAACTGGAAGTGAGAATTTTTGGCTTGCTTATTTGACCAACGCAGAGGAAATAATTGCCAATCAGAAATTGGGTTGCAGGATGGCAGGATTTATATCTGTTCCATATACTGCTATATCTTCAGAACCTAAGCATGGTATACAGAAGGTGTACATGTACTTATGGAATTAATAACTGAATGGTTATCATTTCTGGTACAGTTGATAAGTTTATGATAGAACTGTGGGCACAAAGTGCCTCACCAGGAACAATGTGGATATGACTGTCTGAAAGTTAAAATTTAAATCTATTTTATACATATTTGGAATAGGAAATAAATGGAGATGATATGATGATAAGGCTGGGGTGTGAGACTGCATAAAATGACTAAACTGTTTTTCAGAAGCATATTGCAATAAAAATTTTACCTTTATAAATTATTTAATTCTGTAATAATGTCATGTAAGTAAGGAAATAAAGTTTTCATGTTAACATGAAGCAAATAGTTTTTTTCTCAATTCTTCATACCCATGCAAACATTCTTATTACACAAACACACACCACCCCTATTACATGTCTTTCATATTAAAATATATTCTTAAATTAAATTAGATTAAAATTAATAATAAAAAGTAAAATTTGATAAAACCACACCCCGAATGTTACTATTTATCCTTTTATGAAAAATAAAGCAGGAATATTCAGGATAACCACTTATGTACTCCATAGGTTTTATATATGTGATTTTATTACACAAAGTGTATGACTTATTAGGTAATTTGTATCCTAACCTCCAAAGAAGGCATTCTGGTTTCTTGGCTAAATAAGGGAGGATTAAAAATCAAAAAACAAAAAAACAAACAAACAAAAAACAAAAAAAAAAACTCTTCCTAATCATGTAATTATCTATCAAACCAACATGTTGGGAACTTAATATAAACCACTAAGATTTCTCATTTAAATGATTGCATCCTCCAATATTACATTCTAATACCTTTGTTTCCTTCAGTTGAAAGCCATATTTACTTATGGAATAAAGGGGGAAGGTACAAACATGTAAATTCACTTATGTCTGTCACCTAAACTTAAATTCCATCATGTAATTAACTTAGGAAAAGATTGAATGAGATGACACTGTTTTTTGGTTGTTTGTTTGTTTGTTTGGAGATGGAGTCTTGCTCTGTCTCCCAGTCTGGAGTACAGTGGCACCATCTCAGCTCACTGCAAGCTCTGCCTCCCAGGTTCACGCCAGTCTCCTGCCTCAGCCTCCAGAGTAGCTGGGAGCCTGCCACCATGCCTGGTTAATTTTTGTATTTTTAGCAGAGACGAGGTTTCACCGTGTTTGTCAGGATGGTCTCAATCTCCTGACTTTGTGATCTGCCTGCCTCAGCCTCCCAAAGTGCTGGGATTACAGGCATGAGCCACCATGCCCGGCCGAGATGACACTGTTTTAAAATTCAATATACATCTGACATTCCTTTATCTCAGATCATTCATTCTTTGTTTTCTTCCTGAAGTAATATCTAATGTCTACATTAACTTTGAATTTCATGTTTTGTAGTCTCATTAAAATAATCTGCTCTTAAATTAATTTTTATTTACATAATTTAAAGTCACTTTTTTTCAAAGAACAATTCTTGTTCTAATTCCCAGTTAAAATGTCTGATTTTCTCTTGTTTGAATGACAACTTTAACTTCAGTTCTGCATAATTTCTAGGAGTTTCTTCTCATCTAAGTGATTCCCAAGGATGAACTGTGATGTTTCTTAGTAGGAAAAGAATTACAATTATGATGTTTTTCTTAGGAAATTTATAATGTAGAAACACCATAATCTACTGGATTACAAGTTAGGATTATCTTGAAATGAAATTCTGAAAATATAATACCATTTGATCCAGAACAGCAGAGGAAATTAAAAATTATATTAGCCCATATGCAGTTTTTACTTGCAGGCATTTGGGAAAAAAGTGTTCTAGATCAAGTAAGATACTTGTTGAAAAGCTACCTGAAAGCCAAGAAAATAAGGTAGCATTGGCATGGCGTGGTGGCTCATGCCTGTAATTCCAGCACTTTCGGAGGCCGAAGTGGGCGGATCACCTGAGGTCAGGAGACCAGCCTGGCCAACATGATGAAACCCTGTCTCTACTAAAAATACAAAAATTAGCTGGGCATGGTGGTGGGCGCCTGTAATCCCAGCTATTCTGGAGGCTGAGGCAGGAGAATCACTTGAATCTGGAAGGCGGAGGTAGCAGTGAGTCAAGATCGCACCATCGCACTCCAGCCTCGGCGACAGAACAACTCTGTCTCAAAAAAAAAAAAAAAAAAAAAAAAAGAAAAAGAAAGTAGCATTTTTTTTAAATACCCAAAAGTTATTTATTTTTTGTTATAGATAGACAAGTTATAATTGTATAAAGTTATGGGGTAAAAAGTGATGTTATAATTTGTGTACATAATACGAAATAATTACATAAAGCTCATTAACGTATCTATCACTTCAAATACTTAACTTTTTTGAGGGGGAAACATTTGAAATTTGCTCTCTTTCCAATTTTGAAATGTATAATCCTCTATTATTGACTGTATTCACATACTGTGTAATAGAACTAAATCCCGTATTACTCCTAAGATTTTGTAACTTTGGACCATTATCTCTTCATTCCCCCACTTTCCAGTCTTTGTAACCCTCATTCTACTCTCTGCTCCTATGAGTTTGATTGTTCTCATTTCTGCAGATAAGACAGAATATACAATATTTGTCTTTCTGTGCCTGACTTATTTTAGCATAATGTTCTCCAGTTCCATCTATGTTGTCGCAAATGACAGAATTTCTTTCTTTTTAAAGGCTGAATAGTATTCCATTGTGTGCATATACTATATCTGTCAGAATGGCTTTTATCAAAAAGACAAAAGGTGACAAGTGTTGGCAAGATGTGGAGAAAAGGGAGCCATTGTACACTATTGGTAGGAATGTAAATTAGTGCAGCCATATGCAGAATACTATGAAGGCTTCTCAAAAAACTAAAAATAGAACTACCATATGATCCGGAAATCTCACTTCTGGGGATGTACCCAAAAATCTTGAAATTTGTTTGTCAGAGGGCTATCTGCACCCCCATATTTATTGCAGCAGTTTTCACGATAGCCACATTATAAAATCAACCTGTGTACATCAACAGATAAATGGATAAAGAATGTTCTTTAGAAGTATTTATGGACAACTTTCTTGATTGCATATACATGGTTCATCAAAGTAACCAATCTATTTGGCTTATTAAGTGCCATTTAGCACAGTAGCCAGTATGGCGTTGCTCTTGTCTAAAGATGATCAGAACCACCATGATTGGTTGAAAATATTGGCTAAATTTTGACTCAGAGGAAATCAGAATATTTAAATCTCAAGGGGCTTTCTCAATTTTTACTTTGGAACAGTAATTAGAGACTCAAATTCCAGCCATTGCCTGAGTTATCTTTTAAGGATAATTTGCTTAATCTGCTCAAATAAATTGTGAGCATTTTGGTAGCAGGTTTTGCACATTGTATATCTTTGGATCCCTTAATAGCAGTAAATACTGTGATTAAGAACATCTGTATTAAAGCAGATGAAAATAGACTTAACTCCTGACCTTGTCTCTTACTAGCTTTGGGACTGTGGGCAAGTTCCTCAACCTCTCTAAGCCTCTAAAATGGAAATACTAGCAGTGTGCGGTTGTAGGTAGGATTAAATGAGATAATAAACTTATGAAAGTGCCTGGCATATTGTAAGTAGCAGATGTTATTAGTAAAAAAAAATTAGGTATTGATATAATAATTATTGTTTTCTACTTAATAGAATACCATGTTTTGCTGGCACTCTATAAATGTTTGAATGGTTGGTTATGATGCTTACTCAGGCAAATACAAGATTTGGAATGTAAAGTGAGAAAGGAACCACAGTCATCATTACACTAAATTATTTTATTCCTATATCCTGGAAATAAGAGATACTGGCAGGATATTATATAAATAGTATATCGATGTGGCTGAACCATTCAGTTCTTGTCCTATTCCCATTTTGAAGGAGGCTTCAGCCCATCACTGCATCCATCCCAAACTAAGTTATATTCTACAGTGCTTTGGGATGAAATATGGAATTTTACTGATGATTTCATGGTGGGTGGGGGGGTTGGAAAGATGATTTTTATCTGACAGCATCAGGCAGCGTGTGAAAAAAAAATGCACAGTAGACATGTATGTTCTTCCCAGAAAGATAGCTTCCCTGTCTCCTTTCAGCATTGAACCTCCATTTCTCTCAAATCTCCTTTCTCGTGAGAAATTCATCTCTTTCTTCAAGTTTGCTTGCCTGCCACCCACAAAGCCTGCAATGAAAAGAACCTACCCGCCTTAGAAAGCAGTTTATAGATTATCTGTTGCTTTTCCAAATATGCCCCCTTGTGGGTCTCACAATTCTCTTATGGACGCCTCATCCCAATTAGCTCAGCAAAGTATTCCCTCCACAAAGATTGGGCTCTTCTTGTAAGGGGATTCTGATATTAAGAAAATTGAAATTTCCTCCACGTCATTACTTATTCAGGATATTAAGTCTGAAAATATTTAATTCATTTCAATTTATCTAATATTTATTGAGCACTTACTCTGTAACAAGCACTGGGTAGGTGAAGTGGGAGGACAGGAAGAGGACCAACGTCTGTGTCCTTCTGTCTGAGGAGAGACAGACACATGACTAAGTAGTAACACCGACAAAGGGTAGATTTCACTAACTACATTAACAGAACTTTGGGCTGATATGTGGATGCAGAAGACAGAGAAATGAATTTTAACTGGGTGGTACCACAGTAATTCTGATGGAAATTTTATCTCTATCTTTACAAGATGGATCAAATTTTGATTGGTGAATATTAAAATAAAAGTTTATTAAAATAACTAATAACGAGAGTGCTATTTAAGAAAAGGCAAGGTGTGGGTAAGGAGTTGTGTCAGAGGAACTGCAGGGGTATTGGCTTGTGGCTGGTAGACTGGAGAAATGAGAGAGGGTAAAATGGGAAAGTAGATGTGGAAAAAACTTGAAATGAACTCATGGAAGCTTGAGGAAACTGAGTCCTTAAGAGAAGTCATGAAAAGTTTTTGAACAGGGACTGCTTTATAGCAAATGGTTGGGGAAGAATCTAGGGTCAAAAATTCAGCTTAATAATATAATAATCACTTTTTTGCTGAATAATTACTGTGTTATTTAAACTTTTTGTAGATTTTGGGGGTACAAGTACCATTTTATTGCTTGGATGTATCACGTAGTGGTGAAGTCTGGACTTTTCATGTACCCATTGCCCAAACAGTCAATGTCTTACCTGATGGATACTTTTTCAACCCTCACTCCCCTTCTACCCTCCCACCTTTTGGAGTCTCCAGTGTCTATTCATCCACTCTGTATGCCCACGTGTTCCCATTGTTTCTAAGTGAGAACATGCAGTACTTGACTTTCTGTTTTTGAGTTATTTCACTTAGGATAATGGCCTTTAGTTCCATCCACTGCTGCAAAAAACATGATTTCATTTTTTTAAATGAGTAGTATTTATGTGTGTGTGTGTGTGTTATATGCATGTGATATATATGTATATATAACACATTTTTAATCCAATCATCTGTTTATGGACACTTAGGTTGATTCCATGACTTTGCTACTGTGAATAGTGCTGCAATAATCATACAGGTACAGATGTCTTTTTCATATAGTGATTTCTTTTCCTTTGGGTACATACCCAGTAGTTGGACTGCTGGGTCACATGGTAGCTCTACTTTTAGTTCTTTGAGAAACCTCCACACTGTTTTCCATAGAGGTTGTACAAATTACATTTCCATCAATGGTGTATACGTGTTTCCTTTTCTCCACATCCTCTCCAACATCTGTTGGTTTTGGATTTTTTTGGTAGTAGCCAATGAGATAGTATCTCATTGTGGTTTTATTTGCATTTCTCTAATGCTTGGTGATGTTAAGCATTTTTTTCATGTTTCTTGATCACTTGTGTGTGTTCTTTTGAAAAATGTCTGTTCATGTCCTTTGTCCACTTTTTAATAAGGTTATTTGTCTTTTTTTCTTGTTGAGTTTCTTGTAGATTCCAGATATTAGCCTTTTGTTGGATGCATAGTTGGCAAATATTTTCTCCCATTCTGTGGGTTGTGTGTTTACCCTGTTGATTATTTCTTTTGCTATGCAGAAGTATTTTAGTTCAAGTCCCATTTGTTAATTTTAATTTTTGTTGCATTTGCTTTTGAGGACTTAGTTATAAACTATTTGCCTGGGCCAATGTCCAGAAGAAATTTTTCTAGGTTTTCTTCTAGGATTTTTATAGTTTCAGGTCTCAAGTTTAAATCTTTAATATACCTTGAGTTAATTTTTGTATATGGTGAGAGACATGGGTCTGGTTTTATTCTTTTGCATATGGCTGTTTAATTTTCCCAGCACCATTTATTGAATAGGCAATATTCGCCTATTTATAGGGGAATTCCCCTTTCTGCACTTTATATTTTTGTTGACTTTGTCAAAGATCAGTGGCTTGTCAGTATGTGGCTTTATTTCTGGGTTCTCTATTCTGTTCCATTGATCTATGTATTTATTTATATACCAGTACCATACTGTAGCCTTGTAACATAATTTGAAGTCAGGAAATGTGATGCCGCCAGCTTTGTTCTTTTTGTTTAGGATTACTTTTGCTATCTGGGCTCTTTTTTGGTTCCATATAAATATAAGGACAGTTTTTTCTAATTCTGTGAAAAATGTTCTTGGTATTCTGATAGGAATTGCATCGAACCTGTAGATTGCTTTGGGCAGTATGGCCATTTAAACAATATTGATTCTTCCAATCCATGAGCATGGGATGTTTTTCCATTTGTTTGTGTCATCAGTGATTTTTATTATCAGTGTTTTGTAGTTCTCGTTGTAGAGATCTTTCGCCTCCTTGGTTAAATATGTTTCAAGGTATTTTATTTGTAGTTTTTTTTTATGCTATTATAAATTGGATTGAGTTCCTGGTTTGGCATTATGGTGTTACTATACCATACCTATGATTTTATTTCATCTTCACAATAGCACTGTATTATTTTCACATTACTGAAAAGAAAAATGAGGTGTAGGAAGATAAAGTAATTTGCTCCGGAGCACATGGTAAGTGCCTGAGCTATAGTTCAAATTTGGGGCCTTCTAACTCTAATTTCTGTGTTATTAATTTTTCCCTTATTGCAAAGGAATTGCAATTAATGAGGCAGAAGTAATTTGATTCTTCATTTGGACAACTGAAATCAGAAAGGACAGGGAGAACGATTTTTAAAATAGCGTAAAAGGGAATTCTATGTTTTCACAAGATTGGCTAGATGGAAAGGGCACGAGAAAGACAGAGGTCTATGGACAGAAGGGACAAGCGGTAGGGCTACATTTCCATGTGTGCCCCAAATCAGGAGGAACATCTGGGCTAGAAATATAAACCTGGAATTCATCCTTAGCAGGGGAAGATTTAAATGACTTGAGTGAATAATGTCATAGAGAGGATGAAACTACATGAGAAGAATGCATGGAGGAAGAGAATTAACAGAAGGAGAAGGAGACAGCACCTCTTAGAGCTAGAAACAAAACCAAGTAAGATAGGCAGAGGCAAGAACACATCTAGGAAGAAATGAAAATAGAAAATATACAAAATGCTGCAAGGTGGCCAGTTCTTACTAACTGGACAACCACAGGAAAATCATTTCTTGAACCTGCGATTTCTTTTAAGTTGCTGTTAAAAAATTGTTGTTAAAGGAAAATGTTGTGAGAATGAATGTGCTAACACATGCAAAATGCTTGGCCCAATGCCAGGCATATAGTTTGTGCTCAGTAAAGTCAGCTATCAGAATGATTGCTATTATTATCATCATCATCATCATCATTGGTAAGCATTGAAAGAGGCCCTTGGATTTGATGACTCATAGGTGTTTATTGACATTTATGTAGTTAGTTACAATACTTTTGTGGGGCAGGAACAGATGACAAGAGAGTGAGAGATGTCAAAGAAGTAGGGAAAGGTAACCTAAAATATTTTTCAAAAAGCTTGGCAGTACTTGGAAGGACAGAGGGCAGTAATTCAAGAAGGATTAGTCTGGGGTTGAGTATATTTTTACTCTGAGAGGACAGAGGTGGTAGAAAGGGAGAAGGTGGGAATGACTGGCAGAGGAATAGTTTTCAAATGGATGTGCAGGAAGTGGTCCAGGAATATGCTTTCAAATGAACATGCAGGAAGTGGTTCTTTTGAAGGCCTGTCAAATTTAGCAACCTCATAATAAAATTATCTGACAATATGTGTTTTTCATGCACAGGTGGAATGAGTTACAGAGAGGATTATGGTGGGGTGTAGCCTCATTCAATGATTCATTTGTACAACTCAATTCTCATCGTGAAAATTATTTGAGAGTAAGTTCCACAACTAAAGCTGTGACTGCAGTTTTTCCATTCTTTAAATATTAGTGATGCTGAGGCTAGATCTCAAGGAATGCAATTTAGACTCCTGATGGATCTTGCAGGAGCATCACTGATTTTACTGTTAGAGAGAAAGTGAGTGAGAGAGAGAGAGAGAGAGAGAGAGAGAGAGAGAGAAGAAACATCTCATTTTTCCTTTTGTGCCAAAGGACATAAGAATGAGTAAATCTTCACAGGGTATGAGATTGCAATAAAGATGTGTGCAAATTTAGATGGAAATTAGGCATGTTCCCAGGGCTCCTGGAAAATTGCCAGCATAGTGCTCAAGACATTGCCTTTATAGACTATGTATATATTTATTTCTTTGTAAATCCAGTCTATAGAGTTTTCTGTTTATTATTGTTCCCAAGGACATTCTTTCTCCAAGCATTTCTCTCAGCAGAAACTAACTCAAAGCCAGTTTTTCAACCCTATCAAATGTAACCAGCATTTTCTGTGAAATTCTCTCTCATTGATATTACTGTTCTGCTCCTTACAATTTCTGTTGTGAAACAATCATAGTGAAAACTTATCAAAGATGCATAGGGGTGTGTGTGTGTATGAAGGACAGTCCCAAACATGGGGAATTAACAGTATTAATTATTATTTCTCATGCCCTTTAAACACACTTTGAATATATATTTGAAATATTTTCTGTTTTATAATACAGTTTAATTCCTAAAAGTCCTCCACAGCTTGTTTTTGTAAATCATAATATGATAGTGTAAGTTGAAAAGTAGGATATCAATTGCTGAAAAAAATTAAAGCTATTATTTTGAAATATCTGATTGGTGCAAAGTAATGTGGTTTTTACTATTATAGCAAAAACCGCATTACTTTTGCACCAACCTAATACTTAATCATGTCTATTTTTCTTATGTTTTCATTTTACTAATTTCAAAAAGCATGTGCTAAGGTAAAGAATATGAAACCATTCTGAGTTAAAGAAGTCTAACATGAATTATAGTTTCCGTGAAAGACACACATATGCTTAAATCAGTGGCTTATGTGCTTTTCTATCTTTATGCATAATTCTAAGTTTCTTTAAAGTAATGCAGTTCTGAATATAAAGATTTATTATCCAGAAAAGAAATAAATCATTCAAAGACTCAATAGTTGTAAAATGAGAAAATATATATTATTGGACGTATATTTAAACTCTCATAACTTTACTAAATAAATGAAGTGAAATACAGGACCCACTTAATCGATGATTTTTTTTCTTCTTTGCACTTCGATAATACTCAGAATGAAATCTGAGTGGAAATGGTACAGTTATTTACTAATTTTTATTTCGTGTTGATTTTGTTAATATTTATACCACTATTAATCTTATAGCTTTTCATAAAATAAAACAGATGTCCTTCACAAGCATTTTATTTTTATTTTTAGAATTAATCTATTAATTGTATTAACTGACACACTTCAATTGTACCTATTTATGGGGTACAGTCTGATGTTTTGATACATACATGTTGCTTAATGACCAATCAGAGTATTTAGTGTATCCATCACCCCATGCATTTACCATTTCTTGGTGGTGAGAACATTCAAAAGCCTCTCTTCTAGCAATTTTTAAATACACAATACCTTTATGTTAACCAATGTCACCCTACTGTGCAATAGAACACCAGAACTTATTCCTCCTATCTAACTTTGTACCTGTTGACCAACCTCTCCCCATCCTCCTCACCTCAACCTCTGGTAACGTCTGTTCTACTCTGAGCAAATGTTTTATATTGCTGTTTTCTGAGCTTGCAGCACACTTTTGAGAATAAAGAAAGAATCGTGGTTGAAGATTTGGAGAAAGGCCTATTTTTGATCCAGAGGATCTATTTTGGGATGGAAGTCAGACTGTTGGTTCTTCATCTGGCTCCCATGACCAGCCAAGGGCCTCAGGCAAGGCTGGGAAACCATCTCGAGGTGGGCAGAGGAATGTCTGATCCTATCCTCAATTTCAAAGGATTGCCCTCGGAACTCAGCAAGACTTGACAAAAGTAATACATACATTTCTTTTTTACTCAAATAACATTTTCTTGTGTTTTTCTAATTATGCTTTTGAAATAGTGCCATTACTTCAATTTTCTAGATATTTTTAAGTGAAGATTAGGCCCACCTACACTGAAGAAAACAAACCACTTCCAGCTTCTGAGATATTAGAGCTACCTTGTTCTCTCAAGAACAAGGTTTGAGGCTTTTTAGATCCAAACTGTAATGAGCTGGATTTCTATTTCACTATTTTTTGGTATGAATTTAACCAAGCAATTTGTTAGCCATTATATGCAGTTTAAAGGCAGAGAATTCAGTAAGAGTTGTAATAATAGATATTTTAAATGGATGCCTTAGAACCTGTTCATGGTTCCCATTGTAGCACATGGAGGTACGTTGAGAGGACTCCTGATGTTAAAGTTACGTTGTTAAGAGATTTAGAAGGTGGCTGGCGACAAAATTTGGCTTAATAAAAAACCTAAAACTGAAGAAAATAGGGGTTATTGAAAAAGCAAACAGAAGTAAAGACTTAGATTAGCATTTTGGCAGTTGGGTTGGTGCATCTCTGCTGGCATGACTTTCTTTCTTCTGTTCCTCAGGGGTACTCTTTCTCTTCCTTGAAAACTCAAGTCAACAACGTTCTTCCTGAGGGTGGCTTTCCTTTCCCATGTCTTTTACTCTCTGATTTTTATTTCCATTTGTGATACATAGGTGTATATAATTTAAAGCATCAAATAGTTCAAATTTGCTAAGGATGCTTTGGCCCACTTTTCTAATTTCTTCTAGAAGCAATGACTTTCAACTCTATCATCTCTCTATTCTAAACATGGATGTATTTCTATCTTGAAAATGTTTAGCTCTAGGTGCTAGCTCTTCAGTGACTTCTGGAAATGGGATTTAGTTCTCTTTCTGACCTGTCTTTTCTTTCCTGTCACACAAAAACCTTGGTCCTTCCTAGCTCCTTATTCTCGAATTTTATAATATTTTGAGTCAGCTCAATATATATTATAGTGTTTATATGATTATGGTTATGCAAACACTACCCACATCTGAGCCTCATTTTTATATTATATCTTTTATGTATACATATATATGATAAGTTTTCATTTTCTGCACAGATTATATTTTCTTTTTCTTCTGCTTAGTTATTTATTTTTCTAATAAGTGTTTATCACTTTTTCTATCCAAACTTACCTCCAGTTGATGAAATCTCTTCCCAATATATTGGAAGAATCAGGTGTATTATTAGTGTCATTTCTTAGAGGCTTCTAACCTTTTCCAGTCTGGACAGGTTGCCCTCTGTGCCTGGTGCAGAGGTGTTAGTCTTTGCTCATCTCATTGTGTCTATTTTCTCTTTTCAGTGCCCATGTCATTTTTTTGTGTTTTGAGATAGGGTCTCACTCTGTCGCCCAGACCGGAGTGTGGTGGCAGGAACATGGCTCACTGCAGCCTTGACCTCCTGAGCCCAAGCGATCCTCCTGCCTCAGCCTTCCATGCAGCTGAGACCACAGTTGCATGCTACCACATCGGGCTAATTATTTTACTTTTTGGTAGAGACAGGGTCTCACTTTGTTGCTCAGGCTGGTCTCAAACTCCTGAGCTCAAGCAATCCTCCTGCCTTAGCTTTCCAAAGTGCTAGAATTACAGGCATGAGCCACCACACCTGGCCTACCCATGTCTTTCTCTGTCAATGTATTTCTTCATTTTGTTGGAGCCAGCCACTAAGAACTTTCTGAGAAAAAAATGCAAGGGAGGAGATGGTGTTTGAGACTAATCATGTATAAAAATGTCTTTATGTGAGTAATATTTTGATATAAAATTCCGCCTTGGAAAGTCATTTTCTTCTATCTTCTAGTGTCGCTATTGATCCAAAGTCATTTTAAGCTGCTTTGTTTTTTCCTTTTAGAAGCTTGTAAGAACTCCCTTTGCTCTCCATATGCTGATACTTCACAGTGGTTTGCCTTACTGTATATTTAATGACATTCACTATAGTGGGTGCTTAGTGGATTCTTTCAACTTGGAAGTTCATGTCTTCCATTGCTGAAAATTTTCTTAAGTTATTTTGTAAATGATTTCCTTTTCTTTATTCTAGTCCCCCCACTCCCCCGCATCTGTCGCCGAAGATACTTGGATAGTGGACATCCTGGACTGACTCTCTAGTTTTCTTATTTTTCTCTCCTATTTTCTGTTTTTTATTTTTCTCTATTTTTCTGAGAAATTTTCTCAACATTATCTTCTAAATTATTTTGAGTTTGTATTTCTGTTAGCATATTTTTAATTTTCAAGAGAACTGTTTTTCTCTGAATGTTCCTTTATAATAGTTACTTATTCTTGTTTAATGAATATAATGTCTACTTTTATCTCTTTAAAAATATTTATTAGCTCTTCTTTCTTTGGATGTTTTTCCCCCTCCTTCATGAAATCTGTTTCCTCAAGTATTTCCACCTACCTCCTCTTCAGTTATTTTGGACTTTATTTCTCATGTTAGACTCTTTCTTTACATGCTCAAATATCCTTAATTATCTGCTACCATCTAAGTGTGGGGCACTAAAAAGTTTCTAGGAGACTGTGAGCACATGAATAGGACTTGTTGACTGTGGTACCCTCTGTAACATTATCTAACAAGGATATTTCATTGGATAACCTTTGAGTCTTCTGATGGGTTGGCATATTTCCCAGAGATATAATTTCTAGTCTCCTGCCTGGAGATTCTAGGAGTGACTGCCAGCATTTAGGGAAGCAAAAAACCTACAAAAAGTAAAAGAAAAAGCAGTTGGTCATTTTACTCAAATCACCTCTTTTTCTCTGTTGTCCCTTAATAGCATTATAATTCTCCCAATCATCCAGGCTAAAAACCTTGAATCACTCTTAAAATATGTATTAATCTTTTATTCATAAATCCAAATTAATAGCCACATCTTATCTTCCTACTATACTGCAAGATATTTGTTCATGGGACCCAAGAGTCAAAGCAACATGGTAGAATGGTTCAGTGCGTAGAATGCAGGCCTGAGCTTGAATCTTGATTCTGTCATTTGCAAGCTGAATGACATTTGCATTTACAAGGCTCAGGTTTCAGTAACTCCCAGGATTTCTTCAAACCCCAAATTAACATCACAGTATTTTTCTGCACAGGGAACTTTTTCGCTATAATATTACAATTTTTTATATATCTGATTCCTATTTATATTTTAAAATGTAGTCAGATTTTTTTGTGTGTGTGTGACGGAGTTTCACTTGTCACCTAGGCTAGAGTGCAATGGCACAATCTTGGCCCATTGCAACCCCTGCCTCCTGAGTTCAAGCAATTCTCCTGCCTCAGCCTCCCGAGCAGCTGGGATTACAGGCGTGTGCCACCGCACCGAGCTAATTTTTGTATTATTAGTAGAGATGGGGTTTCAAAGCCAGGCTGGTCTCAAACTCCTGACCTCAGGTGATCCACCTGCCTTGACCTCCCAAAGTGCTGGGATTATAGGCACGAGCCACCGTGCCGAGCCAAAATCTAGTCAGTTTTATAAACAAAGCATAATTTAGAAATTTATCTTCCATTTTGATGTGCCACAAATTGTTTTTCCTCCTCAGTACTTGCACTTAACCATACTTTTTTAAAAAAAATTTGGAATTTACAGTCTGTCTCCCTTCATGAATTACTCAGCCTTTGCTTATATATATCCTAATCACTGATGGATATTTCTCTGAGTTTCCAGGGTCTTTATGAACTACTCATCTTTCCATTCACTTTGAAAATGTTTTTCTTTGGGCTGCATTTATCTCCTAGAACTTTTCTTTTATTAGTGACCTACATAATGGAGTTTTTTACATGGTCAATACTTATTCATTTTACTCTTCCTTAACAACTCTGAAAACCTCCCTGATGAATGGATGTGTAGGAAGTGGTGTCTAGTATGCATATAAATTTTAGCTGTTCCATTCATCAGCAGTGTAAAGTAACAGTAATTAGAGTGAAATTGCAGGCTATGGGAAAGTGTTAGGTGTGGCCCGTCATTAATGAAGGCAGTATGATGTAGTGTCAAGTGTGAGGGAGGCTGTGTAGAGAGAATGTTTTGTGTCTGAGAAAGATTGAAGAATTGGTTACCATGCTCTATTTCTATTGTAAATAGGCCATATTGAAAGAAGATAGCATAATGTAAAAGCATTTAAGAGCAGACTGCTCAAGAATGAATTGAGGCTGAGGGATTGCTTCCACAATAGCACAAGTAAAAAGGCCCTTTTCATTTGACTAAATGGGAGTTTGAAATATGTTAAGACAAATCTTCCTTTTTAATGGCAAGTTGGACACTATAATATTTGTTTCTTGGTGTTTTACAGCATTATGGGAGTTGGTGGTTTTAAAAGCCTCTTTCCAAAGATAGCTAAGATGATCTGGATTTGACTGTGGTCAGGGAAAGTTTTCTGAGGTTACATTACTATTTAAAAATATCCTTTCAGCTTTATTTAAAAAAACTTCCACATGCTTTGTAAATAAGTTTTTGGAATTATATCTTAAGTGCTTTAAAATTCCTTTGCTAATTGACACTCTCTATGGAAACATAGGACTTTAGCTCTTTTTTACTTATGGTTAAAATGTGAAGAGCTTATGCTCAATAGTACAGATAATTTGGTTCCTCTTACCTGTGATTTCAAAACATTTTGCTTTTCCAGAGACAAAGCAACAATCACATATTTGAAAGCTCTTCATTTTGTGTTATCATTTCTTGTTTGCCTAAGCATACATTTTCTAGCTCTAGCAATTTTCCTATGCATCAAATGTGCTTTACTCTAAAAATCATATTGACATAAAATGACAGAGGCTATCAGTTCATAAACCAAAACACATTGGAGTGATTTAGCATAAATAAATACAAGAAATTGTGGGGAACAATTGTCTGGCAAAAGTGTAACGTGCTCAGTTGTGCCACAGGTCTCTCACCCGTATTACTTGGAGATGATTCTGTCCCTCAGTAAGTTCTAGCCTCAATGCCATGCACTCATGGGATTTATGGTTTGTGTCTTTCTGTTTAAGATAGTTCCTCACTAGGAATAGCTGCAGGACTGACAAGAGTGGTAGGAACAGTGACTTTTTTTATTTTAGGTTCAGGAGGCTTATCATAATACGTTTTTGTTTTATTTTGGTCCATCTTTTCATATATCTCTAAGTGTGTATACATATGGACACAAATAAATATAGGTAGACATAGGCAGGTAAATGTCTCTATGTAACTACTTATATCTACATATTGAAAATGATATCCATGTCTCTCCATTTTTTACAGGCACACTTTGTTTACTGCATTAAGTAGTGCATTTTTTTTTTTTTTTTAGCAAATTGAAGGTTTGTGCCAATCCTGTACCAAATGGGTCTATTCGTGCCAACAGCATGTGCTCACATGTCACATTCTGGTGATTCTTGCAACATTTCAAACTTTTCACTATTCTAATATCTGTTGTGGTGATCCGTGATCAGTCAATTATTGTAATTGTTTTGGGGCCCCACAAACCACACCCATAATTAATAAATTTTGTGTATGTTCTGACTGTTCCACCGACCATTCCCAAATCTCTCTCACTCTTCTTGGGAATACCTATTCCCTTAAAAAGAACAATATTGAAATTAGGTCAATCAGTAACCTTACAATGGCTGTTAAGTTCTCAAGTGAAATGAAGAGTCACATATCTTTCACTTTAAATCAAAAGCTAGAAATGATGAAGCTCAGCGAGGAAGGCTTGTCAAAAGCCAAGACAGGCCAAAAGCTAAGCTTCTTGCATCAAGCAGTTAGTCAAATTGTGAATACAAAGGAAAAGTTCTGGAAGGAAATTAAAAGTGCTACTTCAGTGAAAACACAGATGATCAGAAACAAAAACAGCCTTCTTGGTCATATGGGCAAAGTTTTAGTGGTCTGCATAAAAGATCAAACCAGCCACAACATTCACTTAAGCCAAAGCCTAGTTGAGAGCAAAGCCCTAACTTTCTTTAATTCTATGAAGGCTGAGAGAGGTGAAGGAGCTGCAGAAAAAGGTTTGAAGCTAGCAGAAGTTGGTTCATGAAGTTGTGGAAAAGAAGCTCTCTCTATAACATAAAAGTGCAAGATGAAGCAGGAAGTGCTGATGGGGAAGTTGCAGTAAGTTACTCAGAAGATCTAGCTAAGATCATTGATGAAGGTAGCTACACTAAACAATAGATTTTTAATGTAGACAGAACACCGTTATATAGGAAGAAGATGTCATCTGGAACTTCCATAGCTAAAGAGGAGAAGTCATTTCTTGAATTAAAACTTCAAAGGACAGGCTGACTCTCTTATTAGGGGCTAATGCAGCTGGTGACTTGAAGTTGAAGCCAGTGCTCATTTACCATTTTGAAAATTCCAGGTACCTTCCCGATTATAGTATATCTACTTAGCCTGTGCTCTGTAAGTGTAACAGCAAAGCCTGGATAACAACATGTCTAATTACAGCATCATTCACTAAATATTTTAAGCCTGTTTTTGAGACCTACTGCATAGAAAAAGAAATTTCTTTCAAAATACTCCTACTTGTTGACAATGTCCCTTGTCACCCAAGAATTCTGGAAGAAATGTACAAGGAGATTCATGTTGTTTTCATGCCTGACAACACAACATCCATTTTGCAGCCCATGGATTAAAGAAAAATTTTGACTTTCTAGCCTTATTATTTAAAAAAATACATTTTGTAAGGTTATCACTGTCATAGATAGTGATTCATCTGATGGATCTTGACAAAGTCAATTGAAAACCTTCTGGAAAGGATTCACCATTCTAGATGCCATGAAGAACATTCATGATTCATGGGAGGAGGTCAAAATATCAATACTAAAAGGAGTTTGGAAGAAGTTAATTCCACACCTCATAACTTGAAGGGGTTCAAGATTTTAGTGGATGAAGTAACCGCACATAGGGTGGAAAGAGAACTAGAATTAGAAGGGGAGCCTGAGGATGTGACTGAATTGCTAAAACCTCATGATCATACTTAAATGAACGAGGAGCTGCTTCTTATGAAAGAGTAAAGAAAGTGGTCTCTTGAGATGGAATCTATTCCTGGTTAAGATGTTATGAACATTGTTGGAGTGACTGCATAGGATTTAGAATACTTTATAAACTTAGTTAATAAAGCAGAGTCAAGTTTTGAGAGGATCAACTCCAATTTTGAAAGAAGTTCTACTCTGGGTAAATTGCTATGAAAACAGCATTGCTACAGAGAAATCTTTTCTAAAAGGAAGAGTCAATCAATATGACAAACTTCATTGTTTTATTTTAAGGGATTGCCCCAGCCACCCAACCTTCAGCAACCACCACCCTGATCAGTTAGTGGCCATCAACATCAAGACCCTCCATCAGTAAATACATTATTACTTGCTGAAGACTCAGATTAACATTAGCATTTTTAAGCAATTAAGTGTTTTTAAATTAAGGTATATGTACTTTTTTTTTCGACATAATGCTATTGCACACTTAATAGACTATTTGAAAAACCAAAAGATTTATGACTTACTTTATTCTGCTATATGCTTTATTATGATGCTCTGGAACCAGGCCCACAATATCTCTGAGGTATGGTTCAGGCATATCTTGTTTTATTGTGTTTCACTTTATCGCACTTTGCAAATATTGTGTATTATTATTATTATTTACAAATTGAAGGTTTGTGGCAACTCTGTGTCCAGCAAGTCTATTGGCACCATTTTTCTTATAGCATGTGCTTACTTTGTGTCTCTGTGTTAGCATTTTTAACGTCTTTGACATTAATTTATATACATGGTTTTCTAGATATAATGCCATTGCACACTTAATAAACTACGGTATATTGTAAACATAACTTTTGTATGAGCTGGGAAGCAAAAAAAAGTGACTTTATTGTAATGCTTGCTTTCTTGTGATGGTGTGGAACTGAACCCACAATATCTCTGAGGTATGCCTGTACAGACATGATGGGATGTTACATCTGAGATTAGGTTACAAAAAGGCTCAGGTTTTCTACTTGGGTGCCCTCTCTTGCTCACTGGTATTGTTCACCCTGTGAGCAGTCAGCTGCAGTGTCATGAGGCAGCTCTGTGAAGAGGCCCATGAATGAGGAATTGAAGCCTGCCAAAATCCATGTGAGTGAACTTGGAAGTAGATCTCCCATCCCTAATTGAGACTTCCTGAGTCTGTGGAGGATGACAGATTTATTGCAATTTTATGAGAGATCTAGAGCAAGAGAAACCTAGCCAAGGCACTCCTGAATACCTGACCCACAGAAATTGTGAGAAAATATATGTTTGTTATTATAATCTTCTAAATTTTGGGGATAAAGTTGCATTGTCTTAAAGCAATAGATAATTACTGCATATAGGGTTCTTAGATTTTTCTCATCAGTTTGTGACTGCTACATTGTGATTCTCTACCTACTAACTTTCATATTCTTGGCAGCTATTTTTCCAACTCTAATATTTTAATAATGACTTTACAATAACTTCTGCAATGTAATTCACAATAAGTTTGTACAGTCAAATATTTTATTTTTTTTCCATTTCAAAACTTTCAGCTTAACACTAGATAAAAGACATAATTTTCTAAATTTTTTTTATTTTTATTGTTTCATATTTTATACTTAACTCTCTAATTCATACGGAATTCACTTTATAAGGCATTATTAGTATGTTTTACCTTCTGAAGAAGTCCTCTAGTTTTTTCACTTTTTCTTTCTGATTTCCATGTGTGCCTTTTTGCTCTGTGTTTTGAGATATTTCTTCTACTTAATCTCTCAGGATATTTATTCAGATCTCATCAGCAATATACTTGCTTTCAAGTTCTATATTGAACTTTGAAACTCAATAGCTATGTTTCCTAGTTAGATTTTTTTTTTTTCCTAGTTAGGTATTTTTTTTAACCAATGTTGTCATTGAAAAATTTTCAATGCCACTTCAAGTTCGGTTTTTGGTAGATAAAGTCATTAGTCTCCATATGCAATTCTGCTTTACAAGGAGCTGAATACTCTGAGTGTTCTGCTTGCTCTCTTCTTCTAGCTGCCGATTTCTAAGGAGCTCTTCCCTGCTCCCAACCCCCCATCCCCTTATCTTATTGTTCTCTTAACTTTTTGGTGCCAGCTAAACTTCTGTCTGGCTGTGCAATGAAAATTCCCCACGTGGTGGAAGACATCATGGTTCACATCTGCAAGCTTATGGTATTCTGCTGGTGAATGCTGGTCTCCTTTAGGGCAGTGAATGGAAGCCTCTCCATTCCTAGTGTTCTATGTAGCGAAAGTTTGAACTTTTAATCTCAGTGGTAGGGAGAACTTAGTTTACCAACTCTTGGCTTCTGTTTGTCATGGACAATGACCAGCTTGCCATAAAGGACTTTTTTTCCCTAGAGTACAAGATCTCGTATACCTGCAGAAGTGATATGCCTGCTGGGCCCAGCAGCTACTCAGCTCCAGAGAAGTAGTTGATAATTTGATTAGAGTTGGGGAAAGACCACAACAAAAATGCATGCTGTGTGTCTTCAGCTTTTCTCCCCACCTCAGTTCTAATTCACATAATATAATTCTCATGTAGTTTTAGATGTATAGTCAGTATTAATTACTGAGGTGTCCAAAGTTCTAAAACAGATGTTTAAGATAAGCATAAAAACTAATGAAGACATGTAATTTGCCAGCCATTGAATGTGGAAAACTAAAATGCCAAGTGTATGGTCTATTGAACTGGAGAAGGAAGCCCAGATTTGGTAATTAGAACTAAAAAACATAGCCTTCTTTCACAAATGTAAATTATGATATCAACTGAAAGAATGTTTTGTGTGTGTTTTTTTTGTTTGGTTCTTATTGGTTTTAATTTATTGATTAGTTTTAGTCATTGGGAAGAGCTTTTAGTGAGTATGCTTAAAGAGAAGAAACAGTGAAACCACATGTAAGGTAATTTTTCCAAGAAGTTTAAGGAAAATCCAATAGAACGTGAACAAGTCTATTAAAGATGACAATGAATAATAAAGCAAATTTAACTGCATAAAGCAAAATTTAACTGAAGGTGAACTTCACTGAAAATAATTTTTACTTATCCTCTCAACTGGCAATTCATCTGAATTGGAATTTTTCAGCAACAACCGAATTTTATCTTCTATTTTATTTATATTTGATTCATATTAATCTACTTGTTTGAATTCTGCTAACAAGTATAGGATGATGCCTAACTAATGATACTCAATATTTGTATGTAGGTTTATGATTATCAATGCAATTAAGTGTAAAAAGATCATAATTAATAAATGTAACAAATTTTATGGCATGTTTTCCACTTGAAACACTTTTGAAACAACCCAGGAACATCATGAATCAAAAAAATCCAGGTCGTCAAAGTCAATCTGCGTTTTGGATGTATTTACTTACCCAATTCGTAATACTCTAGGATAGAAACTTATGTGGGGCTGGGTGATGTCTCTGTCTGTGGAAAAAATTGGGACTTGAGACTCAACAAACAAAAAACAAAACAAAACAGAGATGCTGCTATTTAGTCTTCCTTTTGCAGAACTACACAGAAGCATAGCCACCTGAGCTCTCTTTTGATTACTATTTGTATAGAATATCTTTTTTCATCCTGTTACTTTCAACCTATTGGTGTCTTTGTATTTAAAGTGAATCTCTTAGAAGATAACTGGAACATGCTTTTAAAAAATTCATTATGCCAACCTCTGCCTTTTAATTGGTTAGTTTAATCCATTTACATTTAAAGTAATTATATGAAAGGATTTGCTTCTGCCATTTTGCTGTTTTCTACATGTCTTGTATCTTTTTTCTTCCTCAATTCCTACATTACTGCTTTCTTTTCTGTTTAGTGGGTTTTTTCTAGTATAGTGTTTGATTCCCTCCTCACTTCCTTTTCTGTATTTCTTTTCGTTATGGTCTTAGCAGTTACCCTTGGGATTACAGTTAACATTTTAAATGTATAACAATCTGTTTGAATTGATACCAACTTAGCTTCAATAGTATACAAAAACTCTGTTTCTATACAGTCATTTCCCCCATCCTTTTATGTTACTGTTGTCATCACAAAGTATATCTTTATGTATTATGTGTTCATTAATATAGATTTATAATAATTGTTTTATATATTTTTCTTTTAAGTCATATATGAAAAAAGGAGGTATTAGAAACCAAAAATGTAATAATACTGGCTTTTATATTTACTTATACAGTTAGATTTACTGACATTTTTACAGTTGTATTTACTGGTATTTTTGCTGCTTTGAGTTTTTGTCTAATGTTCTTTAATTTCAGCCTGAGGGACCTCCTTTAGTGTTTCTTATAGTGAATATATACTAGTGAACAGCTCTTTCAGTTTCTGTCTACCTGAGAATATCTTAATTTCTTCTTCAGTTTTGAAGAATTGTTTTGCTATACAGAGAATTCTTGGTTGATAGACTTTTTTTTTCATCCCTTTGCCCTCTGACCTCCATGGTTTTTGATGAGAAATTAACTGTTAATCTTATTAAAGATTCCTTGTACATTATACATTACATCTCTCTTGCTGCTTTGAAGATCCTTTGTCTTTAAATAGTTTGATTAGAATGTGTTTCAAGGCATAGATCTCTTTGAGTTTCTTTTATTTCGAGTTAGTGGAGCTTTTTGGATGTTAAGATTCATGTTTTTCATCAAACTAGAGATATTTTCAACCATTATTTCCTTAAATATTCTTTCTGCCTCTTTATTTCCTTCTCTTTCTCAGGCTTCTATATTGGATATATCAATATGCTTTATGGTAACCCACTGCAATTTAGAATCTGATAAATTTCCTTCATTTCTTTTTCTTTCTGTTTCTAAGACTGTATAATTTCAATGGACATATCTTTAATTTCATATCTTCAATTTGAGCAGGATGAAATTCTTTATCCTGCTTAAATCTGTATTGAACCCCTCTAGTGAATTTTCATTTTTGTGATTTTACTTTTCAGCTCTAAAATTTCTATTTGGATTCTATGATCTCGATCATCAATTTACTGATACTCTCTATTTGTTGAGGCTTCTTTCACCTGATTTCCTTTAGCCATTTGTTTTTGAGTTCCTTTAGCTTTTTGAGCATATTTAATGTGGTTGATTTAAAATGTTTGTCTAGTATTTCTAATGGCTGGACTCTCTTGGGTATAATTTCTGTCATTTTTTTCCCTATAAATATGCCATACTTTCATGTTTCTTTCTTTTTTTTTTTTTTTTTTTTGGTGGAGTCTCACTCTGTCACCCAGGCTAGAGCTCAGTGGCACAATGTCGGCTCACTCACTGCAACCTCCGCCTCCCGGGTTCAAGTGATTCTTCTGCCTCGGCCTCCTGAGTAGCTGGGACTACAGGCATGCGCCACCACGCCTGGCTAATTTTTTATATTTTTAGTAGAGACAGGGTTTCACCACGTTGGCCAGGATGGTCTCAAACTCCTGACCTCGTGATCCACCCTCCTCAGCCTCCCAAAGTGCTGGGATTACAGGCGTGAGCCATTGCACCCAGTGTCACTCTGTTGCCCAGGCTGGAGTGCAGTGGTGCGATCTCAGCTCACTGCAACCTTCTGCCTCCCGGGTTCAAGTGATTCTCCTGCCTCAGCCGCCTGAGTAGCTGAGATTACAGGCCCGTACCACCACACCCAGCTAGTTTTTGTATTTTTAGTAGAGATGGGGTTTCACCATGTTGGTCAGGCTGGTCTCGAACTCCTGAACTCGTGACCCTCCTGCCTCGGCCTCCCAAAGTGCTGGGATTACAGGTGTGAGCCACTGCGCCCGGCCCTCCTGTTTCTTTTCATGTCTCATATTTTTTGTTGAAAACTGAACATTTCGATTATTATATTATGATAACTCTGGAAACCAAATATGTCACCTTCCCCAAACTTTGCTGTTGCCACTTTTTGTGGTTGCAGTTGTCTATATGTTTGTGACTTTTCCAAATTATTCTTATAGACTGTAATTTTTGTCATGCATGGCCACTGAAGTCTCTGTTGAATTCTACCAGCAGTCAGCCAGTGGCCTGACAGATTTTCTTAAAAATGCCAAAATTTAGCAGACTATTTTCTTATTAAACATTCCCCTGTTGGTGTTAAGCTATTGATTAGTTTCCAGAGTTCCAAAACAGTTGATTTTGCCAGCTTAATGGTTGCTTCAGCAGAGAGACCAGATCTATGAAGCTCCCTGCTCTGCCATTTTGTTGATGTCACTCCTTGTCAATAGTTATTTTTATTCACTTTGTGGGAAAATAAATTAGGTGCAGGGATTTTTTTTTTTTTTTTTTACTCGTATCTATCTATCTGTGTATCTATCTACCTACCTACCAGTTTTTTTGAGATGGAGTTTCACTCTTGTTGCCCAGGCTAGAGTGCATTGGTGCGATCTCAGCTCACTGCTACCTCCGCCTCCCAGGTTCAAACAATTCTCCTGCCTCAGCCTCCTGAGTAGCTGGGATTAGAGGTGCCTGCCATCACGCCTGGCTAATTTTTTGTATTTTTATTTTTTATTTTTTTTAGTAGAGACGGGGTTTCATCATGTTGGCCAGGCTGGTTTCAAACTCCCGACCTCAGGTGATCCACTCACCTCGGCCTCCCAAGTGCTGGGATTATAGGCGTGAGCCACCACACCTGGCCTACTTCTATATTTTTTTGTTTCTTCCTGTATAAGTCTTCAGAAACTTTGTCTCTTATGATTTCCATAAACATAGGCTCAGAACCAACATTTAGATGATAAATACATACTTTGAATTCTGTAAAGTTATTGTTCTTTCTAAAGACTCTATATTTAAGTGTGTTAGAAATGAGGTAGCAGAAACTGACTCAAGGTTAAAAGTGTTTTGTCTTCCATTAACAAAGACATAATTTGGAATCATATATGGGAAAAGATCTTAGGATCAATTTTTTTCTGCTTATTGTTTTGAAAAATTTATAGTCTTATAGTTTTAGGCTAGTTTTATTGAACTCTTCATTTACCTATCAAATTGGTTTATTTACAATAATTGAGCTTAGTAATGTAAATTTTGTTGTTGATGTTTCAATAGTCTTAATAATTATGTAGTTAAATATTTTCTATACACTGTAGTTCTATAATTTATGAAACTAAAGAAATTGACTAACATGATTGTCAAAATTAAAGGAAGAGCTTTGCAAAATGTCTCGTAAATTGTGAGGTTTATGATATAATAGTTCTTTTTCTAAAAATGCTCAAATATAATACATAATATGCACATTTGTTAGTGCATAAAAACTGATGACAAACTTATTTTTAAACAAAAATCTATCAAATTATTTTATAATATTTAAAATTAAAATAAGGAACACTTTTTATATGTATTTTCCCAGCTTTATTGAAATGTATACTTGACAAATAAAAATAGTATATATTTAAGGTATACAATGTAATGTTTTGATATATGTGTACATTGTGAACTTATTACCCCAAGCTAATTATTACCCCAAGATAATTAACATATATACATAACCTCACAAAGTCATGATTTTTTGTGTATGCTGAGAGCACTTAAGATTAATCTTCTTAGGAAATTTTAAGTATATGGCACAGTATTAGTAACTTTAGTCACCATGTTATATATTAGATCTCCAGCAGTTATTCATCCCACATAACTGAACCCTCAGACACTTTGACCAACATCTCCCTATATCCACCCCTAACCTCAGCCCCTGGCAATCACTATTCCATTCTCTGCTTTTGGGAGTGGCTGCTTTAGATTTCACATATAAGTGAGATCATGCAGTATTTCTCTGTGTCTGGCTTATTTTGCATAGCTTAATGTCTTCCGCATTCATCTACATTGTTGCAAATGGTAGGATTTCCTTCTTTTTAAAGGCTGAATAATATTCTGTTGTATATCTGTATCCATTTATCCACCAATGAACACATAGGTTGTTCTCATACCTTGGTTATTGTAAATAATGCTGCAGTGAATATGGTATTATGGATATCTCTTGAAAAAATGTTGTAATATTTATAAAAAGTGAGTTTAAATCTGTAAAAGAAAATAAAGAAATCTTTTTGTTTATTGTCTACCATAAAATCCCTTAGGGGAAGTTAATTTAATTTCAAATAGTTGAATTTATTTTATTATTATACACATCAATGATGTTATAGTTAAATATGGAAATATGGTAATGATGAATAAACTGGCATGAAATACTCTGCCTGTGCTTCTGAGTAGTATGTCTTTAATGTGGCTACTCTTAACAGTTAAAGAAACTTTGACAGTTAAGTAATCCCTTCCCCACTTAAGTACAACAGGATTTTATTATTAAGTACACTGCCTGGAAATGGTGTGCTTTTTTCATTCACACTATAAACAGTTTTGTTAGATTGGTAATCCTGCTTGTCAGATTTGTTCACTGTTTGATATTAATCAGTAGGTTTATAAAAGGTGCAGCACTGGACAGAAATGAACAGAAAATACATTATAAATAAGGTTTCCATAAATCACAGAGGGCCATGCATCTCCAACTCTGAGGTGTACAGAATATTTTGACATTCTGTGGGTGGTTTGATAGCTTGCTACTAGCCCAAAAGTTTAACAGCAGAAGCTACTGTCCATTTCATTACATGTACATAGAATTGGCTCTCCCAGTATAAATTTGTTAAAAGTTCATGGAACTTTTTTTTTTTTTGGTATTTTAATACTTAATTTTTTTTAAAGACTTCATTTTTTTTTAAAGAGCAGTTTTGGGTTCAGAGCAATCTCCTCACACATATGCATGGCCTCCTCAATTGTCGACACCCCCCACCAGAGTGGTACATTTGTTCAATTTTATGAATGTGCACTGACACATTATCACCCAAAGTCCATAATTTACATTAGGGTTCATTCTTGGTGTTGCACATTCTATGGGTTTAAGCAAATGTATAATGACACGTATCCACCATTATAGTATCACACCCAGTATTTTCACCGCCCTAAAAATCCTCTGTGCTCTGCCTATTCATCTCTTCCCTCTTCCGAACCCCTGGCAACCACTGATCTCTTTATTGTCTCCTCAGCTTTATCTTTTTTGAGTGTCATATAATTGGAATCATACAGTATGTAGCCTTTTCAGACTGGCTTTCTTCACTTAGTAATGTGCATCTAAGTTTCCATCATGTCTTTTTCTGGCTTGATAGTTTACTTGTTTTTAGCACTGAATAATATCCCATTGTCTGGATGTACCGGTCTTTTTTATCCATTCACCTACTGAAGGACATCTTGGTTGCCTCCAAGTTTTGGCAATTATGAATAAAGCTGCTATAAACATCTATGTGTAGCTTTTTGTGTGGACATAAGTTTTCAATTCCTTTGCATAAATACCAAGGAATACGATTTCTGGATTGTATGGCGAAAGTATGTTTAGTTTTGTACAAAATTGCCAAATTGTCTTCCAAAGTGACTAGCATTTTGCATTCCCACCAGCATGAATGTGCATTCCTGTTGTTGCACATCCTCTCAGCATTCGTTGTTGTCAGTGTTCTGAATTATGGGCACTCTAATAGGTGTATAGTGGTATCTTACTGTTAATGCTTAAATTGTAAGTCTTGCATTCTTCTAGAATATGCACAAAAAATGCTGCGATTACACCATGAATTATAGAATTCAAAGTCATGAGCAATTGTGTTGCATGTGTCTTCATCTTCTTTACAGATGCTCCTATATTTTGGAAAACATTCATGTATTGCTTTACTTAAATACTCCATTATGTAATCAGCAGTTTATCCACCCAAATATGAATTGTTTCTCTAACTTGGAAATGTTGGAATTGATTTGGAAGTGGGTTTTAAATTATTTTAGAAACTCTAGGGTTTACAATATGTATCCAAGGATCTGTTACATAAGTCATTAAAGTAACAACTAGGTTAGCATAGGATGTTGTAAAGTGACTCGTGATCATCAGGTGTAATTCCTGGATGAACATATAGGTATCTTTGTTAGTTTTGTGAATAGTTGTTCATCTTCAAAATGTATGATTACAGAAATGAATATGTAGGTATTGTCCAAAAGCGATTCAGCCTAAAATGTGTTACCCTAACAGTGTTCAATGGGCTGTTTCCAAGTCTTTCCGCTTTCAGTTTTAAGGTGATGGTAAATTTTAAACATTTTGCATGCTAAGTCAGTGTTTTCAAATTGTACATGAATATTTTTCTCTCCTATTCACTCCCTTGCTGTTTCCTTCTTTGGCCCCTACATCTTGATATTTTCCTTTCTTGATTATTTTCCTCCCTGATGAGGCTTTGCTGTGCATTGGCCACATCTCAGAAATTGCCAGAGGGTTGTGGGAAACCCAGAGAGACAAGGAGAACAAGATAAGAAATAATTCTGTCCTTTTATAACAGGAGAAGAAAGTGGTTAGTCCTGAATCTACAGCAGGACTGAATTCCTTCAAATCTATTGTTTAATGTTCATTATAATCCTTACGTTACTAGCATATAGGTAGGAATGAAACATAGCCTTTCAGGACTTCCATATTCCAACCATTTCATTACCTGCTGACAGACAACTGAAGACATTTTTTAAATAAACCGGTTTTCATTGTATTTTCCTTGGCTTTTCTTTTTATGAGTGTATAATTACTCATAAAAATGCAGCCAAGCAACAGGTATTTCAGTCTGTTCAGAAAAGGCAGTTGCACAAAGATGTGAACTCAAGAGTCAGGGGTGGAGAGGCCTGCATTGCAGGGTGCACTGGGCCATGACAGCAGTTTACATCCTCACATTCATTGTGGAGCCATCACATATATGATGAACTGTGGGCCACAGCACCTGTCTTCTAGTCATGGTTGCACCATTACTTACCTACAGGACTCCACAAGTTTCTAAAACCTCTGAGCTTCAATTTCTTTATTATTAAAAAATGGTTGCACTCCATCGTTTCTCAAGTCCCTTTCTTCTTTAATAGCTATGATGATACTGAATGTGGTATGTCTTCATGGTAGATGCCAATAAAAGGAAAAGTTAAACTGAAATGAGGAGAGGAGGAGGGAAGCAACTATTCTTTTATCGAAAAAACATATCGCGTATTATGCATAATGATAGGGGAATAAAGAAAATAATAGGGCAATTACTTTTCTTAGTGAACAAACGTTTGCAGTTTTTAAGTTTATTCCTGAGTAAAATAAAGAAGTAAAATTCCAGGACTTCTTTTATAGGCTTTATGCATGACATGAAACTCTTTTAGAAATTTGATGATTTAGTTTGCCTTTCCTTGGGGATTTTTTTTTTTTAAGATCAAGACTGTTATTGATATTAATCCATTACTGGACATTTTTATTCAAAGGTTTAAAAAGTATACTGAAGCATTATCTGGGGTAGACTTGTTTTTAGGAGAAAACATAAACACGGAGAAACCATAATCCTGGTGTAATGTAGGAATCTAATTGAGACTAATGAGGCAACATTAAATTTAATGTATGATGCATTTTATATGTCTCACCATTAGAGCTGCAGCAAGCTGTTCGTCAGAGTCATCTTTGGTGACTATCTGCCTACAGGCATTCCTTTGCACTCTGGGTGTAGCCCTCAGTGCTGGGCTTACAAAGAAGACAACACAAAAGCAACCATGAAAAGTAAGTAGAGTTGCAGTCATTTACTGGCGAACTCAGCTGGCCAATAAACCCAAACATGTTTATGCAGCAGAAAAGTTTCTCTTAGATTACAAAGCCTGGCTTTTGAATTTAGGGACACCAAGGCTGATAGTCAGTGACCAAAGAAATTAGTCCCATTGAGAAGAGAAACAGGACAGAGCAAGTAGCAGAGAGATGAACAGGAGATGATGGCTTTACTGGATTACTAAAAAGATTTAGGGCCATTATGATGAGGAGGAATTAGGGAAGACCTGAAGAAATAAAACTCATACTGGAATT
The DNA here is from genome assembly GCF_029281585.2 of Gorilla gorilla gorilla. Taxonomy (NCBI): domain Eukaryota; kingdom Metazoa; phylum Chordata; class Mammalia; order Primates; family Hominidae; genus Gorilla; species Gorilla gorilla. The sequence goes on from NC_073235.2 coordinate 47,440,572, forward strand.
TGTAACAGAGTTTAGCTGATGTGCGTATAGGCACAAGAAAAGAGGAACTGGTCACTAGGAATCAGGAATTAAGAAAGCTACACATGACATGATAAACCTCTGCAATGATATCTACCACAACAAATTACAACAGTTAATGTTTATTGTGGGTTTTGTGTGTGCTATCAGTGATTTAGAGACTCAATGCTTACTATCTCACTTAGTCCTTAAAATAACCCCATGAGGTAATTGAGATTATTATCCCCATTTCACATGAAAGAAACGGAAGCACAGAAAGATAAACTAAGCAGTTGCACAGTTAGCCAGCGGTACAGTAGAATTAGAACACAGAAATCTGAATTGCAGCTAGCACCCCTAAGACTAGAGAGATGGGCTTATATTTTCTCAGGAGTCTGAGAGGCTGTGAATCCACATGGACTAAAATCAGACCTATACCCTATGTTGCAAAAATGACAACTGCTTTGCTTATTTTAAATTTTAAAATTAATGATGGGTTGATAGGTGCAGCAAACCACCATGGCACACGTTTACCTATATAACAAGCCTGCACGTCATGCACATGTATCCCGGAACGTAAAATAAGATAAAAATTTAAATTAAATGTCTATTGTGATTTGGTGCTTTAAATAGAAACCTGAAGTCCTCTGAGCTTGGGTCATGCTGCCCCAAAACTTTTATAAATGGCTTCTAAAATTACAACCTTTCTAGATGTGGAATGTTCCTGCTTTAAAGAGTGATGTGATGGTTCATCCTTGCTAATTATTTCTGTTTGTTGACATACACGCTTTGTGCAAAGTTTCTGAAAGTTTGAATTCACAGTCTCCTGGATCTTGCTGTTCCTAGGAGACAGTGATTCAGATTTGATGGTTCAGGGAGAGGACAAGCCATGTATGTCCATAGGAGGCCACCGCCAAAACTCACTCATTCACGAACTAAATAACTCACTCATGAACTAAATAACTCACTCACTAACTAACTCGAGTTCAGCATTGCGGGAATTATAGGGTTGGCACCCAAAGGAGGAAGAGAAAACACTTCTTGTTGCTTTCAATCATTCCTTGTCTATATGCTTTATTTTTCTCTTGCCTTAGTCTAGTCACAAAAACTACAACTTTGAATTAGTAAGGAGCAGAGCTGTGAGTTAAACCTATGCAGTGTGGCTTACGGTACCCACATTCTTAACTACTCACTCTAGTGCCTGTGAACCTGAGAGAGTTACTTTCTTTTGGTAAACTTCAAAAAAATTCCATCTCAATTGCTTCGGCAGCTATTAACCTGAAACTTTCTTACATGCAAGGCAAGTTGAAAAATGTGGTTAGCTTTAAGGTAAAGGGATCTTTTCAGGACAAAACTACACATTGATGGAGTTCTAGGTCACAGTTTTCAATGATATGCATATATACAGATACGATCCAACCCTTAAGTGGCGGTGAATTATGGATTAGCTCAAGCATGTGCAATTCTATTTAAGATCTATAACAAAAGATCTTTTCTTTATGACTTATGTAGCTGGAGGCATTTGCACACTGTATTGAGACAGTGTGGAATCAGTTGGTCCAAATCAGTTGGTCAATTCACTTTGAGCATGCTAATGCAGAACTAGAAAGATGCACCACTTTGCTTAAAAAAACACAATGTCTAAAGCATCTCTTGACAATTAGGGGTGGGTTACCTGCCTGCCCTTTCAAAGCAGTGCTTACGTAAGTGACTGTCCAGTGATTATACAAAGGTTTCTTAGATGACATCTATCTCCCTCCTTTCTTGGATTGATAATTTCATTAAAAACCATTCTACTATTGTCATTTTGCTATCTCCACTTTAATGTGGTCTGTGGTGTTCATTAGATCCAGCATGTTAATGGCATCAGCTGGGTTTAGGTTTGATTGCAGCTGAACCTCACCCTTGCTAATCACTTAGCTAACATATGCCAATATCATGGTACCTAATGACTCCTTCAGCAGAGACTCCTTTGTATTCCTGTATCTGCCCCTCTAAAAGACCAGAGTAACATTGATTTTCCGTGTGAACTGCAGGATGGGGAGAGTACCAATGGCTTTCTCTCTTTTGGATAACAACATGTGTACTGGGTTCAGAATCTTTTAGCTTGGTTGGCCTTTTTCAGGGATCCTTTTAAATCTCTTCCTTTTCCTTAATGAGGTTGTCACATGCGGCAAAAATCACGGGCTTGCAAGTCCAAAAGAGGAGAGACTTTTACATTTTGCTGCTTAATTTGTGAATCCATTTCTAGGCCTTAAAGTGGAATATCTCAGAGTAATCTTCGTTTGCTTTCTGCAATCTCATTGTTCCCTGGGGACACAGAGTGAGTCCAAGAGCCAGTGGGAAAACATTGCAGATCTACTGAGAACAGTACACTGCTCTTTCGAATCGTTGGTATTCTGAGATAATTTTGAGTTTTATATCTTGTTTTTGGTTTCCTTTGATATCTGAGACCCGAATAAAAGGCACTGTTCGATCTCTTTCTTTCTCCCTTTTCCCCAAATGTCATTACAGAGGGAAAGATGAGGGCCTAATATTGAGGGGCTGCTGGCTTGGGGAGTGTGGGGGAACAGCAGAATGTGATGGCAGAGAGTAATTCTGCTTCAGGGAGGATACTGCCCAATTTTTTAAACTTAATAGGATTAGTCATGGGAACTATTTTTAGCAGAAGTTCAACTTTATCCATGTATTTTAATGTGGGAAAATTGTGTCCTTTTCCCTCTGCTAATGTTTGATGTATTCCAGCCCTCCTGTGAGCGTGTTTGAGTATCTTAGGGGATCTGGAGTGGAGGAGAACTTCCTCTCGGATTCTCTCTGTTTTCTTTCGTGAAAATGACATTCCAAAGCTGTTTCACTTTCTGACAGGAAATGGAGCCTTGCCAAAAATGATTAAAGTCCAAGAAAGCATAACAGTTCCAAAGCTACAGCAGTTCTTTAGGAGTCCTGAGTTTGACATTGTGTCAAACAAATGTGAAATATTGTTTAATAAATTTGAATAATACAGAGATAGGAAAAAATCATTCTTGGCTTATAGCAGTAGTGGTTTGTATTAAGTATGGAAAAGACTACCTACATCTAATAAGTTGAAATACATATGTAAATATACTTGTGTAAGGTTAACTCAGCTTATGACTTTATTCCACTGTATACCAGTTATATGTGTGAGACAAAAGTCTTATTTGAAATACATGTAAGTTTAAAAATATGTGTGTTTCTCGAATGTTGAAGGTAAACAACCTCTGGTTATGTGATCTAACCCATTCATAATAGATTACTATTTTTAAATATTTCACAATGAATTCAATAAATTCATCAATAAAGTCACTTAGACCCAAATAGTTTTATTTAAAAGGGTGAAACAATAATTGAAAACTTTAGTCAATACTGAAATCATAAGCTTAAAAGGCTTTTTATATGAAAAGAGTCTCAATTATTTCGCTGACAAACCCAGTTAAGTTGTTTTTATTTTTCCACCAGAGAATTATGCATTTATGTAGATAATTATGTACCCTTCAGCAAAATAAAACTGGACAAGAAAAAAATCTCTCTCCAATCAATAAAATATAGCACTTCTCTGAAAAAAAATCTTTGTGTGAAACACTTTTAAAATTTTGTTTTTAAAACACCTTTAAAAATTATTTAAACAAACCAATTTCATCACTCATTTCTCTCACTTTTTTGGTCTATATTTGGAATATATGTTTTTAGTACAAGAAGTTCAATCTTTTTTGTATTCACTGACATTTGATGAATACCACAATTCATGACCACTTTTTAGACAAGTTAAATTGATTAGAGAAGTCATTCAATGTCACTGAGTACCATTTGTCACTTCATAAACAGCTACAATCTGCTGCCTACAAATGCAGAGAGACCGCCAAATAAATCACATCAAATGGTGGGAGTAGATGCTATCCCTTCATCGGTAATTGGTACAGCCCTCTCCTGTCACATTTGTTCATTCTTGTGATTCTGGTGTGGATTGACACTGACACAGACCGGGCAGCCACTGTCTCAGACGATAGAGAGTCTGTGCTTTGGTGATGTACATGCTAATAGATACCCATCAGAATATTACATTAACATCACCAATGTATCAAACGTACAACTTAACCATCTAGATATCTGATGAGATGCCCATATAGACCTATTCTAACAGGAGATAAGCTCTGTGGCTTTGAAAAGAAATTGATAGATGCCAAAGGAAACACACGATTAACAGATATGCAAGAAAACAAACAAGCGTAGTTTGCATGTCTGTTTCATTGGACAAAATTGTCAAGCTCTAAAGTTTAATTTCAGTCACATTTTTATAAAATATGATAAATATATACACTGTGGTTTTGCTAATTTCAGAACATCTTTCATTTTAAGAATTATTTTTATTTCCATATCGAACAAAAATGGCACTGTTACAGTTAACACTTGATATTATCTTCTAGATTGAAGCTTTAATGAAAATCTGCTTTCTTAGGGTCAGGACTCTTTCACCCTGCATATTTGTGTTTGTGAACGTGTGTGTGTTTACACAGGTTTCCGTATATATTATACCATATGCCACACTAACATTAAAAATTAACATAAATTAATGAAGACAATATACTTCCATAATGTCAAATCTTTAAACACTGTAGACTCCAGGGAAATGGAAACGGACTTCAGTTGTTGCTGAAACATCTCTAATATATTGTATTCCACTCTGCAGAGATAATGGCCATGTCTACATGACAAACTGCAAAATTCAGTATCATATCAGATCTAGATTTTTTAATGGATTTTTTACTAGTTGCCAGAAATTTTGCATATATTATCTCATTCAACTTTTGCAGCAAGTGAGAGAGGTGGGTATTTTATTCCCAATTCATAGATGAGGAAATAAGGCACCAAGAAGATAAATGATGTGCACAGTATCACCCAGAAAGAAAAAGAACTAAGATCCTGAGCTCAGGACTGTCTGGCTCTAAACCCCTTTATGTTATGATATGTTCTCAAAACAAATATTTGAGAAGTGAACACAAGAATAATGACAACCAAGCCAATAATAGGTCCTCTGAAAATGTTTCCCCTTCTCTGAAATATGGTATTACAGGATCTTGGAAGCAGAGGGGTCTGCAGAAGTGCTTGCAACACTTTCAGCCTCAACCAACATCAGAGACAAAAATCCTTTCTGGAATGAGGTGAGTAGGCATGGGACTGTTGGAGGGGCACATGAAGATTCTATTCACCACAGGTACACAAACAAGTCAGTCATGGAGATGAAAGGTTCAAATCTTACTATTTAGCCAAAATCTACCATAATTTTTTGACCTTTGTGTCAGTCCATTCTCATGCTGCTATAAGGGCATACCCAAACTGGGTAATTCATAAAGGAAAGAAGTTTAATTGACTCACAGTTCCGCAGGGCTAGGGAGGCCTTAGGAAACTTATAATCATGGTAGAAAGGGAAGCAAACACATCCTTCTTCACGTGATGTCAGCAAGGAGAAGAATGAGTACTCAGTGAAGGGGGACGTCCCTGATAAAACCATCAGATCTCCTGAGAACTAACTCACTATTATGAGAACAGGATGGGGGAAAACGCCCTGATTCTATTATCTCCACCTGGTCCCTTCCATGACCTGTCGGGATTATGGGGACTACAATTCAAGATGAGATTTGGGTGGGGACACAGCCAAACCATATCACCTTCTATAAAGAAAATAAGCCCTAGGAAAAAATGCAGGAATATTTCTTTTACTGATGAATGGAACTTATAAACAACATTTAGAAGAACTTTTCAAAGAGTCTGCTACACCCTTCTTGGGATCTTATTCCCTAGAAAAAGTCGGATACAACTGGGGATATGGAGATGTGCAAAGCATTAGAAACAAGTGACTGCAACTTTTTCCAAAAGATTCATAAATAGTAAATGACATTTTTTTCTGTAGGTTGACTCATTTAAGTTCTACCTGATATGTGTTTGTTAACATGGAGTATGCTTTAAAAAGGTACAGTAAACCTATTGTTCTTTCCTGTTAGATAGTTAAAAGGAAACATACATGAATTCATTTGAAAATAGGTTTAGGTAAATACATGGCACAAAGTAATTCTAGTTATTTGATCTAAGTTATGAAAAATGGTATGCTCCTACTGACAACACAGAATTGACCAATATCCAAAGCAGGCAGCTTTCATGGGACTGTGCTCATTGTCAACAAATGTTGGGAAAAGGTCAATGGTTAATTAAATAATCCATCACCTCAGGATAGAGAGTAGTTCTCAACTCTGACAATCAGTGACAGAAATATTAAAAGGTCAAAATATGAGTTACAATATATTCTTGTTTGTTATTATGTATTATAAAGATGTGGCTCGATGCAAGAAGTAGAGGATACCAAAGGTTCACATCATTCTAGAAACAGGCTTCCAAATAAATGCATTTTGGATTATTTACTGGTATGAACAGCGTGAATTCCTCTGGAGCCATAGGCTTCTTTTGATTTGCACACTTTTTGAATAATATGCTTATGGACAAAGAACGTTTTGTCTCCATACTTGAGAAACCACGAGATGAGGGTGGAGTGGGGGTTCAGGGGAGAAGCTTCTTTTTTTGAGAATTGCTTTCCCTGGGGTCTGGTGATTTCAAGTTGCTATTTGCACTGTAAAAGAAGGTCTTTGCAAACGTGGTAGCTTTCAACTGCTGAGTGTACTTTCTTCTTATACTGTATAACTCTATCATTCTCAGAGCATAGTAACATCTCCAGTTTCCTTACATCAAGTCCAGAATAACCCTTCTGTGAATTAAAAGTGCCATGCAAACTTGATATATTGATTTGACCTAATTTCCTTTTCCCAGCATTGGTTTATTCATTATGCTTTCCAGACTTTAGCTTTTGTTTTGTTTTTTATTCAATGGGAATTATTATTTAATTTGGGCTGCCTTATCTAGCAAAAATTCTTTCTCTATTACCCTCCCTCATTCCTTCTTCCTGCCCCAGAGTGCCGGTGATTCATTCTGAGTTTTTCAGTCTCAAGTGGAAGCATTTTTTTTCTTCTGTGCTATAGGTTGACTAAAAGAAATACCACTCACTTTGGGCTTCCTACTCTCCTTTCTCTTTTACCTTTTGGGTCCAAAATATGGAACACAGTCAATGAAAAGAGGTGGCCCAGAATAACTGCTTTCCAGGAAGCCATAAATCATGTGTGATTAAAGTAATTGGCAACAATAGAAAGAAAACATGTTCCTGCTTTGACTCTTTCATTTGCACATGAGAGGAAGCTGGTCACCAGTTGAGATCACCATAGGTTTATGAGAGACAATGCTTTATTTGAATAGAAAAATGAAGCCTCTTACTTGTCCCTTGAGAATGTGGGGCTCAGCAAGTGATATTATATGGCCGCGTCACCCTGCTGAAATGTTCATTTATATGGCTTCTAAACGAGGGGTGCTTCGCCAGGGACTTTGACCCATGACTGTGCACATAGCTTTACCCCCTTGCCGTCTGGGTGATTGTGGCTATTTCCAATATGGGCAAGTGTTATATGATTATTTTATCTCTTACTGTAAAGCGTTTTGAGAGCCTTTGTATGAGAGGCAATATAAAAATAAATTGAATTGAACTATGGCTTCACCTCCTCACTTTTTAGTGCAGAAACCTTTAGAGCAAAAAGTGCAGAGCTGTGACAAAGGACAAGATTAAGACGATGTCAGGAAAATGGTTAGCTCTGGAGAGCCCTGACCCTGCAGGAGGAGTTTGAGACAGAGAGAGACAGAGAGAGACAGACAGAGAGAGAGAGAGAGTGAGAGAGTGTGTTTGTGTGTTTGTCACACTTTGGCTATGTGTTATTTAATGTCTCTGCACAACTAGAGAAAATCACATTTGTATTTTTATTAAGTTAGTCATTTTGAATCATAAGAGACACAGAATCTACCTGAAGCTAATGCATTTCTACTAAGACAAGGCTTGTTAATTATACAAATATATCTTTTACATAACATATTACGGTGCATTAAAAGCTGCCTGGTTAGTCTCTGAAGGGCCAAGGTCGGAACCACATCATCTAACTTTCAGAATCGACAACTGTAATAATTTTTCTTTTAAAATAAAATAATCTTGGCTTAGGGTAATAGGTTTTTCCTGCAGAAATATGATTTTGTGTTTTATGACACTGCATCAATACATTATTTTAATAAATGGCTCTTGGTTCACCAGAAGTGCTGTATTTTGACAATATCAGCCAACCTTTTCATTTGTTTAAGCAGGAAAAGTAGGGTGCCAAAATAAAGCTACTCCAGAAGAACATCTCAAGAATGTTTATGAAAACTGTTACAGCTACATTTATTAGAGTTAAAGCATAGTTCTAATTTGTCATGCAGAATTCCAGGGAAGTGAGTAATATCTATATTTCTCTAAATGCCAGTGTTTCATATTTTGAGGTAACAATTTTGCTTGTAAATATGAAACTAGCAACATAGACTGCAATGTGACAAAATATATCAGAGATTCGTCATTATCTGGCAATAGTTGTTGGATGTGTTTGCTGCCATGCCACGAGGTTTCTTAGGAAAGTAAGTTGGGGAATGGAAAGATTTATCACCCCAAGTTATCTGACAATAGGCTTAATTTTAAAACATTATTCAAATTATAATATTTCCCAGTGGTTAGGTCTTTGGGGGATGGCTTCCCCCACCCACTCCTCACAACCCAGAGCCTTCTCTAGCCTTCCTTGTTCCTGTCTCCATGGAGGCATTCTGAGACTCTGTAGCATTTTCATCCATGGAAGTTCAGGCTGATTTCAAGATTGTAACCACACTGACTGTTAAATTACCAAAATACAGAGAGAAAATCTCTTCCTGTACCCGGAGTCTTGCTTACAACATTGCAAGGGTGCTTTCCTCTGTAGATTTGTTGTTTATTACTCCTTTTTATCTAAAGCTCTCATCAATATTTTTGCATAGTGAGTCAGATTCTCCCAGGTATCCTGGGGATACATGGGAACATTATTATCTCCAGGCAGTAAATGGTCCCTCTGGGGCCTGAAACAATGAATACCCCTTCAAAGGTGCTTATTATCTTAGGATGGCATGGAGACACTAACAGTCATGCATTTATGTGTCCATTCTGCTTTGTGGAACAATATGCTCTGGTTCAGAGAAGGGATGCTTCCCCACCCCAGAAAAAGGACAACAGATGAGTGTGTGTATATAATAGAATATATATATATATATATATATGCATTTCTTTTTCAAGTGACTCATTTTTATACAGAATGCAGTTTAAACACAGAAGCAGGCAAAGAGCTCAGGAATGAGATGAGACGGGGGAGCGGCGTATTTTGCAATTTACTAAGTTATAGGTCCTAACACAGCATTTGTATTTCCTCCCCCAGAATTGTATTTATTTCCTCTGTAGACCATGACTCCATTTCTTTTTTTTTTTTTTTTTTTGAGACAGAGTTCTTGCTCTGTCGCCCAGACTAGGGTGCAGTGGTGCGAACTCTGCTCACTGCAACCTCTGCTTCCCAGGTTCAAGCGATTCTCCTGCATCAACCTCCCAAATAGCTGGGATTACGCATCACCACACCTGGCTAATTTTTGTGTTTTTAGTAGAGACAGAGTTTCACCGTGTTAGCCAGGATGGTCTCGAGCTCCTGACCTTGTGATCCGCCTGCCTTGGCCTCCCAAAGTGCTGGTATTACAGGTGAGAGCCACCGCACCCGGCCCATGACTCCATTTCTAAATGCATTGATCCACAGGTAAAGTTATAGTCTGAGGCTTTGCTCTATCACCTTTGTTCTCTTTCCTCCTCCTCTGCACTCACCCAGTGACTTCCTACTACCATGCTCACACCTCCTAGGTACCAGGCACATGACCATTTACTTTTGCTCAAATATGCCAGGTGTTTTCATGCCTTTGGGTCTCTGTTCATGCTGATCTTTAGGACTGAAATCACTTTAATCATCTCCGAGTATTGAAAACTCACTCATCTTCAAGTCTTTCCCCATTCAAAGTAGCAGAAATGAGCCTCAGGTTTCCATTTGCAAAATGGGAAATATATAATATCCCCTTCCTACAGTGGCTATGACAATAAAATGAAAGTGTGTGTTTGACACTGTCTAGTAAAATGTCCTGGTGTTCTTTTAATAAATCACTGCTTCCCTGAGAACCGGGAGCACTTTGTACTTAAAATGCTTTTCCTCCGCTTACACAGACAGATGGAAATATCTTTTTCTATCCCTTGTAGGCCTCGAGGAAACACTAGCATTATTTATCTATAAGTAAATAATACTTATATATTTGAGCATATAGACCTGTGGGAACTTAGTAAATATTTGATAAAATGTTCAGTGTCACAACTATCCCAAATGTTCCAGTGTATATTCTTGGGCAATTTAAATCAGTACCAATTGAACTTGAAGTTAGTCCAAGTCACTAAGTTTGTTCTTACCCCAATGACAGTTCTTTGAACAGACTCTGACGGAGAGGCATGGTATATGACATACACCTGTGCAATTTTTTGTTGCTGCATGATTTTCTCACAGCAACACAGCTCAATGATGAATTGTTGTATGCCTAGAAATGGAACTTCACTTACAGGGTCTTCTGGTATTGTGGGCCCCACCTTTACTGCTTCATTTGTGGCAGTCTTTGAGCTGGTCTGACTATATTTTCAGATAGCAGTGCCATGAGCAAAAGGTTAAAGCTGCATAGTGTGAGTGGCCCTTTACTTCAAATAGCTTCCCTGCATGTAATAATTACGACACAGAGGAAGAAGGCAGCAATTAAAACAGGTCACTTTAGTATTGCCACATGGCAGCTGGCTGAGCATAACATGATATGCACACACGCACAAGACTTCCAGAGGTGTAGTGGGCTCCTTTAACAGAATTTCAAGACTGGTCAGGATAACTGTCTTTGCTCATTAATGGAGCCATCTGATCCATTCACAAAGATGAGGCCCAGAGACTCAGGTTTTTCTCCATGTTACTTAAGCATCCTGTGTGATATCAACTGACCAGCTGGTGGAACACAAAAAACAAAACAAAACAAAAAAAAGATTTCTGTCTTTCAAAAATCTGTCTAAAAACACCTCTTGATTTGTTTTCTAAATTTTGCATATTTATAAACACCCTTGTTCTTCCCCCCTCAGGGGAGCTGACTTCTTCAAAATGTGTGTGGAAAGCTCAATTTTTGTATTGGCAGCTTCATGTCCAGCCCAAAAACCACATCCCACAAACCATTGAGAGAGGCAGGATAACCCTCAGGATGCCGTCTTTAGATTGAGATCACCTGGCTCTGAAAAAGCCTGCTCTGGACCTAGTCATTTTAGGTTTAAACCTTGCGAAACTCAGTTTCCCCAAATTGCACATACCCGTATCTCTCACCTCTGCCGATCAAACCCACAAATTTAAAAAGGGTTTGAAGGAAGGAAAAGACCACCAAATCCTTCCAAAGATCCATGGGAGTGAGTCTTTCTTTTCTTTCTTTCTTTCCTTCTTTCTTTCTTTCTTTCTTTCTTTCTTTCTTTCTTTCCTCCCTCCTTTCCTTTCCTTTCTTTCCTTCCTTCCTTCCTTTCTTTCTTTCCTTCCTTCCTTCCTTCCTTCTTTCCTTCTTTCCTTTCCTTTCCTTTCCCTTCCTTTCCTTTCCTTTTCCTTCCTTCCTTCCCTCCTTCCTTCCTTCCTTCCTTCCTTCCTCCTTTCCTTCCTTCTTTCTTTTTTCTTTCTCTCTCTCTCTTTCTTTCTTTCTTTCTTTTCTTTCTTTCTCTCTTTTCTTTCTTTCTTTCTTTCAAAATAAAACAAAACAAACATTGAATTACAGTTAGATTCCCAGGCCAGGGGTTTTCAAGTTCTCACATGTCTCAATGAAAGTCAGACTAATTAGTATAAATCGGACTTTTGTAATATAGATACCCAAGTATGATGAGTTATATTATGATAGATTTCAGTGAGTCAGATACACTCTATTCAATGGTATGTTTAAGAAAAAAATAAACATGCTTCATTTCTTCATTAGAGGATGCTTATTTATAGTGCAATATATATCTACCTCCACTGTAACATTAAGGTTTTGACTGCTTTTTAACTATAAAATTTGATATTGTTGTGGCAGCTGCACTATTCAAATGATAGCTGTAGTACAGCTGTTATCAGTGAGGGAAATTTATAGCTTCCTTACACAGATAAAGATATGTGCATATTTACTTTTAGTTTTACTGCTGGTGTCCTATATTTTAATGACACGAGGTGAGATAAAAGAATATTATAATAAAGAAGTTCTTTAATTCTGCAAATACAAACTCCACACTTCATATGAAACCCTGTTGTAACTTTCTATAAATTCCCAGTCTTTTCCTTCAGTGAAACAACCTATATCCATAAAGATCTTATATCCCATAAGTTTCCAAAGTTTGTTTTTGGCATTTCTTTTACATCAAAGGCTGGATAGAAGAAAAAGGGAAGGAGAAGGAGAGAAAAAAGTGGAGAGAGAAAGAGGGAAATGAGTGAGTAACCTAAAAGCAGTTACAACAGTTTTTAAATTTTGGTACCTAATTCCTCAAGGAGGTTAGTTGATTTGAAATTTTAGATTCAACTTCAAGTCAGTTTGGAAGCATACAGCTTGCCATTCAGTAGACAGTAAAGAAAAGGAGCAGAAAGTTGAAAACATTGTTTTCTCCAACTGACTATGTCTCTTGTTCTGTGTCTTAATATTGTCTTGAACCAATAACCTCATGACAGATGGGCAGAATCAAGAGCTCTTGGCAGTTTGGATCAGATCTGATAAGCATTCAGGTCTGTTTGGTATTGAAACAGAGTTGGAAATCACATGAAGACAGGCGTTCTCAGAAAAGTCCCATTACTGGGTATTTTCTGAAGGGTTGAAAGTATTGCTAGAAGAGTCTTTGGAGTATCTGGGGTTTCATGATTGATATCAGGCAATACATAGGTGCCCAGTGCACTTTCAAAAGTATTAATCACACTCTTTAAAACAGAGGAAAGTTTGATCTGTTCTTTCATTATCTCAAAGCCCAGAACTATCGCATATACTCATACCCTCCTCTCAGTTTTTTGTTCAGACTTGTGGCTTTAAAATGCATTATTTCTATTTACATACGAATAAACCTGTGAACTTAGCAAACACAAGTGCCCTATAGCATATGGGGTTTAAGGGAACATATCTAAATCTCCCAATTACCAGATAAGTGTTTTACAGCTCTCAAAATTTCATCACATACATATTAGAAAATAAACTGGCAATTCAAAAGTTATTCAGTAAGCAGATCAGGTAATTTTACCTGTATTTATAGAAAATGAAAGCAGAAATCCTCATTGTCTGTTCCTTCTATGGCTCAGTAATTGGATGGAAGCTTTGTTAGTATTTTAAGCTAATTTAATGTAGTAGGGATTGACTTTTGCACTAGAGTCTTATCTAGTTATTGTTCTTCATTCTTCAGTCATATGCAAACCACATTTCTACTAAATATGTATCAAACTGCAACTTCTAAAAAGTTCATAGGTGTCTTCTTAATAAAGTCCAAATTGCTGCCTTTCTGAATTAGACAGACAGTTCTGGTATATGAATTATCGTTCCTGTAATAATTGCCTGAAACTGAGTAACACATGGAGACCATCTTCAGTAAATATAGAAATATCTGAGTTTGCTAAATAGTCTTTGCACTGTTTCATGATAAAGCTATGCCAGTCAATTAATTCAGCTCTCAGGGATGTGAACACACAGTACAGCATATACTGAAACGAGGGAACTGGGATCTGCAACTTAGAACAAATTAGACATCTTTAGGAGTCAAGCAGATATTCAATTGCCATCTTATTTCTCCATGCAATAAATGTCTTGGTTTAAAAATATTTATCAAGAATATGAATAAAACTTCAAGATAAGTATTTTTTACCACCCCAAACCCCACCATCTTGCTTCACCATTCCCTGCTTCCCACCAATACGGCCTGGCAACCTGTGTCGAAGGTTTTTTTTTTTTTTGTTTTTGAGACAGAGTCTCGCTCTGTCACCCAGGCTGGAGTGCGGTGACATGATCTCTGCTCACCACAAGCTCCGCCTCCCGGGTTCACACCATTCTCCTGCCTCAGCCTCCCTAGTAGCTGGGACCCGCCACCAAGCCTGGCTAATTTTTGTATTTTTAGTAGAGACAGGGTTTCATCATGTTAACCAGGATGGTCTCAATCTCCTGACCTCGTGATCCGCCCGCCTCGGCCTCCCAAAGGGGTTTTTGGTTTTAGTTACTATTTTACCAGAGTCCATTTTAAAGACTATGGACATATGGGTTCTATTTTCAGGTGTTTTCTAAATAAATTTTCAGTGTGTATGTGTGCTTATGGTAATTTAGTTTTCTTGTTTATGTGAAAAAACCCTATAAAAATGCAGAATATCACACATTTCTATCCCAAATTTTAATACCAAACATTAGAACTGACAGCACTTATCAAAAGTATGAAATTTTCCTTAGAGTAATACAGATGAGAAAACTTCTGGTGAAGAAAAAATCACCACATGAATAAGATCATAAATATATTTAAATTATTTTTGTCAGGTGCTTAACTGTATTTCATCCTAAAATGAGTCCTGTCAATGGATTAAAAGTAATGACATCTTTGCTGTTATAAATCCAACATGAAACATATAATCATGTAGGTTTATTTAGAATTTGAGTGCTAATTTATTTGCTTTTATTTTTATTTATTTGTTTATTTTTTTGAGATGGAGTTTTGCTTTTGTTGCCTAGGCTGGAGTGGCACGATCTCAGCTCACTGCAACCTCTGCCTCCTGGGTTCAAGCGATTCTCCCACATCAGCCTCTCGAGTAGCTGGGATTACAGGCATGCGCCACCACGCCCAGCTAGTTTTGTATTTTTAGTAGAAATGGGGTTTCTCCATGCTGGTCAGGCTGGTCTCAAACTCCTGACCTCAGGTGATCTGCCCGCGTCAGCCTCCCAAAGTGCTGGGGTAATAGGTGTGAGCCACCGTGCTCGGCCTTGTTTTTATTTTCTAGAAATTCTACTGCCTAAAGTTCTGCAAGTACTTGATTGATTGATTGATTTCAATGTAATCTATACTTTCTCCACTCAGTTGGTTCAATCTTTTTTTTTTTCTTTTTTTTTTTTTTGAGACGGAGTCTCAATCTGTTGCCCAGTCTGGAGTGCAGTGGTGCAATCTTGGCTACTGCAACCTCCACCTCCTGGGTTCTAGCCATTCGCCTGTCTCAGCCTCCTGAGTAGCTGGGATTACAGGTGCCCACCACCATGCCTGGCTAATTTTTGTATTTTTAGTAGAGACATGGTTTCACCATGTTGGCCAGACTGGTTTGGAACACCTGACCTCAGGCAATCTGCCTGCCTCAACCTTCCAAAGTGCTGGGGTTACAGGCATGAGCCACTATGCCCGGCCAATCATTTTTAATTGGATCATCTGATCACTGGCTATTTATTAACTGCAACTTGAGTAAACTTGCATTTATCCAATTTCAATGTTTGAAGGAGTTTGTAAATGGTCTCCATATAAAGGAGGCAGGAAAAGTTGAAGGACTGACATTTTTTCAAATGCATTTTCAGTTACAGTGAGCTGTCTCTTTTCTCACAAAGAATGGCTGCATTATTCTTTGCTTCCAGGTTGTGACTGCATTTGAGGATGAGTCAGTGGGGAGTGGTGGTGTGAAAAGATCATTGAGAAACCCTGGTTCTCTCCTGGGAATTTGAAAGCATCATAGTATGCAATTCCTACAGCAAGCCTAGAAAATAGTAGAATTGGGCATGCTGGGTAACTAAAGATTAGAGAAGCTAGGTAATTTTATGTGTTGCTATCTAGCTTATAAGATACACAGTGAAAATTCAGGAGCTACCAGAGATTCATTGAGACTTTAGAGAAATGCTCTCTGGCAGACAGATGTCAGCCACAAATACAAGCGAGCCAAATATGTAATGTTAAGTTTTCTGTCACATTCAAAAGAGTAAAGGGAATCAGGTGAAATTAAATTTGATACTATACTTTATTGAATATACCTACTTTTAATTTCAACATATAAGAATAAAAATTATTAATGAGATAATTTCTATTATTTTTTCATGCTAAGTCTTCATAGTTCAGTGTGTATTTTCACTTATAGCATATCTTGGTTTCGAGCCAGTCACATGTCAAGTGCTCAATGTGGCTAGTGGCCCTCGTATCAGACAGCATAACATTAGAGTACTTGAGAGGCCAAAAGTAGCACAGATAGTATTGTTATTGATTGACTAGTGATCATTGTACTAAATAGCCAAGAATTCCAGAGAAAAATGGACCTACTGGCATAGGCATTCCCTTTGGGCTATGTGGTGAAGGGCTGGTCTTATTAGGGAAGAAAATAAGTGTTCTAAGGGAACATGCTACTTAAACAAATCGGAGCAAGGTAAGCACAGAAAGAGTATACAAGTTTGCTGGCTGCTGGTGCTTGGGAGACATAGTTTCCCAGCTTCATAATCTTATTAATGTATTCAACAAACATTGTTAAGTGTTATTGTGTCTGAACTGTACTATATACTGGAAATAAAAATATAGTGCCTGTCTAGCCCATTGGCCCAAGAGACCTGTCTCCTAGTCCATAATGTACCATCATGCACATTCAGAGATAGAATGACAAGTTCCTATAAAACTGGAAATCAACAACTATTCTTTGGGACTGATAGACCATACCAGCTATACAAGCTAGCTTTATTCCAGAGATACTACATATACATATGTTACATGTATATATCACATACATACACACACACACACACACACACACACACACACACACACACACACACACAGCATTCAATTCAGCAAGGAAAAGAAAAACAGTAAAAATATTGACCAGGACCACTTGGCTTCCATGGCTGGGGAGATTTCAGACACCGAGAAGAGGGACTGACAGTAAAATATGTTCACACTTGTGGAGGATATAGGTATTTTATGGCTAGTGTAATTAATTAGTAACTCTGCATATAATTTAACCATAGTGGTTTTTAACTTCTCTTCCAATAATTTGTTTTTGAAGGCTTTCCTCACCAATAAAATGAAATAATATGCACCTACCTCCTAGGGTTGCTGTAAAAATAAATGAATTTAGAGCACACCTCTGGTGTCTAACAGCCAGGGTTCAAACCCTGGATCTGCCTCTTATTCTCTATCTCATTTGGGTCAAGTTACTGGGGGTTCAAATCCTGAATCTGCCTCTTATTCTCTATGTTATTTGGGTCAAGTTACTGGCCCTCTGTGTTCTTGAGTTACATCTACTATGAAACGAGGATAATGATGCTTCTTACTCACAGGTTTTAGTGAGGATTAAATTAATGGATATTTTCAGAGGGATTAGAACATTGCCTAGCTCTTAGTTTCAATGGATATTAGTTATTATCATTAAAGTTACCTGGGGGAACTTTTAAATAATACACACCTTAACTCTTTCTTATATCTCCTGAATTAGCCCCTCAGGAACCTCTAGTGTTTGTGAAGTTCCTCAGGAAATCTGAGGACAAGTAAGTTTGGAAATGACACTGAGGGATGGGGAAACAGGACTGCTGATGAAGCTGACCATCCTCAAGGTGAGCTGTCAATCATAACAGCAGTGACTCTCATTTGAGCCCCACACTAGTATCATCTGGGAATTTTAAACATCTGGTTGCCCAGGCAGCACCCGGACCAATTAAATCAGAATAGTTGGAGGTGGCTCCCAGGCATCAGTATTTTAAAAACTCTCCACGTGGTAGCTGTGTGTAAATAAGGTAGAACACCTCTGATCTGAAGTATATTTAAATTCTACATCCTAACATTTTTTTTTTTAAAGAAAAATGCTTCTAAGGTTTTAGATGATGGCAAATTGACATAAAAATAGCACATTAAGAAGAACATTGTGAAAAGGGTGCTTAACTGACCCAGTGTTATCTTTCCCTGCCCTTTTTTATATGGATGAATAAAGACAGATAGTAGTTAATTGCTCTTCAGCTAGACCAAGGTCAGTCTTTTGTACTGCAGTCTTAGAACTAGGTTAAACAGGAAGGTATTACTTGTATCACTGTACTTAACCTTGACTTGGGTCATTTAATGCAGTTTTCTAAACTTGCGCATCAGAATCACCTGGAGAGCAATTTAAAACAGATTTCTCAGCCTTGCCTCCGAAGATTTTGATTTGGTGAGTTTAAGATGGGATCCGGAAATCTGAGTCACTTGAAAACTTTTCAAGTAATCCTAATGGCATACTTATAATTTGCTATTTGCATCTAGTCAAGGTACTAATTGTGGCAAAACTGATGCTAATGTTAGTAATCAGAAAATATTGACATAATAAAATAAAAACAATGGTTAATTGTTTCATTTCTGGCGTGTAATAAGCTAAATAGACTTGCCCAGTCCATGACTTACATAGAAGATGACTTTATCCTATAGCATTTGGTGCTTAGTAACCAGTGGCATTAAATATCATGAATGACGTATTAACGACAAAGATAGTCTTTTATTGAGCAATTTCTAGGCACCTTGATGGAGAATTAATCCTCCTAACAATCCTGTGGGATAAAAATTATTACTTCTGTCTTACAAATTAGGAAACAGAAGCCTCGAGTGGTTAAATAACTTAGTTACATTCACACAACGGGCAAAAATAATGGGAGCTGAATTAGAAGCCAGGTCTATGCCACTTCAAATCTAAGCTCATACCATTAGCAACCCTCAAAATTCCAGTGAATGCTGCTTTTAGCAAGAATCAGTCGCAGACAAAAACACCTTGACCAAGTGCAAATGTCTTGATATGTGTTTATTTTAAGAAATGACACGTCATTTTCCTATTATGTATGAACTCTGAGTGGTAAAAAAAAATAATTAAAACAATTTTTTTCTAAGTAGTTTGGTTTGAGAAGCTCTTTAGACTGATTCCCATAATTTCATGCATGTATAATGAATAGGATCATCACAGGAAACCAAGACAAACCTCTGTGGTGAAGATCTGACTTCTTTAATAAGGTGCTCCAAATGACTATTGTATAAGTCCTTGAGGAACAGTCATTTAAACCCTCAGGCCAGTTGGCATTAATCTTAGAGAACACAGAAGGAAAATATCTAAAAGACCCTTAACATGCCTGTAAACTTAAGACAACCTAGACCAACTTTGATGTACCAATGAAGTTCAAAGGGCAAAATGTTCTCCAAGTGACAGTGAGAAGGAATGGTATTGAAAGTTTTGTGATGTGAATTTTTTTCTTTTTACTTAATGTTTGTTTCTTTGGACACTTTGAGTCTAATTAGGCACAAATTTGGTTTGTGGCCCCGGGATTCACTCTTCCTGTGGTGCGTCAGATCCTTCTTTTTGTGCCCCAAACAGAAACTTGTACATTGGCTGGTTGTGACACTCACTACTTTCTACCATCAGTGTTGGCCTGTAATTGTGCATTTTCTGTCTAGGCCTGGTCATTTTCATCTGTGTCTAGATCAGAAGCTGACATCTGGTTGGTTCTCAGTAAGTGTTTCTTAGAATAATTAATTGATAGAATTAGTGGAATGAGGAGCTTGGATGTATGAAACTGAGCCATTAGTTTAAAATATAATTATTTACTCAGCATAAAAGGAGTTATTTGAATCTTGCTTCCAATCACCTAGTAGCTCATGGAATTACTACAACCTATCATAATACCTCTTTTTTTTCCCCCCCCTCAGAAGTGTATTCAAATGCTCTCAGGTGAATGAAATTATGGCTAGGCCTGAAAATACTTTCAATCAAAAATATATATCTATTACTCTGGCTTTTGATAAGAAGTTAAAAACATACCAAAACAGAATACTGCAGTTGAAGTCACCGTAAACAGTTTAAGTAGGGAAATGCAGGATTTTGCATCAGAGCACAGCATTGCTGCTTCATGGGCTAAAAATTGAAGAGCAATAGTGGCATATGATATATTAAAAAAGGTTTAAAAATTGTATTTTTTCCACTAAATGGTATAAATTAAAGTAAGCTGTCAAACTGACAGTACAATAATGCTGTCTTCACAGTAGCACATACTGTACCACAATGAAAATTGTATCAGTTTCATAGAAAAATTAGATATGAGATCTGAGGAAAAATAGCTCAAAATGCTATTCTTTGCAATTTAGAATCATCATTACTTGCTAGAATCCACTCCAAACATAACCACAAGAATAACCATAATAAATCATGATAATTTATATCACAGCTTATTTTGGGGAAGTAGAATCAGATACACTTCATCCTGCTCAAACTATAATTATTTTCATTAAACTATAAAATTGCTTACAGCAGATTTACTCTAAACACATAAAATCATATCCTTAACAATGAGCACAACTAGACCACAAGTGTTCAAAATAACTGAAGTCAAGTATAAAATAGCAGTCCTTGATTTATACTTTTTAAAATTACATATCTTTGTAGACACAATCAATGTACTTTTGTGGGTTTATAATATATTCCTTTTTATTTTGTCGAAACATCCGACAGGCTTATTCAGGCTCTATCCTGTTGATTAAAAGGTAGTGTCAAAAGAAACTTGTGAAAATGATGTCAGGTGCCTATTAACACAAACTCCCAAGTAGTTGGTGTCTGTCAAGAGTAAAGATTATTCCACAAATGAGGGATCTGGGAGAAAAGTTAATGGGTTTTGTGTTTTTTGAAATGGGAGGTGATAAGAAAGGTGGCCGAATAATCATAAAGAATAGAGGATACCTAAATTATTGATCTGCAATGAGTGATATATTTCACACTACGTGGGAAAAAAGGTAGGATACTGAAAGCAGTCCATTTGAAATTGTATACTTTCCAGTATTTTTGCTATTACCAAACAAATGTTTAACAAATATCTCAATGTCTTTATTTTTTTGTTTACTTCTACCTTTGCCTATCCAAAAAATGTTTATCTTTGAATACTTGGTGCCACACTAGGATATCCAAGAATTTCATTTAAGGAATGTAGAACTGGAATCCATGTATTATTTCAACACTTCAGGGGTCTTCACAAAGCTTGTGACTATTGACAACACCAAACATGTATCTGTTTTCCTAGTTGAATATGGTTTTATTGTCTTAAATGCAGATGTGAGATTGTTTACAAATATAACAAATTATTTATTTAAATATTTGGAACATGAAAGAAGATTTTAATCTTGTAATGGTTATAGGTTTTAGTGAGATTCTTACTAATACTTTGGTTAGTTACCTGTGTATACATCCTCCAGAAATGTAGAGAACAAACTTTTAAAAAATTTTACTCAGATTTAATTATTTAGTTTGGCTGTATTTTAAAATTCATATTAATGTAGCAAATCTCCACTTATCTCGTTTCTATATAGATACTACCCAAATCCAAATCAGTGTAGCATTAGAAAAACCTATCATGATATAGTAATTAAGGAAATACTAGTCCAGTTTTTATTTTTTTTTAAATTCAGGAAAAGAAGTGTCTCTCATATCCAAACACTGAATGAAAATCTTTTATTTTTTATTTTATTTATTTATTTATATATTTTTTAAGATGGAGTCTCGCACTGTCACCCAGGCTGGTGTGCAGTGGCATGGTCTCGGCTAACTGCAACCTCCACCTCCCGGGTACAAGCAATTCTCCTGCCTCAGCTTCCTGAGTAGCTGGCATTACAGGTGCATGCCACCACACCTGACTAATTTTTTGTATTTTTAGTAGAGACAGGGTTTCTCCATGTTGGCCAGGCTGGTCTCCAACTCCTGACCTCATGATCCACCCGCCTCAGCCTCCCAAAGTGCTGGGATTACAGGCGTGAGCCGCTGTGTCTGGCCAAAAATCTTAAGTTTACTCCGATTGAATCAAGCAAGACACCTGCCCCCAGTAACAGGTCACTGGGAGCAGAGAAGTCTGCATCCTTGAATGGCTGAGATGGGTTCCAGTGACTTCTGAGCTCTACCTGTGGGAAGCAGGGAGAGTTGTTTCAGTTATACTACTGGGTTCAGGCTAATCAGGACCCACCGCTAGAATTGAGGTTCGGTATGCTGGCATCCAAATTGCATAACTGGAAAATTCTGAATCTTAGAAAACAAGACAGTTATTGTTGTTTGATAATCTTAACACAGAGGCTATAAGCAAAAGCGTTTAATTATAACAGGAAAGCTAATCTACTCATTTAAAGTGTTCAAAATTACCTGTGGTGTGTTTTTTGACTTGAGAAGAATAATAATTAATGGCAAGAAAAATGATGTTTCTTGGAGAAATGCTTATGTCAGTTGGCTATTTTTGCTGAGAATCCTACTCATTGCTTTGTACTTTGATATATATATTGATTCTCAATTTAAAAGAGTATCAGGCTTATTAGAATAATTTTAAATCATTCATGTTAAATTGGTTTGTTCCTTGGTCACAATGTGTCCCTTATTTGAAAGCTACGATTTCCAGTGCATTCTTTCTAAGGAATGGACATCAAATTCAGAAAAAAAACTCTGTTAGTGCAACTCTAATGGATGCATAAAAATTAACATTAATGTAGCTTAAATATCACAGGGCACAGCAATTTTCTTCACTAATGGTGGTGATGAAATCTATGCACGTTAAGTATGAATAAGAAACAGTAGTACATTTATATACATTTGGTAAATTTTGGGGAGAATTTGATGGTATGTCTAGCCTTTTTGGACAGATATTGGCTATTTTGACATTTTAGATTATATTTTACATAATATAATAATTCCAGTTTATTTTATATTATTTAATCTAATTTAATTTGGATTTGTATGACTTTAACGTGACTCGTTGTGTATAATTTTATCTTGAAAGATACAAAAGGTCAGTCTGGATCATGACTGACTTTCCAATCATACCCATGAAATCAGTATCAGATTATAATGCTTAACATGTCTCAGATTAGCCAGATAAGTTGATTTTCAGAAAGAACAATTGTGATATTTGAGTATTCTGATTACAACTCTCACTTGAAAATTTAGAGATTTTTTAAAAAGGCATTACTACTCTATCCCTGTATGTGAGCTTCATTTGCTGGAGTGTAAAATTCAGAGAAATAACTATTTGAATAAAATTTTGCTTTCTGCCCCTTCGCCCACTTATGTTATTCTCACTCTTAATAGAATAAAGGGAACAGTGCTGCATGGATGTGACACAGGTATTAAATTCATCTGAGTCAGATGTTTTCAGGTATTTGGGTAAAATAGAATGTCTCAGTCTAAAATTTTGCCAGAAATGCATTATCATAAGAGTACAATAAATTCCCACTATAGATAGCAATGATATTGTAGGCCCTAGGAGTGACTATAGAGTGACTATAGAGACTTAGTCAATCAGTAGTATCTTTTTATGTAGTCACCTGGAGATGTACATGAGTAAAACTCTTTCTGCAAGTGGCAGAGTGGAATCCATTTACTCTCATAACCAAAAAGTCTGGAGTACATTTGGCTTCAAGTTTTATTTTGATCTGGGTGTTCAAACCAATTTCTAGGACCTACTATCTCTTAATCCCTTAGTTAGCCCTTGCTAGTCTCTGTGTTATGATTTCATGTACAGGTTCCATTTTGCAGCAAGCTGGTGCTTCCAGCCATAATCTCACTACCTCACAATTCCGTGTTCTGTGAAAACAGCATCTCTTGTCTGAAAGTGCTTACAAGAGTACCAAGGCTGATTCACTCTGGTTGGACAAGCTTTAGTCATGTGTCCATCTCTGAACCAGTCACTGTGGCCATCGAATGAGTGCGTCAGTCACTTAGTGCTTGGTCGCATGCCCATCACATGGTCCTAGCAAGAGCTTCACTCAGATCACATCAAGCTCGGTGTCCCTAAGAGAAAACAGAGCATGTTGCTGGAAGAAAAAAAAGGAAATGCTTAGGAAGGGAATGTTTGCTATGGGAGTCTATTTAGGCATTATGGGATGTTAACTCAAGATGTTTTGGGAACTTTTGCCTTAGTATGGAAAGCTTATGACTCACTCCCCACAAAATAGTCTTATTATTTTATATCTCCAGTAAACTTTTTATTGGATATGGTTTTACAAAATTTACTTAGCCATCTTACTTAGCCCTGCAATAACTGACTTTTGACTGGTTCCAAAACAGAAATTGTCTTCATAGGAAAAGGATTTGCTCTTGTTGTGAATATTTCAAAGAGTGCTCTAGATATGCTCATGTAAATTCCAGAACCTCAGGTCTAAAAATATTCTGGAAAAATACCCGATCATTGGCATAAATGTGTAATATCCTAAGATGACTGATTTGAAAGAGTGTACACTCATTTGGGTATATAAATTCTGGTTTATTTGTGCACAAAACATCCCTCTACAAGAAGGTAATTATGATCGTAAGCTTTGGAGCTTGACTACCTGGGCTTGAATCTCAGGTAGTCACCATGCTACCTTGAAAAAGTTATTTAAGTCTTTTCTGTCTCAGAAACTTAATATGTAAAATTATAATGATGGTTGTAATAGTACCTATTTCATTGGATTGAGATGCAAGTGTATTAATATACATTTCCTAATAAATGATAGTTCTTATTAATATTATTTAAAAATGCATCTAAAATTACTATTTTATATGTGAGGAAATAAGTACACTATAAGTCAGCTTGAGAGAACTATCAAGCCTATGGTTAATCAAAAGTACGAAATATGATATAGGTACAGGTAGCACGGAAACAAATGGAGAGCCAGGGAAACTAGGTTTTGACCCTGATTTTTCCCCAAGTAATGATAATCATGGGCATATATACATCTGTGGGCCTTTTATAGCAATGAAATTAAATAATTCTATAGGTAAACATGAAATCCACAATAAAAGAGTAATCAGAATTGGCTTGGAGTTAATTATGTCTTGCTTAATTAATACTTCAAAACTATGTTGCAAATATATGTCTACTAGGACAGCAATATATGTCTACTGGGATAGTGGACATATATTTGCAACACAGTTTCAAAGTATATTAGAGGACAAGATTAGCGGAGAAAAAAGAAAATAATAAGAGGCCTTATTTGGGTGAGGGTAAGTAGAGGACTGCAGCAGTTGAAGCATAGAGGTAGAGCTTATCAAACAATTTGGAAGGACTATAATTTGCTTTGGTTAGTGTGTAGGAGCACATGGGTGAAATAATAATAGTTAAATACACAGAGGCAAGAAGCAGTCATTTAATACACAGTATTTAGGGCTAAGCTTAAGTTTTTTAAGCATTAAGAAGTTATCTTAAATTCCTGAGTAGGGAAGCATGTGGTATTTGAGAAAATGACAAACATTTTGAAACAAGGCCTAGTGCAGCAAGTTACACATAGTAGTATTTCAAGAAATGTGTGTTGCTTTGAAATTCACTGACAGCTTAAAAATAGACACTTCTGGTTGGAGCACTAAGCTACATGGTCCTCATGGTGTTCTCTTTATAAAAAATTTTATTTTAATCATACAAATCTGCAAAAGTTGTCCATCTCCCATACTTGAACTGAATCCTAGGAGGCACATGTACTTCTCTTAAAGTGTTATCAACTTATTCTCTTTTAGAAGATGTTGTCTTCTATTGGAGAAGGACAGACTTAGACACAATTTAATTACCAATAGGCCCTAGCATAATAAGATAGCTCAGTAAATATCCAGGGAATTAAGGGGACCCTTTATTATACTATGCTCTCATCTATAGGATTCACAAGAGATGAGATTGCTTCTAGCTGAACAGAGGTTTTCCCTGGATATTAACATTTTTCTTTCAGAATCCTTTTTGTTTGTTTTCTTTTAATCTCTTCTCAAGGAAGTAGGTGCCCATTACTTATTCCAATGCAAATTCCTCTATTCGATTTGTTACCGTCTATATCAAGTGAGATCTATGAACTTAAGAGTCCAACTTCTGCTGTGCCTCTCCACCAGTCTCTTAAAGAAAGATCACCTTCCTTAAAGAAAACCAACATTTCTATCAGACAGTAATTGATATTAAGACATGATGGTAATTCCAGTTAAGACGTTAATTGTATAAGATATATAACTGAAAATTCAGGCAAATTGCAGCAAGTTTTTAACTAGTCAGTAGAATATAAAAGAGGAAATCTAATTCCTGTGAGCAGCAGAGGATAGTAGGTAGTGGAGAGAAGTTTAAGAAACACAGAAAATACTAACTGTAGTGCCCTACTTGGCTCTATAGTGTAAAATATTTATATACTCGTATTAGTAAGGAGGTAGGTGATGCTATAGTAACAAATACACCCCAAATTTCAGAGGGTGGAAAGAAGTTTTCTTTCTCACTCACACTGAATATGATTTCCAAAGTTGGTGGAACCTCAGCTCTGTGTGGTCCTCACTCTGGTGGCCCAGATAAGAGAGAACAGCCATTCTCTGAAACAGGCTTGTTAGGGAGAAATATGGAGAACACATTACTTATCTTGCTCTGGCTCTTAAAGCTTCCACATGTTACTTCCATTCTCATTTTGTAGTTCAAAGAAACTGACGTGGCCATGTCAATTCCAAGGTGGGAGAGAAATGCAACTTTACTTTCTGCCTAGAAAGGCACTGCAAGTATTTGGTGAAAAACAACAATGTAACAAGTTCATAAAAAAGCAAAATAATTTTCAAAACTTTTTTAAAATTACTTTTCAGCTCTAAGAATCGACTTATAAGTAAAGCATGGAAGACAATTTTGGAATGTAAATGTTAGCATTGCCAAAAATGCTAAATCAAAAAACCTTTGTTTCTATCCCATAGCCTCTTAAATAAGATTCCATTTCCATAGAAACTGGCACCTCCCTACAGCCTTTTTGTCACTACCCTCCTATACAAATATTATCGTAAAATGGTGCTGAATGGAACTTCTCTCAACGCTTCAGAATTTTGACTGAAGATCCAAAGCTGAGGGGAACAGGCAACAGGTGGCTTATATTCCATAAAAAGACATGCTCCCCCACCTCATCCAGCTGATGTAAGCAGAAAACTAGAACATATTTGAATGCATTGAATGAGTGAGCTGCAGGCATAGAGGGAGAGTGTTTTGCATCCTTTCTTCTCTCTCCTTTCAAGCCTACCAAGAAGGACTGTCAGAGAATTATTCATATACCTTGGAGTATCTATTGAAAAGGAAGACTGGCATCTTCCTATACTGAGGAAATCTTACTGAGCCATAGGAGTTCATTAGCCCCATGCTGGTCCAGGCAGCAGAGTAGAAGAAGATAGGACAGCTGTAGGGAGAGTTTCACATATATCTCAAGGAGTTCGTTTGGAGTTATTCAAACGTGGGGACTGGTCCCTCTTCTCTCTGAGTGAGAAATAGCTGGAGCATCTGCAACACAGAGCAAGATGACACAGTAGTAGTGGCACAGCCTACAACATCCACATTTTGTATGACAAAGATGTGTGAGTGTTTTGTGGATCAAATGGAAGCCTTGGAAGCCTCCCGTGTCATGGGAACTGCACTCCTAAGAAACTGTTGAGTAGTCAGCCAGGGGTGGGAGATGAGAGAGAGGAGAGGTCAGCTATAGAATGCACCATCCATCTCAGAAAGCCTCTGGGAGATGGGGGCCTCTGAGGAGCCCATAAAAAGTGAAGAATCAGCATTTGGATGACTGCCACACAGACTTTCACCCCACCCTAGTCCCTTTGAGAGCCCAAAAATGCTGAGACCCAAGGGAAACTCAGAATAGCAGAAAGAAAGGCAGAGAGGGAGTGACAGGGCAAAAGAAAGAAAAAGGAATAAATAAAGCAAAGCATGCCTCACTTCCACATTGCAGGACCCAAGCCACAAGCCAAGGTTCAGATGGAAAAAGAGGAGATACTTTAATTTTCATGTGAAATTAATGTTTTGTTCTAGACTAGATTTTAAATGCTGAGGATAAAAAAACCTGTGGAATTTGTCTTCAAAGAACAGGGAAAGGAAGAATTGCAGAGTACATTAGATGAGCCAATTAATGCAACAAAATAAAGAATGTTCACGTTGGGACCATTCCTAAATACATTTGTCTATTTCTCATGTCCTTCTTTCTCCTATAATGTTTGAAGAACATGGATCTGGGCAGAGGGGCTGAGCAACATGGGCCTGACATGAATGGCACTGAGCTGACCTTCAGGCAAGGAGCCCAGACTCCAGGTGATCTAATAGACTATTTTCATGGATGGAACCAAAATTGAAAGCCTGGCAAGCAGTCTAATGGAAGCGTCAATCCAAAGGAGACAGAGACAGAGTCTAACTGGAGGGCACAGGATAAGAAATGGGAACATTGATCTGGCAGAAGTTCAGAGAGAAGACGTGAGATAGGTCATGGAGATATTTCTGGTTATTGGAGCGCTGTTTCAGGCACATTTTACACTGAGTCCAACTGGCTTTACTGTTCTGAACCATGTTAGATACCACCTAGAAAACCTTCTTTCTATTTCTGGCATTGAAATTCTACCCATTCTGCTAGGATACCTATAAAGCCACCATCTTCACAAGATATGCTTACCTGCCCTTTCTGTACTACCTAGCTGGAAATCATCTCCCTGCCCCTAGATTCCAATATAATGGTGATATTTTCTCTTACATATAATTGTGTCCCTGTGTCTACCAATACTGGATGTGAAAATCAGGCAAGATATCAGTTATTTATACACAGGACATATTTAGGAAGTATTTGTTAGATGAATGTTGCTGTGAAAATAAATTCACAACTTAAAATAAATTTGAGCCTTAATAAGGTTTGGCTGTGTCCCCACTAAAATCTCATCTTGAATTGTAGTTCCCATAATCCCCAGGTGTCAAGGGCAGGACTAGGTGGAGATAGCTGAATCATTGTGGTGGTTATCTCCATGCTGTTATCATGATAGTGAGTGAGTTCTCAGGGGATCTGATGGATTTATAAAGGGCTTTTCCCCTTTTGCTCATTCTTCTCCTTCCTGCTGCCATGTGAAGAAAGACATGTTTGCTTCCCCTTCTTGCATGTTTTTAAGTTTCCTGAACCTGCCCCAGCCAGGCTGTACTGTGAGTCAATTAAATCTCTTTCCTTTACAAATTACCCAGTCTCAGGTATGTTTTTATTAGCAGCGTGAGAACAGACAAATTCAGTAAATTGGTACCAGATAGTGGGGTGCTGTTGTAAAGATACCCTAGAGTGTGGAAGCAACTTTGGAACTGGGAAATAGGCAGAAGTTGAAACAGCTTGGAAGGCTCAGAAGAAGATAGGAAACGTGGGAAAGTTTGAAACTTCCTAGAGACTTGGAGGGTTCAGAGACAGGAAGATGTAAGAAAATTTGGAACTTCCCAAAGACTTGTTAAATGGCTTTGACCAAAATGCTAATAGTGATAGGGACAATAAAGTCCAGGCTGAGGTGGCCTCAGATGGAGAAAAGGAACTTTTTGGGAACTGGAATAAAGGTCACTCTTGCTATACAGAGACTGGTGGCATTTTGCCCCTGCCCTAGAGATATGTGGAACTTTGTACTTGAGAGAGATGATTTAGGTTACCTGGTAGAAGAAATTTCTAAGTGGAAAAGCATTCAAGAGGAAGCAGAGCATAAAAGTTTGGAAAATTTGCAGCCTGATCATGTGATAGAAAAGAAATTCACATTTTCTGGGAGGAATTCAAGCCTGCTGCAGCAATTTGCATAAGTAACAAGGAGCCAAATGTTAATCACAAAGACAATGAGGGGAGTGTCTCCAGGGCACGTCAGAGGCTTTCACGGCAGCCCCTCCCATCACAGGCCTGGAGGCCTAGGAAGCAAAAATGGTTTTCTGAGCTGGGCTGAGGGCCCCCCTGCTCTACATAGCCTTTGGACAAGGTGCCCTGCATCCCAGCTGCTTCAGCTCCAGCTGTGGCTAAAAGGGGCCAATATACAGCTCAGGCCATTGCTTCAGAGAGAACAAGCCCCAAGCCTTGGTGGCTTTCATGTGGTATTGGGCCTACAGGGGCACAGAAGTTAAGAATTGATGTTTGGAAACCTTCGCCTAGATTTTAGAGGATGTATGGAAATGTCTGGATGTCCAGACAGAAGTATGCTTTAGGGGCAGACCCTTCATGGATAACCTCTGCTAGGGCAGCGCAGAAGGGAAATGTGGGGACAGACCTCCACACAGTGCCTCTCTGGGACACTGCTTAGTGGAGCTGTGAGAAGAGGGCCACTGTCCTCCAGACCCCAGAATGGTAGATCCACCGATAGTTTGCTCCATGCACCTGGGAAAGCCATACACACTCAATGCCAGCCCCCAAAAGCAGCTGGGATGGGGTCTGTACCCTGAAAAGCCACAGCCACAGGGGCTGAGCTGCCCAATGCTGTAGGTGCCCACTTCTTACAGCAACATAACCTGGATATGAGACATGGAGTCAAGGAATATTATTTTGCAGCTTTAAGATTACTGCCTTGTTGGATTTCTTGCATGGGGCCTGTAGCCTCCCTTTTTTGGCCAATTTCTCCCATTTAAAACAGGTGTATTTACCCCGTGCCTGTACTCCCATTGTATCTAGGATGTAACCAACTTGCTTTTGATTTTACAGGCTCATAGGCAAAAGGGACTTGCCTTGTCTTAGATGAGACTTTGGACTTGGACTTTGGGTTAATGCTGGAATGAATTAAGACTTTGGAAGACGTTGGAAAGGCATGATTGTATTTTGAAATGTGAGGACATGAGATTTGGGAGGGGCCTGGGTGGAATGATATGGTTAGCCTTTGGGTCCCCACTCAAATCTCAACTTGAATTGTAGTTCCCATAATCCCCATGTGTCATGGATGAGACCTGGTGGGAGGTAATTGAGTCATGTGGGTGGTTACCTCCATGCTGTTCTCATGATAGTGAGTGAGTTCTTAGGCAATCTGATGGTTTTATAAGGGGCTTTTCCCCCTTTTGCTCATTCTTCTCCTTCCTGCTACCATGTGAAGAAAGACATGTTTGCTTCCCTTTCTGCCATAATTGTAAGTTTTCTGAGGCCTTCCCAGCCATGCTGGACTGTGAGTCAATTAAATCCCTTTCCTTTATAAATTACTCAGTCTCAGGTATGTCTTTATTAGCAGCAGAAGAAAGGACTAATACAAGCCTGATTTTTAAGTTGCAAAGGAAGTTGCAGATGAAGTCAACATCAATAAGTGGTATTTTTTAAGCAATCACATTTACATATTGATGTGATAAGCAGCATGCCAAATCAATTAAATAAATTGATCTCTACTTTCTGAGAGCAACTTACAACCTTATGATTTTGTGACATCTGCAAAAGTCTTGACTAGAAAGACGTGGAATTCTGTGAAGCCAAAAAAATAGTTTACAAGAGGAGCAGAATATTTGATGTGTCCAACAGTTAGGGGAAGATAAGATGATGGGTAGTAATAAAATAATTGATGGGATTATACATAAAAAATTATCATTTTTTCTTTTGGAACTACCACAAAACAGATAGTATTGAACTTGCAGGTAGAAGACATACTAGTCTTTTTCATGTTCTAATCTTATGAGTGTTGAATTTAGGCAAGTCCGTAACTTCTTTGAGTTTTCTTTTTTTCCTGGAAAATGAAAGTATTGAACTAGATGAGTGGGCTTCAATTATTTTTAAAATCAGTAAACATTTTTCCCAAATGGTTGTAGAGAATTGCAATGTAAAAAAGTATTTGGATTCTGTATTTTGCAATGGAAATTTTCTTACCTGCAGAGAGGAAAATATACTTCTCAATGAATTTTCTCAGTTAATGATTTTTTTTTTTAAAAGAAGAAGATTAAGGCAAGTGTAATTCCTGGTCTAAAGATATAGAAACCAAGGCATGGAAAGGTTCAGGATATAAGCTGGCACATTCACCATCCTGGATTTGTAAATAACCATACTACCTTACATTCCAGGGTTCATTTTGCCTGCTGAAACTTCCTGAGGATTTTATAAACTTTTCTTTTCCTTTTGGCTATATATTTATATAATGCTGAAACCTTAGAGACTTAGTGTTTAAAAATGGAAACATATAAGCCTTATGAGTATATATGCATTCTCAGGGATTCATATAAGCTATAAGAACAGCCAACAACTGTGTGTAGATCTACAATATAGAGGAGAAAATGAGCAAATACTATTTAAAGTTAAGACACTGGGGTTCATTAGAGAAACTGAAGTGACCTCCTAGCTTACTCTCAAGAACTTTTGTACTGGAATGTAATAAGATTTTTACACAGGGCCTTTCATGCTCCAAAATGTTTGTTCCACTGTAAAACACCTAGTTATTCAAAAGAAAGGGCAAATAATGTGAGAAAAAGTCTGATTTGAAAAGATGGGCCCATGCCTCCATTTGCTCAGGCTCTCAGGGAGAAGAATTTTAGAGTCTTTAGAGCAGAAGAATGAACATGGACATTAATGCACTTCTCCCAAAGCAACCATTTGGAAAATCCTCAGTTTCGATTGACTACCACCAAAGACCATGCTTCTTCCTTCATGTTATTTTTCAAACACGATAGATAACAGCTTTATGAAACCAAACACAGAAGAATAATACTTGTTCTCAAGCCAATTGGAGGAGGGTGTTCAAGTCATCACAAGTATTATCATAAACAGAAAAATAACACCATTTGCAACATCATTTGATCTTGTGCCAAGGGTGAAATTGATGTCATATGCTCACCCTGATGGATCACTGAAAGTAAGTTTGCACAAAACATGCCTAAAAGCAATGGTATCTTCTTCTACTTATATTTTCCCTTATGACAAGTTGAGCAGCCCTCATAAACATGCCTGTCTCCTTGAGGATTGAGAATAGAAGTCAGGAAGCTAAAAAATTAGTTTCATCTAGACATATTTTGTTCTTCCTTGAAAAACAAAGAGAGGAGAAAATATAAACAAAACCTTTCAGAGATACCAATATTTTCAGTAGGCAAAAGCTTCTCTCATTCTCCCTGTATTAGTCTGTTTTCATGCTGCTGATAAAGACATACCTGAGACTGGACAATTTACAAAAGAAAGAGGTTTAATGGACTTACAGTTCCTCATAGCTGAGGAGGCTTCACAATCATGGTGGAAGGCAAGCAGGAGCAAGTCACATCTTACATGGAGCAGCAGGGAAAGAGACAGGATGAGTGCCAAGTGAAAGGGGTTTCCCCCTATAAAACCATCAAATCTCCTGAGACTTATTCGCTACCTACCACTCGAACATTATGGGAGAAACTGCCCCCATGATTCAATTATCTCTCATTGGATCCCTCCCACAACACATGGGAATTATAGGAGTAGAATCCGAGATTTGGTGGGGACATAGAGCCAAACCATTTCATTTTGCCCCTGGCCCCTTCCAAATCTCATTTCCTCACATTTCAAAACACAGTCATGCCTTCTCAATAGTCTCCCAAAGTCTTAACTCATTTTAGCATTATCTCAAAAGTCCACAGTTCAAAGTCTCATATGAGACAAGGCAAGTCCCTTTTGCCTATGAGCCTGTAAAAACAAAAGCAAGTTAGTTACTTCCTAGATATAATGGGGGTATGGACTTTGGATAAATACAGCCATTCCAAATGGGAGAAATCACCCAAAACAAAGGGGCTACAGGGCCCCATGCAAGTCCAAAATCCAGCAGGGCAGTCAAATCTTAAAGCTCGAAAATGATCTCCTTTGACTCCATGTCTCACATCCGGGACATGCTGATGCAAGAGGTAGGTTCCCATGGTCTTGGGCAGCTCGGCTCCTGTGGCTTTGCAGGGTACAGCTTCCTCCCAGCTACTTTCACAGGCTGGCATTGAGTGTCCATGGCTTTTTCAGGCATACAGTACAAGCAGTTAGTGGATCTACCATTCTGGGATAAGGAAGATGGTGGCCCTCTTCTCACAGCTCCACTAGGTGGTGCCCCAGTAGGGACTCTGTGTGGGAGCTCCAAGCCCACATTTCCCTTCTGCACTCCTCTATCAGAGGTTCTCCATGAGGGCCCCACCCCTGCAGCAAACATCTGCTTGGGCATCCAGGTGTTTCCGTACAACCTCTGAAATCTAGGTGGAGGTTCCCAAACCCCAATTTTTGACTTCTGTGCACACACAGGCTCAACACCACATGGAAGCTGCCAAGGCTTGGGCTTGTACCTTCTGAAGCCACAGCCTGAGCTCTATGTTGACCCCCTTCAGCCACAGCTGGAGCGACTGGGACACAGGACACCAAGTCCCTAGGCTGCAAACAGCACAGGGACCCTGGGCCTTGCCCATGAAACCATTTTTTCCTCCTAGGGCTCTGGGCCTATGATGAGAGGGGCTGCCATGTTGACCTCTGACATGCCCTGGAGACATTTTCCCCATTGTCTTGGGGATTAACATTTGGCTCCTTGTTACTTATGCAAATTTCTGCAGCCAGTTGAATTTCTCCTCAGAAAATTGGATTTTCTTTTCTATCACATTGTCAGGCTGCAAATTTTCCAAACTTTTATGCTCTTCTTCTCTTATAAAACTGAATGCCTTTAACAGCACCCAAGTCACCTCTTGAATACTTTGCTGCTTAGAAATTTCTTCTGCCAGAAACCCTAAATCATCTCTCTCAGGTTCAAAATTCCACAAATCTCTAGGGCAGGGGCAAAATGTCACCAGTTTCTTTGCTAAAACATAACAAGAGTCACCTTTGCTCCAGTTCCCAATAAGTTCCTCATCTCCATCTGAGACCACCTCAGCCTGGACCTCATTGTCCATATTGCTGTCAGCATTTTGGGCAAAGCCATTCAACAAGTCTCTAGGAAGTTCCAAACTTTCCCATATTTTCCTGTCTTCTTCTGAGCCCTCCAAACTGTTCCAACCCCTGCCTGCTACCTAGTTCCAAAGTTGCTTCCACATTTTCGAGTATCTTTTCAGCAATGCCCCACTCTACTGGTACCAATTTGCTGTATTAGTCCATTTTCATGCTGCTGATAAAGACATACTTGAGACTGGGAATAAAAATAGGTTTAATGGACTTAAAGTTTCACATGACTAGGGAGGCATCATGATCATGGCAGAAGGCAAGGAGGAGCAAGTCACGTCTTACATGGATGGCAGCAGACAAAGAGAGAGAATGAGTGCCAAGTGAAAGGGGTGTCCTCTAATAAAACCATCAGATCTCGTGAGACTTACTCACTACCATGAGAACAGTATGGGAGAAACTGCTCCCATTATTCCATTATCTCCCACCAGGACGCTCCCACAACACATGGAAATTATGGGAGTATAATTCAAGATGAGATTTGGGTGGGGACACAGAGCCAAACCATATCACTCCAATCTCATGTGTCTCTCCCAACATCTACATGAACTTATTTCATGTAGATGCTGGGAAAATATATTATGAGATGGGTCCTCAGAGGTTGGTCAGATCCAATACTGGAAAATGCTTACTGTTCTCAATCTGGGTGACTGTGCATTCATTATTGTCTTAGTGAAACTTCTCTACTTTTGGCTTTTTGGTTTGTTGTCCTTTAATACACAGTTTAGTACCAAATTAACATACATACTTTTCCAGGTTATCCATCTCCCCTTTAACTTGCATCTCATCAGCTCACCCAAAGACAAATAAAAGAGGTATCGTGCGCTCCCAGGTTGGTTCAGCAAAGGCACACATACAGCTAAGTAAGATTTGCACATGTGAGCTTTTGATTTCATGTTTGCTTCCTGGCCAGGTAGAAGCCAAATTTGAGAGAGGAATCATTCATATTTCCATTTGAGAGACCATGAGAAAAAGGAGGTGCTACACAATTTTATGGAGGTGTTGAGACTGTCAATGGAAGAATATATACCTGGGAATTTGTAAGAACCAGTGCTGATCAATCAAAAGGATGATTTATAGTGATTCATTATTGAGTTGGGTGGAAAGAGTTTTCTTCCAAGAGGCTTCGGTTATTTGTTTATTTGAAAACTAATCAGCCTGAATTTGAAAAATCGAGTGCCACTTTATGTCTAGCTATGGTGAATGTAAACTGATGAATTACATGACTGGGCTTGCATTTTACTTGTACTATGCATTAAAATAAGACTCCTTACCTTTTTGAAGCATTTTATTAACTAATTCTAAAGTTATAAATTTTGTCATTTAAAAAATTTAATTGGTCACATTATTACAAAGGTGGTCTTTAGAAAAAAACAACAAATACCACTTTGGCAGTCCATGAGTTAGGACTGATAACCAAAGTTCTTTAATATGGCTCTCCATAAACATTGGCAGAGATTAGGAAGTTGTTGGAGTTGGAGGAATATCACTGGAGGCTTTGGGAGTTTCTTCTGAAGTCATTCTGAATTAGCAGCTAATGGGGAGCTTTCTTTGATAGTGCTATTATAATTAAATGCAGCTGGATGAAAATCAACCACAAAGGGAACTCGTTTGTTTATCATTACTTCTGACTTTGTTAGCAGATGTTTTTGAAGCACCATAGTAGCCAGCTTAATTTGTCTCTGTGTAATGTGAAGCAGGTAAACTTTGATTAATAAACTGACAAGTACACTCCTAATTTCTTTTCTGAAGTTTCCTTCTGTGACTCTTATATAGCACATATGTCAAATCCGGAAAGCACACGAATAAACATTCAGTTTCTTTCTATATATGTCAGGCCAGCTGAAATGGAGGTGTCAGTCGGCGGTGAGCTGGCTTGTCAAATGTTCATCTTGAAAGCTGCTGTAGTAGTATCGCATGGAAGTAGGCTAGTGAAAAAGATAAACACATATGGCATATAAGTCCCAGACTGTAGAACAACAGCTCTTTAAGTTGTAATCACTATTGGTTTTCCATAAGGGACTCAATAATTTTCAGTAAATTGGATCCTTTATGAGTTTAAACATTAATTCAGCTATTTAAAAAGGGTAATTTTGACATATCCTTTGCTTATAATAAATGCCTCCTCCACTTCTTAACAGGCAGACTTCCTCACCACCCACTTTGTTCAATACACTCTAACTCCCGCCTGCATCTTCCTTCAGACTGCACTTTCTACCTGTCTTCCTTTCCAGTATTCCACCGTGTACCTCTCCCATCATTTGAAGAACTCTGGAAAATCACCACCGCCCCCACTCCCACCAAATCATTCCCGCATACCTGGAAAGAATGTGTTGTTGTTGTTGTTTTAAGTTGGCTCAACCAAGTTTAAGTATGCAGCATCCACAATTCACACTGCATCCATCAGTAATATACAAAATCCTGTGTCCTGTGAGTCTTTGTACCTTCAAAAACAGTATTTGCTCAAGATAAAGTTGCACATGTGTCTGTATGTCCTTTTACTTTTGTGCCCATGTCTGTTACCAGTTTCACATTGTGATATCTACATCTGTTTTTAATTGCCATAATGCCTAGCACAGTCCTGAATACTTATTATGCACTCGAAACTCAGATTTTGATTTTTGATGCTATCACATTGGCTATTTAGTTATTTAGTACTTCTGCAAATTTATTTCTAGACATATGTGTTGGAATGTGTGTATTTATGTCTACGTTAGTGGTCTCACCTGTTTGCTGCACAGAATTCAACTGGGCTCAAGTTGGCAAAATATATGAAAAAAAAAAAAACTATGGTGAACTCTTAAGGTCTCTGTAGATAAGCCTGGGGAAATGTAATCTTTGGCACCATCCTACTTTCCTTTCTTTAAAGGTCTAATGGACTTTTTAAAGTGTTCTTCATGTAAGCAGAGGGAAATAGGAGGAGTGTGAGCTTTGTGATTTCACAGATCTGGGTCTGGAAAGCAGTGCTCTTTAGCCTCAAGTTTCTCATCTGTAAAATTAGGGACAATAATACCACCTTTTGAGAATTAGAGAGAATACATCTAAAGATCCTGGTACGTTATAGATCCTCCATATATATCAGCTAATATGCTATTTTAGTAAATGAGAAAAAACTCAAAAATGGTCACTCTTCTATGGAACAGTATAAGTGGCCCTCTGTGCTGGTCTTCATGGATGATGTTCACAGTATGTACTAGCACAACAATTTAGGCATTATTACATGCCAAACTAACTTAAAACATTAAACTATAATGAAAAAGGTGATTGAAATTCATTAATGCCTATAGAGTATTTCTTATAAAAAAAGAGGACACCTACCTGTGACCAGTTCCCAACTATCAATTGTCATTCGATTAAAAATAATCCATCTCTAGCAGGTCCTCTTCTAATTGGGGAGCTATGCAAGGAAGCTTCATTAAATGCCTACTTTCTGAAAAATATTTGGAAATAATTGCCCATGTTAGAAGTGTCAGGATAATTAGTGAAATCACAATGTTACACTGCTATGTAGTGAGGACCAACCGTATGTCACTTTAGAATATTGGAGAATTTTGCCTGGACTTTTCTAGCCTTTTAAGCTTTTTCTCTAATGGGAA
Source organism: Gorilla gorilla gorilla (assembly GCF_029281585.2). Taxonomy (NCBI): domain Eukaryota; kingdom Metazoa; phylum Chordata; class Mammalia; order Primates; family Hominidae; genus Gorilla; species Gorilla gorilla. Next base: position 47,478,762 of record NC_073235.2, read on the forward strand.
TCTATCTTTACTTTCTTTCTTTTGGGGTAAAGAGAGCAGGGTGAGAGTCGTGGTGTTTTAATAGAACTGCAGATTAGCTAATTTTGAAAAAAAATGCTTGTTAAGATGATTGCCCTTGAGGAAAATCCTTCATGTGTGAGTAACTATTCTTACTATTTCATCTACTTTGCTGCAGAATAGAATTACCTGATGTGTTATTCTGTTCTCATGCTGTTATGATGAGATACCTGAGACTGGATAATTTATAAAGAAAAGAGTTTTGATTGACTCGCAGTTCCACATGGTTGGGAGGGCCTCAGGCAACTTACAGTCATGGTGGAAAGGGAAGCAAACACATCCTTCTTCACAAAGCGGCAGGAGAGGAAAGTGCTGAGCAAAGGGGGAAAAGCCCCTTATAAAATCATCAGATCTCATGAGAACTCACTCCCTATCATGAGAACAGCAGGATGGGGGTAACCACCCCCATGATTAATTACTTTCCACTGGGTCCCTCCCTCGACACATGGGGATTATGGAAGCTACAATTCAAAATGAGATTTGAGTGGGGACACAGCCAAACCATATCACATGACAACATTTCAAAGGAGGATACCAGCTATGAAGAAGTGTGGCTCACAAACAATGTGTCATCTGCTTTCTAAGAAAGTCTGCATGATGAGAGGTCAGAGACAAACATAGTGGTCAATCCATGTTATCCTTCTGCATTTTATCTCTTAAGATGACCACATTCGTAGACTACATAAAAATAATATATCCAGTATCCACTTTATAGAATGCGGATAAGGAGTCCACAAGGTATTTTCCTTCACTTGAAAATAGCTGAGATTAAATCACTTGTGTCTTTCATGGACATCTATTTTGCTAGGGTGTGGGCTTTTTCTGAAATCTAGGGAAATCATGCCACATCTTGAAAACATTTACAAATAGTTTTCCATGTTCATTTGGATAGTGTGGGAGAAAATAAGACTCTATGATGTCAGGTAATTTGTGGGTATGATTGCTGAAATAATGCTACTTGAGCAGTTGAAGATAAAGTAGCATTATTTAAGCTGGATTACTGTTTTACCGTCACTGGATTGCTCCTTGATGAATTGTGAGATTAAGAATAGATATTACAGTTTCAGAGACCGTGTCATTTTTATGTTGTGTGTTGAGTCGCTCAGGATAGTGTTACTTGGAATGTGCTTAGGGAGGCTTTGTAAGTAAAAGAAGTGAGATATCTAAAAATGTTGGTATAAGGAGAGCTAAGGCCAGGCATACAGTAGATTTCAAGGATCTTAGGAAAAGTCATATGCTATTTGTAATTAAGAAGAAGGTCTACCAGGCATAAGACGTAAGAAGTAGATATCTTATGTCCATGATGTTTATTGTAATGTCTAGAATATGATGGGCTACTGGGCATGAATTAAGGAGAATTAGGGCAAGATGAGTAGCAGTGTAGAAGTTGAGGTCTGCAAAGATGATAGGGATTCTGAGGAAGGTATTTGTTCAGTTTAGGCAAATCTGGCTGCAGGATGCTGTTGGAATGTGTACAACTCATTTTTTGTGTTCAAGAGTGGAAAAAAAAAAAGTGTCCAAATGTAAGGAGACCAATACAAAAACATATGTGAGTAGTGCTAGCTGTAATACTTCTGGTGATATGTGTCGGCTTTTATGTTTCCAGAAGCCCTGACCCTGACTTCAGTCCTAGCAGCTTATCTCTTAAGCTGTTTCGGGGTCTTCATTCTTTTGCTCTGAGCCTGCAGCACTCCAGGATACTCAGGCTGTGGTGAATCTGGCAGTGACCTTGTTGATACCTGAGAGTCCCACCTCTCTGCTGCTGAATAATCTGTCAAAGGACAGACCCTCCTAAGAACTACATCCCTTCTTGCAATTAAAAGGAGAGAAGGAGCTAATTTGAAGGATTGTTTCCCAGACTTTTAACTATTTCTGATTTTTACCCAGCATCTTTTGTGAAAAGTTCTATAGCAAGAGTCTGCAAAAGAAATAGAACAGATGATGGAAACTGATGACTAAAGTCAGCTGTTCCCTAAAAGCAGCAATAATGTCAGAGTGCTAACTGGATAATCTGTTCTGTTTTGTGCTGTCTCTATTTTTCTTCTATCTGAATTGTCACTGGTTGTCTCTTGTTTATACTGCAATGAATGGTTCACAATGTGTGTGTGTGGAGATGTGAAAAGTAGCTGTATTGTAATATTTATCATTAAAGAGCTGCCTTTGTTTCATCTTACAAGCATCACATTGATGATTTGAATAATAAAGCTGACTAGCTTACTCACCGAAGGTTGCTTCCATAATGGAACAAATTTATGTACCGAGGTTCTCGTTTTCTTTATTAGGTAATTGGACAAAATGCTGAGAAACTGCTACTAATTGAGCACTCATTCCAGCTTTTGTCTATATTGAGGCTGGGCAGGTTTTCTGATGTTTGAAAAAGAATTAAATAGCCCCCAAACCTTGCAACAGCTTCTCTTATCCTGATATGTTTTCATTAACTTTAACTGAGTCCCTGGGCTTAAATGTGGTTTATCCCCGAATTTTAACATTCACCTTTTATAAGAATCACATATTGGAGGATGTTTTCATTTTAGGAAAAAAGTGTGATCAAAGACAGGTCATGTGTTTCCTGCTTTGAGGCAGCAGGGGCAAATGGGCAAGGTTCAGATCAAATGTTTTTGCTAGCATGACATTCAATAGGTAACAGTTGCCCTGAAGCAGGGCATGAAAGAGTTAGGGGAAAGAATAATAGAAACTGAAAAACCTTTGAAAATCCATATAGTATTAGGTATTTTGAGAATCAGAAGTTGAAAAAATTTCATTTATAGGAACGCACAGTAAGGCATAAAATATGCTATTTCAATTGACCCCTTCCTTCCCCCTCCCACTGCTGCTGCTGCTCTGCTTTGAGTCCTAATAGTAGCTGTGTTTTAGGGTCGCTCCTTTAAATGATTCCGCCTCCACAAACTCTCACACTTCAAGTCCACCTTTCAGAGGACTTTCAGGTCAGTTAGCTTGAAGTACATTTCTGTTCCTGTTACTGTTATGTTAGAAAAATCAACAATTCACCAAATCTAAAATAATAAAGCTCTAACTTGTCAGCATAACGTTGTTGAAACCTGACCTACTTCAAAGACTTGTTTTCTGATATTTGTTATGCATTCATGTTTCCGCCAGGCTGGAGTAACTTCTTGCTCTTCTCAAGCAAACCTCTATGTTTCTTTCCTCACTTCTGCGTATAGGCTTATTCTTTTCCTGAAACCTGCACCCTCCAACTCTTTGTATTTCTATCAGCTGAGATTCTACCTACCCTTCAAGACAAACTGTGGGGCGTGGCCTCTGAGATGGCCCCAGTGATCTTACCTCTTGGTATTCATACCTTGTGTAATCCCTGCTCTTTGTCTGTAGGCTTTACAGAGTGCTCCTTCCTAATATATGCTGTACATAGTATGGCAAAAGGGATGGATGTCACTCCTGAGATTAGATGCCATAAAGACTGTGACTTAGATCTTGTTCATGCGCACTTTCTTCTTCCTCTCTGAGGGAAGCCAGCTGCCATGTTGGGAGCCATCCTTCAGAAAGGCCTACTTGGCCAGCAACTGAGGGAAGCTTCAAGCCAGTGGCCAATGAGAAACTAAGGCCCTCATGCCAACAGCTTGAGGATAATTGAATCCTGCCAGCCACCATATGAGAAACTTAGAAGTGGATCCTTCCCCGTAGTGCCTTCAGAAGACACTGCAACCTTGTGGGAAATCTCAGGCAGAGACATCCATCTAAGCTGCACCTGGATATGCATGTGACAGAAGATAATATGACAAATGTTGTTAAAGCCACTAAAATTTTAGAGTTATTTGTTGTGCAATAATAGATAACTTATACAGCTGTGGTGCCAGGAGTTGGGTTTGAAACCCCTGAAACTTTCTATATTTTCTACATTAAGAAGTAATATCTCTTACATGAGTTGAGAGTGCTTATTTGTTCCTATAATGCATTCTGTGTACTACTGTTTTGACACTTTTCAAATTCTGCATTCTTTTATATCCACTTGTAGATAGCTTTTCTCCCCTATAAAATTGCAAAGTTCCCTGAGGTCAGATGCTATACCATATTAGACTTTGAACCCTTTCCCTGCCTCCAGGGTAGTTGATGATAGAATTTTTTTTTTTTTTTTTTTTTGAGATGGTGTCTCACTCTATTGCCAGGCTGGAGTGCAGTGGCACAATCTAAGCTTACTGCAACCTCTGCCTCCCTGGTTCAAGCCATTCTCCTGCCTCAGCCTCCTGAGTAGCTGGGATTACAGGCACGTGCCACCATGCCCAGCTAATTTTTGTATTTTTAGTAGAGACAGCGTTTCACCATGTTGGCAAAGATGGTCTCGATCTCTTGACCATGGCCTCCCAAAGTGCTGGGATTACAGGGCATGAGCCACCATGCCTGTCCTGGTGATAGGTTTTATGTAATAGGTGCTCAATACATATTTGTTGAATGAATTCACTAAATATATTTAATCATACTTCAATAAAACAAAGGTTGGTAAATGAGAACAATAGGCCAATCATGTCTAAAGATTGTACGGTTCTTCAGTTTTGTCAAGAATTACTGGGTACAAACTCTGGCAATATTTTGAGGGATATCTTACCAAATGTTTCATGATACCTAACATTATTTCTTATTTGGGGAGGAAGGGAATTAAAGGAAAAACTGACTTTGATGACCTTCCTATTGATTTAAGTAATATTTCCCAAGGTTAAAATTTGATTAATCTTGAATTTTGTTATATGGTAGCAACTATTGGCATATCATAATTGTGAGGGTGTCTTAGACTGAAACATGACAGCCAGCTGAGTAACTTCCAGAATCCATTTCTCTTTAGGAGTTCTGTGTTCTTTACTAAATGGTCCAGTGTGGACATTGGCTGGCTACTCTATATAGTCATTGAGAACTCACAAATTCTTTGGAAATTTGGTACTGCCATACAGTAAAAGGAGAGATCGTTTTGGTTTGAAATTAGATTTTGGCTGAGCAACTTATTTGCTCTTTGACCTGGGGCAAGTTACTTCATCTCTCTGAGTATTTCATTTGTGTTTAATGGAACAGTAAACCTCAGATTATGGGTTTTGAGAAATATTTAAAATTATATATATAGTTTACTACAGTGTATGACAATTAGAAATTATTAAGTAAATGGTAGCTGAGTACTAGGCTATCTAGTTAATAATATCAAATAATTTCCTCCATCTATAATTTATATTCTCATGGAATTCAGGCATTCCTTCTCCTGCCTTTTGGTTAAGCTGACCCAAAGACTGAGGAAAGTCTCTGTCATCATATCTGTGATTTTACTAACTTACCATTGTTGTGAATGCATTTAATCCTTCCCTTTGTTTGGTCATTAATTCAACAAATATTATTGGGTTTCTACAAGAATGAAGGGACCCAGTATTATCATTTTCTCTGAATTCCTGGTGGATTTAATTACTTGAAGCAATCGCTCAGTATGTGCCATCTACTAGCCTTTACTCTTAGATATCACTTAAGGTGGAGGAAGATTGGCTATAAGCAGTCACTTTGTAGCTATACAATCACTTTGTAGCTATAAAATCTTGATTCAGTTTCCTGCTCCTTCCCTTGCTAGCTATGTGAGATTGGGTGAGTGACTTAATTTGATTAATTATCAGTTTCCTCAACCGTAAAACGGGGAAATAATGGTACTTCCTTGGGCTGCTGTATTGGTTAGATATAATCCATGGAACACACTGAGCACATTGTCTGGCATAGAGTGTTCATCAAAATTTAGCTAGAATACAAGTATCTTATGTATATATCCAGTTTTACCAGTTTCACATATTGAAAATAACATATATAAATATGCACCATAAATTTCAAATCTCTTTACAAGTGTGAGTGGTTATTTTTAATAGCATTTAGGATGGTCACTTTTTCTAATTCACAGGTCTAGGAAAAAAGCTGTGTAATCAATAGGCGATCAATGAAGGTTTGCTGTTGCATATGATAACGTGTTGATAAGACACCAGGCAAACCTCATTTAGCACTGAACAAGGTAATTTCTTAAGGTATGAGTCAGCCAATAAAATACTCAATTACCCTCTTGGCCAATGAGCACTAGCCTCCCATAGCATTTGCTTTCCTTTGTTTATTTCTTCATGGCCTCTTGTTATACCAATAACATCCAATTTTGCCACCCAAGATCTTTTGATTTCCAACAAAGAGTTTTATTTTTTTCAGAAGGACAAACAAACACAAGATCCGTTTTATGATTAAAACATATATCAGACATTAAAGCAGATCAAGAGATCTAGCCTTAGATGGACGGGAGGATCATGGTGTAGGCCTACTCACTTCCAATTAGGGGAACTATAAAGTATGCTAAGACACTGTAAAGATATCATTCCACAGACCCTTGTCTCATGTTGATTTTATTATTTATTTATTTATTTATTTATTTAAGAGATGATGTCTCTCTCTGTTGCCTAGGCTGGAGTGCAGAGGCAAAATCATGGCTCATTTCAGCCTTTTACTCCTGGGTTAAAGCTATCTTCTCCACTCATCCTCCATAGTAGCTGAGACTACAGGTATGCACCACCATGCCTGGCCATGTTGATTTTAGATGTGACAGCCATGGAGATGCACAGTTCAGATCTCTTTCAGGGGAACCTGGAGCAGTCCAGCTGGTTCCTCTGTGAACTTCCAGGCCACACTTCCCCTGGCTGCTCCCTGAATGCCTGAGATGGTGAGGGAACTAGAGTCAACCTGCTTCTGTAAGACTCATGACTGCTCCCTTTAGCCTGACTGAGGATTTCTCAGAACTGCACCATGGTCTGAAGTTCTTCCTTCCCAAATCTCCTTTTTCTCTATCTTCTTACAGGTATCAGACCAGACTTGTGATCTGAAAGCTGTTTCTTCCTACTCCTGTTCCCTTCCCTTTTACCCATAGAAAAGTTTAGCTCCCCAGATCTCACATGTCAAACCCTGGTTTGGCATCTGCTTCTCAAAGTCTGTGCTGACACACTTGGTATTAGGTTACCATATTGGAAGTACAGCTCCATTCAGAAAAGATGCCCAATATGATGCTATTCTATGCCATGCCCTTATGTCCAGGATTCCATGCCCTTGTATGGAACAGAATATGCCTGTAGTGTCTTTGGTGGAAGAACCTATACATTTACAGAGGAAGGAAGATGAACTTCTCACATTTCTTGATATAATCATGTACCATTTTATATGCTCAATTCAGACTTATAATTTGTATATTTGCATATGTTTATTTAATATGTCTACATGTTTGTATATACTAATTCTCTAATTAGCCTATTATCTCTCTGAAGGTAGTAGCTGTCTCCAATTTGTATCAATTTTTGTACTTTCATCTCTGACATTAAATGTCTCTGGCTAGGTGCGGTGGCTCATGCCTGTAATCCCCAGCACTTTGGGAGGCCAAGGCGGGTGGATCACCTGAAGTCAGGAGTTAGAGACCAGCCTGGCCAACATGGTGAAACCCTGTCTGTACTAAAAGTACAAAAATTAGCCAGGCACAGTGGTGGGCACCTGTAATCCCAGCTACTAGGGAGGCTGAGGCAGGAGAATCACCTGAACCTGAGAGGCAGAGGTTCCAGTGAGCCAAGATCATGCCACTGCACTCCAGCCTGGGCAACAGAGTGAGACTCCGTCTCAAAATAAAATACAATAGAATAGAATAGAATAGAACAAAATAAAATCTTCAATACATGTCAAGTAATATGTACAAAATTAATAATTCCATAATGGATCCAATAATGATCTTTCAACACTCAGATTTAGGTTTAAATCCCAAGTGTGCTGCATCTCAAGTGACACCTTGGCCATGTTACTTTTAACCTTTTTGAGCCTCAATTTTCTCATCTGCACAATGACTTTTGTGTAGATAAAGTGAGAAAGGATTGTGAATTTAGTTTTTTAATGCATAATTAACCACCTATACATGGTGTCAAGAGTTAATACACCTCATAGAAAATCAGTGCTATTTCTGTACATTGCAAGTTCTCCCGTAAGTATAGTGAACGATTCAAATTTATCAAATACAAATTTATTTAAATAACTTTTCAGAATTACAACTTTTAGGAAAACTAACCTCTGTACTGGACTCTGCCCCCTAGGTGCTTAATTTACATGGTTATCCTACTAGAATAATATCAAAAGGAATTAGCATGATCTTGGATTATTTCAAAATACAAACAAGGTATAAGAAAGCTGTGTTCTCAGTTAAGTTTCTATAATATCAACATACATCTTTATAAATGCTTGCTTATCTTGATAGTCTTTGTAGACTTGGGTTAACCTGAGTGAAGAGTTCACAGTGATTTTCCCAAGGTCTGTTCTTGTGACTGTTACGAATCAGGAGGCAAAGCTTTTCCTTGGCTTACCTATCCCCATATCTTATCTTCTCAAGGCTGTGCCTCTCTGCCTTCCAAGGCTACAAATGGCTGATTGGAATATGTTATCCATGCTGATACGTTAAAGGATAAGATTGAAGGCAGTTCCCAAGGTCTTTGTTGACTTACAGGGTAACATACAGTTTAGCAATGACCTCCAGAAGACGAGGACCTTGCTTTTGTTTTCTAACCAAAATATCCTAGGTAGCGAGAATTTTCACTCATGTAAGAGAAAACCTTTGGGGAATGTATTTGGGGTGTGCGACTACTTTTGTTAGCCCTGAATCATAGCAGAGGCAGCTACCTCTGCTAGTCAGAACAGAGTGAGCCTGTAGTTTCTACCCTGATGATATCAAAGCATTTAATATTGCTAGGAAACATATCCAAACTCCTACAGAAACTGGGGCTTTTGATAACTGGATCGAAAGGTATGTGTGATTTCTGCCAAATATCCAGTCCTCTATTCTGCAATAGTGAAAATATGTTCTTCCTAAGTATCTATCATCTTGAACTTCTTCTGGTATATAAGCCTGAATTATCAAATAATTAATTAAGATGTCCATGAGTGATAAGCCATAGCAAGGAAGATTCTGATTTAGGGGGTATTAAACCTACCATGTAAACATTTTGACAGCTGAGAAAAACACCAAACCAAGAGAAGTTGTTCCTGTGTGTTCCCTGCATGGACACAGGATGAACCTTTAAACTACAGCAAACACAAATGATGACCTTCTCTGTTAACACATAGTTTTTAACAGCAACCATTAACAAAGTTCTTTCTGTTAGCTAACCTAACTACTTTATGGTACAGTTCAAGACCATTTTTCCTGTTTCAATACATTTTAAAGTACTTTTGATTTACAGCAGAAAGTATTTCATGATCTTTTACCAGCTGCTTTTAATTTGCTACTAGAATCTCTCTGCCTTCCGCTGATCGAATTCCACTCTCACAGAGCTGCTTTCCTCTGCCTCACCTCATAACCCTAGATTAACTTGTAGCTTTGCTTTCTGATACAGAAATGTTCATATGCATATGCTTGATAACTCTAACCATTCTGTCCAAACAACCATCAAACATTGATGATATAAACTCCTAGGTATTTTAAAATTCTGTCTGTATTTCTCCATCAGCAAAATCATTGCCCTAGAAGATAGTTTTGTCACTCTTACCCAGAACAGTGGGATTTTTTTAGATTTTGTCAGTATCTGCATTGATAAACATTTATAAATGAACTGCTGTATTAGTTTGCTTTTTATTTATTTATTTATTTATTTATTTATTTATTTTTTTGAGATTAGGTCTCACTCTGTCACCCAGGCTGGAGTGCAGTGGTGTGATCTCTGCTCACTGCAACCTTTGCTTCCCAGCCTCAAACGATCCTCCCACCTCAGCCTCCAGAGTATCTGGGACCACTGGCATGCTCCACCATAGCCAGCTAATTTTTTTGTATTTTTGGTAGAGATGGGGTTTGCCGTGTTGCCCAGGATAGTCTCGAACTCCTGAGCTCAGATGATCCACCTGCCTTGGCCTCCCAAAGTGCTGGGATTACAGGCATGAGCTGCCGTGCTTGGCCTGCGGTGTTAATTGATTATGTATATTATAAAAGGCATGGCAAAAGTTGAGAATTTTTGAAAGATGATATTAAACTAACTAGAAAGAGAATTTCAATTCCTTTTCTCTCCAAGTGAATTCCTTCTATTCTCCTTGGGAGAAATATATCCTATGCACCCTCTGAGGCAATAAAATATAATACTATTGCCACAGATACGGCAACAATATTTTAACTCATTTCCTTTCCTTTTAATTTGTTTCCTTAAATTCATCTGCACTTAGCTGCCAAGGTGATTTATATAAAATGTGTACTTGATTCTGCTACTCCCATGAATAAAATGATGCAAGAGTGGCCCCTCCCAGGATTAAGTTGCAGCCCTCCCATACAAAGCTTTTCACATCCTTTCCTCTAGCTGCCTTTTCTTCTTCATTTCTATTTTTTGCCTCATACATTCCATTTTTATAACACAAAATAGCTTGTAGTATAGCTGTGGACATCTTGCTTTTGCATCACTTTATGCCTTTGCTCATTCTGTTCCTTTTGCATGGAATAACTCTTGCTCTTCTTGACTTGCTGTGTAGTGACTAATCTTTCAAAAGCCATGCAAAACAGGTTCTCTAAAAATCCTTCCCTAAATATGTGTCACATATTTATTACATGCTTTACATCATGAGATCCCTATCCAAATATGTGTTACATATTTTATTTAAAAAATAAACCTCAACAAAAAAATGTATGTAATACATTTCAACTACATTTATAAACATATTATAAAGCACTAAGTAGAACTTATTCATAAAACCTCAAGCATTATATACATCCTTACTCCAGTATAGCATACTAGATTTGATATAACAAAGTAGTATTTTAAAATAACATAAAATATACAAATAAAAAAAATTTAATGACACTATGAATAGTTATATGATCTTTTAAAAATAATCACTCTTACAGGATAAGATGTGTCATTCCTTGAGTTGCAAGTGTGTTTTTGTAAAAATTTTTTCAGTGGCTGAAAAAATTTTTCTGAATCTATACCAGTTGGAAAAATACGGAAGAAGTTGAAATAAACTAAAACCAATATATTCCTCTGATTATTTCATTTCCAAATAATATCATTTCTTGTTTGATAAATTTAAGAGAACACTATGAACATTTTTTTTTCCTGGAACTTCATCCAATTCTTTCATTGTTGGCTATGTGTATTTTTGTTTCAAAGAAAGCATTTATAGTTCATCTTTATTTTCAATGTTTTCATCACATACAAGTGGAGAATTCAATGTAGGGTTTCTTTATCAATGTCTATACTGGCATGCCCAAGTTTCATTCATTAAAGAAATTTTTTGTGTTAGAATAAGAATTATTTTGCATTAGCAGCTTTGCTTTGCCAACTCTCGTTTTCTGCCTCCTATGGAGTTTATGAGAGTTTAGAAGAATAGGTTTAAGTGAGAGCACCTTTATATGATTTGTAAAATTATATGCTGTATATAACCTCTGGGTAGTGATGATATTCATTCAGCAAGTGGTTTCATTGCACACTTGCAAGTTGTCATTGATTTTTATCTCAAGAGGGTTTTTTATTTGTACACTTAACTACTAGAGAACTTTATATTTTTGTATGGCTTTGAATTACTGTGTAGCATCCTTTCATTTCAACTTGAAGGACTCCCTTTAGTGTTTATTGTAGGATTGGTCTAGTGATAATGAACTCTCTCAACTTTTGTGCATCTGGAAACATCTTAATTTCTCCCTCACTTTTGAAAGACAGTTTTGCCAGATGTAGAATTCTTGGTTCACATTTTTTTTCCAACACTTTAAATATGTCATCTCATTGTCTTCTGGCATGTGAGGTTTCTGCTGAGAAATCTGCTAACAGTTTTATTGAGGATCACTTTTATGCGATGAGTTGTTTTTGTCTTGCTGCTTTCAAGGTTCTCTCTTTGTCATTGTCTTTTGAAATAGAATACATTTTTGTGTAGTCTCCTTAAATTATCCTACTTGGAGTCCATTGAAGTTCTTGTATTTGTATATCAATATTTTTCCACAAATTTGGGAAGTTTTTGTCCATTATTTCTTTAAACAAATTTTCTTTCCCTTTCTTCTCCTTCTAGAATTCCACAACTTCTATATTGGTTAGCTTGAGGATGTCCCATAAGTCCTTTGTCTCTGTTTACTTTTCTTCATCTTTTTTTTTTTTCTTTTCGCTCTCAGGCTTATCTCAAATGGCATGTCTTTGCATGCAGTGATTCTTTCTTCTGCCTGTTTGAGTCTGCTGTTGAACCCCTATCATGAATTTTTCAATTAAGTTATTCTATTTTTCAGATCCAGAATTTCTGTTTGGTGTTTTTAAAAAAGATGTAATTTCTGTCTCATTATTTTTTTTCTCATTTTGTTCAAATATCATTTCCCTGATTCCCTTTAGTTTTTTCTGGTGTTTTCCTTTACATGTTTCAACATATTTAAGAAATTTTTAAAAGGTATTTGTCTAGTAGGTCTGAAGCCTGTGTTTCTTCAGGGGCAGTTTCTGAAGGTTTAGTTTGATCCTTCAAGTGGACAATATTTACTGTTTCTTTGTATGGCTTGTGGTCTTTTGTAGAAATTTGAGCATTTGAAAAAACATCCACTTCTCCCAATGTTTGCAGACTGGCTCCATGTTGAAGGAAAGACCTCACTAATAAGCTCAGAGTGAAGACTGAAAACCTTCTTAGGCATTTTCTTGATATGCATTTTCTTTGGGCTTGTCCTAGTGCTTTCTTCCCAATTTCCCAGTATACATGGATGCTTTCAAATGTCTTAATTTCACAAGCAGTCTCATCTCTGCTTCTTCTTAGAGCTTTAACTGTTCTATTGTATTCTCTTGTGCTTAATCTCTTGCACCCAGGCATCTTTGGGTCTTTAGTGCCCTTGTAGTTTTCACAGGCTGTGCCCACTACTTTCCACAGTTTTTTCTAGTTTCAGGTCTGAGCCACTTTGGTCTATCTGAGCTCTGGGTTGTGTGATACATAGACTAGACCCTCGGGTAGTCCACAGACAGATAAGCAAATGGAAAATTTGACCCGCCCTGTTCTCCTTAGTTCATGAAAGGGACCTGGAGACTGACCAGACTCCTGCTTCCCCTAAACTGAGTGAGGCAAGGGTAACTAAAAATGCATGAAATTTCCCACCATTTCAGATGTGGTTTTGTCTTGGTTGTTTGCTTGATTGTTATAGATCTTTCATTGATTTTCAGAGCTCCTATAGGATTATTTCAGTCAGGTTCTAGTTATTTATTTAGTGTTTCCATAGGAGAATGAGGGCCCAGAGCTTCCTAGTCTGCCATCCTGCTGGTGTTTCTGCTTTCAGAATTAAATAAAATAACTTAATAGAGACTTCCTTGGCATACCACTGGTCTGGTTTTTCTGGCCTCTACTGGTATAGCTGCTTCCTTGATCTTGAATATCTTTTAGACCACTGCATGGCTGACTTCTTTGCTGTGGATTTTGATCCTGACTGAGTGAGGATTCAATAACTTCCTTCCATGCTTGACTCCTCTAAGAGAAAATTTCAGGACAATTAAATTTTGGAACCTCCTCTCCTCTGACCAGAGTCTGTCTTGAGGCATTTTTATTTATCTTTTTGCAAAATGGAGAATGATGAACCTGTTCAAGCAGAAATCCACCTGCTTCAGATAATTCTTCCCTCCTGTTTGCCTCTTTTCTTTTGGAGTGGGGGTTAAGTGGGAGGAGTTGGGTGGGTGACAAAGTGAGGGGAGGAATTGCAGGAACAGAATAGGAAAAGTGTCCAAGTGGTCTTTAGTTGAAAGTTTTAGGGGTGGGGAATTGGGAAGAGTAGGGAAAAAGAAAAGATGAGCAAAGTCATTGATTTATGTTCAAAGTAATGTTATTTCCCCTATTCTCATCTCGTATTAATATATAAAATAATCTGTTCTACCAAAATTACTGGACATTACTATGACATTTCTATGACTAGTACTGAACATGACTATTGATATTAGTATGACTGCACATTTCTGATACTAGATGGCTAGTATCTAATTTATATTTGTAGTCCAAGCATCCAACAGTGTAATCAAGCACATAATTGGTGCTGAATACATTTTGTACTGATGCAACAATTACCTAGTCTTAAAAGAATGATTCTGAATGTAGATCTTATAAAAAACTAGAGTTTTTAATTCCCAAATAGTGTCACATGAGGTGTCCATACAAAAAAATGACAACTATTTAAAGTTGAAGCATATAAAAATATTTAATCATATATGTTACTTTTAGCTCTGTGAAGTCTTGAAGGAGTTTATGCAGGTAATGAATAAAATTTTTTCCTTGATATAAAATTTTCTAATTCTTCTCCTATTTTCTTTCTCTTTTTCTCAACCAATCAACTGGTTGTATTCATGATGTGTTGTTTGCTGAGGACTTTGCAAGGTGCTATAAGACATATTTTAAGATGTCATAGTTTCTGGTTTTAGAAGAGCAATACAATACATCTGCTCTCCTCTTTCCACTCTCATTTGGCATTGAGTTCACTTCTTCTGTGCAGGGCTTTCTATTTTCTTCTATGTTCTGCCCGATTTTATTTCAGCTCTTTCTGAGTGAGCTGTGGAAGGAGATGGAACAATAAGTTAATTTAATTTTCTTTTGAGAAATAGTGTTGTATATGGGAATACACCTTGGACTTGGCAGCAGATGTGAGTTCTAGGCTTCACTCTTTCACCTTTTACTAATGAGCCATTCATTGTTTAAAGAAATTTAACCTTTATTTCCTTCTCTATAAAATGAGGATACCATAGTGGCCTTACGTAACCAACAGGATTTCCTTGGTGGGGGTGGGGAGGTCCATATGGGGCATGTGAGAAGCTGCTAGAAAATGTGAACTGTATTAGTGTTCTTTCCTTTGACCCTCTCTATTGTAGCACTGTCTTTGTTGGAGGAAATGGCACTTCAAGGACTGGAGGGTAGAAATTGGCAGTAACAAATGCTCACGGAGAGAATGGGCTGCCAAACATCTTTGTGTTTTGGAAACAGGAACACAGGCATGTTTGGGGAGCATATGTGCATATGTGTGTGTGTGTGTGTGTGTATGTGAGATTAGATCATGTCCTTTCCCTGCTCACAATCCCCCAGGGGCTTAACATAAAATTTAGCATAACATTTGATGTTCTTCCTATGGCTTTCCAAGACCCTTTTCCTTGCTTCAAACTTATTTCCTTTCACACCTTTCTATTCCTACATCTTTGCTTTCTCACAAACACTCCAAGCCCATATCCTGCTCAGGAACTATGTATGTCTGTTTCTTTTCCTATAAGGCTCTCAATCCTAATAATTGCATGACTCCTACTCGCTCTTTATCCGGGTTTCTACTAAAAGGCCACTTCTTCTCAGAGGTCTTCCTTGATCATCTATTTAAAATAGTATTCTCTGTATCTCCTAGTCCCACAACTCCACCTTATTTTTTTCACCATACTTACTGCTACCTATCTTTGTTTTTTATATGCAATTTTAATTATGTGTACCCACCATGCCCCACTAGAGTATAAACTCCAGGAAGGCAGGGGCTTGGCCTATTATATTTCCAGCTATCTGTTTAGTGACTAGCACAATATAGATTCTCAATAAATACTTATCGAAATAATAAATGACTGACTGAGTAAATGAATAAACACAAGTATACATTCCATGAATTCTAAATAAAAATTGTAGCCAAGTCTATATCTGGGAATGTGTTATCTGTTGTAGATTAAACACCTGATCACAGTTAATAGCACTTAGCTTTTCTCACTTTTTATAGTAGCCCACTCTTTTGCTCTTACTTCAAAAGCTTGAATGGATCCTTTTAAGCCATTGCTTTGAAGGCATTTGTATATTTTTCTAAAGATGTTTAATGAGTTGGAAATAACCATGCATGAAGCACTCTTAGTGTAACCTTTACAAAGTTAGCTTTTGCAATTTAGAATTCTTGTGAGATAACTTGCTGGAGGAAAGTGTATTCATTTCTATTAGATTGTTTCTGTCTCAGATGATTTCGAGGCTACTTTACAAGTAATTTAAAATATGAGGTTGTAGCAAAGTGATGAGACACAGACCCTGGAAGACAGAAATCCAAACCGGGCTCATATGGAACTCTACGGACAGTTTTGCTGGCAACATCAGCAGGAGGCAGTTCAAGGCAGCTCTGGCTAAATATGCAAACCAGTGGCTTGGCTGCTGGCACAGCTGCTTAGGTTGAGGAAAGCAAAACTAATTATAATTAGTGAGATTTCAAATTTTAATGTCCTAAACACTTATGAGGGTAGCTGCCCTATAAGCAGAGAAAAAAATAGAGAAAATAGGGAATTACAGAGACCTTAGCACAGTTGTGTTAACTCTGACTTTGCTACCACAGCGGTGCTGAGTTTTGTATTACTGCAGTAATTTTTAGCTATAGGATGTGGCAAAGTGCTGAGATGCAAGGGTGAGGAGCAAAGGAGATAAGTTTGTAATTCTCTAGTAGGTAGAGACTGAGTGTTCATAAAAATGCAGTTAAACAGATGCAACTGTGTTTGTTCCTTAGTTAAAAGTAAAACTATAGCACTGGCATCTGGAGCTTTTATAAAGGGTGAAATCACCTTCAAAATTATATTAAAATAGTGTGCAGAGTAAAAGCAGATGTATCATGCAAATATATTTCTTTGTAATCTCTTTTACCATCTTCTTATAATTGACAAGTACAGTTTTCTCCCAGGTTTGGCTAGGAAAACATTTTACCCTAATTTTCTTTATTTCCTTATTTTAAAAAGGACAAAAAACTTGAAAAGGAACGTTGGCCTGATACGCTAGGAAGTTACTTGCTGAGCACTGGTATGACAATGGAGAGCTTTGCTGTGAGCCAGTCAGGTGCTGCCTGTGGAGATGTTTTTGTTTGCAGCATTTTCACACATATTTATTCAATAAAGCTTTTGTTTTACTGACATTGGAAAACAGCATACTGCATTATGCTGTGATTTTGAAGTGACAGTGCCAGTGGGACTAGGCTAAAAGATTTGAAGTGAATTGAGGCTGAAAACTAAAGCTTTGTTTTTGTTTAGTTAAGAAGGAAAGTTAAATTTAAGATTTTTTTTCAACTCCTGCTCCCATCACTGGAAAAACAATAACAGCAAAAACAGCAAGAACAATAATAAGAACAACAACTAAACCAAACCTGTAACATCCTTGTGCTATTATTAGTGCGAGAATGTCATTCCAAATATATTTCTCTGTATTTCTGGGGGGAAATACAATTGTTACAATTTCTTCTTATAGGCAATACATATTTAATACTCATTAAGTAATACAACTTTAGTTATAACTTGGCCTTCTGAAAAGTGTCTGTTAAGGATAAAATGATGATGTATTCATCTGTTTTCACACTGCTATAAAGAAATACCCAAGACTGGGTAATTTATAAAGGAAAGAGGTTTAATTGACTCACAGATCTGCATGGCTGAGGAGGTCTCAGGAAACTTACAATCATGGTGGAAGGGGAAGCAGGCATGTCTTACAGGGTGGCAGGTGAGAAAGAGCCCGTGAAGGAGGAAACCATCAGATCTTGTGAGAACTCACTATCCTGAGAACAGCATGAGGGAACACCCCCTTCCAACTGTGATCCAATCACCTCGCACTAGGTTCCTCCCTCAGCATGTGGGGATTATGGAGATTACAATTAGAGCTGAGATTTGGGTGGGGACACAGAGGTAAACCGTATCAGATACATATTAGTGAAAACTGTGTCTGTTATCAGGGTTCCTGCAAAAAATGCAAATCATAATAGATTTCTTTCTCACAGCTGAATTTGATACTTAAAACTTAGATGTTGAAAGAGTATGATGACAAACCAATTGTCGTGCAAATGTGCTCTATCTCTGCCCCCAGTGTTCTGATTGACTTTGGTATTCCAGGGAACCTCTTCAGGCCTTTAATTTCTTCATCTAATAGGATGATGTCAATTGCAATATTTCTTGTATGTTCTAATACCTCCATAATCACTTTGTTTCAGATAATATGTAATGAAATTTTGTTTCTCATGTTTTGTTTTTGTGCAGATAGACTATAACCTGAAAGTTATTATTCAGTAAATTTGAGTGAAAACATTACTGACTTTTGTATTCATGGAAGGATGAATGAAGGTAGTTTTAACAATGCTTCCATAGTTCTGTGTTTTCCTATCATAACACTCATGTTATCTGCTGATCATTTTATATGCTGTTGTCCTTCTCTAAATTCTACTGATCACTTCTATTAACAATATGTTAAAGTTTCTTCAATCTTTATAAATAATTGACACACAATAATCATCATCTTCTTTCACTATTTCCTTTCAAATCCAAGAGTAATATTTCATAGTGCTGCTTCACTTACCTTTCATATTTTTCTAATTATTAATCAATAGTCACTATTCATTTTCCAAAAATACTTCTTAATGGCATTTGACCTTGTCAACTATAACCTCCTACCTTCTTGAAATTTGCTCTCCATCATTTCATTCTCAATATTCTTTGTTGGCTCCTCATCTTCCACTAAACATAAGACTTCAGTGTTTTAAGGAGTTGAGGCTGGTCCTATATGCTTTCTCCCAGGCTTCTCATTCATACACTTGAGTTCCATAACTATCAGGTAACTTATAAGGCCCAAATCATTACCTGTAATCAAATCATTGCTCCTAAGTCGTATCTGTCTTCTAGTCAACTCTTCTCAGACCCCACACTGGCGCTTCAGTCTTAACATATTTAAAACAGAACCCATAGTATCTCTTCCCCAACTTTCCAAGTTAGATATCTATAAGCTTCTCAAACTTTTGTCTCCATATTACATGCCTAACCAAGTCACTAGCTGCTACTCTATTTCAACTCTTAGAATTTACCCTTTTCCCTCTCTTAACTTATTGATATTGCTTTAGTGTAGACTGATCACTCCTCACTGGAACTATTATATGGGCGTTTAATCAGGTTTCTGTATACAATTTTTCTCCTTTTATCTCTTTATCACAATGCAGTGGGAGAAATTATTAAAAACTACAGATCTGATCATGTATTTTCTCTACTTAACTAAAACCTTTTAATGTTTCCTGTTACCTTCCAGGTAAGTCCAAAAAACAGGTCATGAAAGATCTTTTTCTCTCCCTACCTACTTTTCTAAATTTATCTATTGAACTTCCCCCACCTGCCCATAGAAGCATCACTGCAAGCCTACACAATATTTATAACTCTCTGGTCAGTAGGCATCCTGTTTTAGATCTCTATCCCTACACTGTTTCCTTTACCTTTAGTATTCTTCATCCATGATCAGCCCAATTAACTCCTATTCATCCTGCAAGCCCCAACTACATGAATCTTTTAATAATACTCCCATAAGCACAAATCGTTGTTTTTTCTTTGCATTTCCAGTGCCTGTTCCATGCTACCTTGTTTAGAACTCGTTTATCTTCTGTTATCAAACATCTTTTATTTCTGCCTCAATCCTCAGTGCCAAATACTGTTCCTGATAAACAGTAGCTATTCAGTACATGTTGGGTAATCAATGTACCACAGAAGCATTCCAGCAAATAGTTGAGAAGTATGATTATTAATGCCACAATGTTTGCTGAGGATTTTGTGATCTTACCTTGTGGCCCTTTCTTCCTATAAAAACAATCTGTGAAGAAAATAAAATAGAAATAGATTGGTATTAAAATCCTGAGGGATGGCTGGGCGCAGTGGCTCATGCTTGTAATCCCAGCACTTTGGGAGGCTGAGGCGGGCAGATTACGAGGTCAGGAGTGCGAAACCAGCCTGACCAACATGGTGAAACCCTGTCTGTACTAAAAATACAAAAAAATTGCCGGGCATGGTGGCATACACCTGTAATCCCAGCTACTCAGGAGGCTGAGGCAGGAGAATTGTTTGAACCCGGAAGGTGGAGGTTGCAGTGAGCCGAGATCATGTCACTGCACTCCAGCCTGGGCGATGGAATGAGACTCCGTCTCAAAAAAAAAAAAAAAAAAAAAAAAAATCCTGAGGGATAACGTGGCTGTTGATGGGAAAAGATCAAGAGGAGGAAGCTGGAGTATTTTGGGTACTTCTAAAGGGGAGATGGAGACCATCTGGAGAGGAGGATGCGCAGGAATGAGTGCCAGGACAGAGATAAAAGTGAATGGAAAGGAAATGGTGGCTGAACAACATCAAAGAGGCATCCCTACTGCAAAACTGAGCAAATAACTGTGTAGTTGCTCTGGCAGAGATACAAGTAGGTGGCATTGGATAATCTATTCTGATGGGTGTGACAAGGACTAAACAAAGAGGTCATAATTTGATATAAGACAGCTTCCTTCAGTGTAGCAGGGCTTATGTGCTTAGGAAAAGGTAACATAAAACAACAGGTTATTTTCTGAGTTTCAGTTTTTCTTTATGTGCAAACGTATTGAAGTTTGAGTTTCCTAGCTTAAAAAACACTAACAAACTATTAATGTAAAATAGCCCTCCCTGATTAACAAGTTTCACTCTTTACTTTTTCAGAAAGATCTGTCTAACTAATACAAGGACACCAAGAGCATTATCTAGGTGATATTTCCCCCTTTCTGAAAGCAATCATTTTTGTCTTCTGCCACAGATTTTTCTTAGCAAAGCTCAGGTAGACCTGTGTGTGGACAGGAAATTCATGTGATCAAAACAAGATACTGTATTTGTTCGGCTCAGGGAAAAAAAACCATACATACAAACATGCTCTTCAACCATTTGTTTATAATTAATTGCTAATGATAAGTTGAAAGCTTTGAGAGCAACAGGAAGTGTAAATAATATAGGAAGAAAAAAGAGAAAAGAATAGTGTTAATAATAACAGTTGCAGATGGTTAGAGTTTTCCTTGGAAAAGTATTGGTTTAAATTTCTGTTAAATCTTGCCAGATTTTGGGAGATTGTTTGATCTTAAGTAGAACATGTTGCCACTATTTCAATGATAGTAAATGCTGCTGAAACATTTGCAAAATAAAGATCAATACGCTGGAAATGTATGAGCTTATATGTTTAGGTGATAAATCCCTAAATGCCATAAAGAAGTCACTTTTGTGTGGCTACATTTTCAGAAAATTAAGTTGCATCCTTCAAAGTATTCATACAACATCCATGGTTTAAACTGTAAATCTTCTTGAATGGAATAAGCCTTAGGAATAAAGATTTTCAAAATGCATGTAGACATGTGTATTTTCTCTTACATACCTGCAACTAATTCTTTCCCTTATTCTTTGGTTTTCTTTTTGTTTTTGGAGACAGAGTCTTGCTCTGTCACCCAGGCTGGAGTGCAGTGGTGCGATCTCGGCTCACTGCAACCTCCGCCTCCCAGGTTCACGCCATCCTCCTGCCTCAGCCTCCCGAGTAGCTGGGACTACAGGCGCACGCCGCCACGCCTGGCTAATTTTTTGTATTTTTTGTAGAGACGGGGTTTCACTGTGTTAGCCAGGATGGTCTTGATCTCCTGACCTTGTGATCTGCCCACCTCGCCCTCCCAAAGTGCTGGGATTACAGGCATGAGCCACCGCACCCGGCCTTTTCCCCTTATTCTTTAAACAATAAAAACAAAACCACAAAATGCAAGTCAGTAATTAATATTGGTAGTGATCTAGATAATGAGAGTTTTTTAGTATAGTTACAAACGAAATATTTGAGTATGTTCTGTAGATGCTTCGTTGGTTTATAGCTTGTTGTTTCACATAATTGTGAAATAGTGAAACATTTATCATTGTTTTAAAGTTAGAGCTATTTGGCTTTTTAAGAAATTTTAGAAAATGATGAAATAACTATTTCATTCCAACTTGAGAAGCAGTTACTCAATGAGAATATGATACTGAAACCAATGAAAGTTAATGTGTGAGTGGTGAGATAACAAAAAAAAGAAAAAGAAAAAACACAAGCTGAACAACAACAAAATATTATCCAATAATGTTTTAGCTACCAATATAGATTTTTCTATTGCTATGAGTAGAGGGTGGGCATTTAAAGTCACTTTCACTTTCAGATCAATCCTATTTTGGTTTATTTCCAAATCCAAATAAAAACAATAAGGTTCACCTATTGGCCAGTGATTTATTAAAGAATCTGACGATGTATCTAGAACAACTTAGAAGGCTGTTTTATAGGGAGTTATTCTAAAGAAATTATTTGGAAGTTGTCCCTCTTGAATTTACAGCCACAAATTTATATTCCCTTTGTGATCTAAGTGGAATAGATCCATCTTCTGCTCCAATTACTGGTCAATATGTCAGTCAGATCAAATGCCACTAATAAGATGCTAAAAAGTGCTTTTGAGGAACATAAGGATTTCTTTAATAAGGCATAAAGTGTTTTTTAATCCGATTCTTCCTTGTTAAAAGCCTATGATTCTCACAGATTGTTCTATCATGATGTGGTTTTGATCCTTTATGAGAAGGAAAAACACATGGTGGAATTCTGAAATATAAAGTTAAAAATTGAGTCCAGGTAGCCTCCTCAATAGCAGCACTACTTGAAATCTTGCATAATAACACGATCCCTTCTGGAAGTACTGTGACGAGCAAAATGGGGAAGATTTTTAAGGAAGCCTGTGAAAATATGTGGAAAACTCTTTTCTTTATGAATTAACTTTTCAATACTTGCTTTTGACTTCTAAAGAATTAGGTTTCTCATATTCTGAATAAAGTCCACAAACTCCAGAATACCAAACCAATGAGTAATCATGGGAACTCTATAAAAAAACAAAGATAATGTTGCCCTGGAGAAGAAACTGCCTTTTTTAAAAAAATTTATTTAATGTGAAATTTCATTGCTTCAGGGCATAAGAGCAAAATGACCAATCTCTGAATATTTCCAGTTCCCTCATTTATCTCATTATTTGTTTATCAGTCTTTCTTCCCATCTGAGCACAGCAATTAAAATAAATTTTATTCCATTCATAGCTAAATGGAATAGGTACAACAGTGAGAAACATCCTAAGAGCAATAGCAAGGGATAGAGAGATAGGTAGTGGGTGGTGACAAGATCATAGCCATCTGCCCGCTGCATGGAAAATGAATTGGAGAAGGGTTGGGGTGGGGGGGTGAAACTAGAACTAGAACTATCATGGGCCTCTACATGTGGCACAGTGGTGGCTTAGATTAGGGTGGTAGAATTGGTGATAGAATTGAGATTGAAAAATACTTCATGAGTAAAGGTGTAAGGCATTATGTTGGGTTGGATATAGGGCCGGAAGTCATGAGCATTGCTTTATATTCTTCAGTAGATGGGAGATAATATTGGAAGCAGGTCAGGTTGGAGTGAAGAAGATATAGGGATAATAATAACAAATTGGTTTGGGACATTTGGAGCATACTAAATCTTTTTCTCCTTTCTGTTCCATATTCCATCCACATTGTCATGTGCCAATAAAAGATAAATAAAGAACCACCGAGGGTGTGACCCATATCACTTTATTTAATCTCAGACTGGCAGAAATATTAAAATTATATTTCCTTTATGTGTGTATGTGTCTATAACACACAGATAGACACACCTAGCTATGTACATTCCTAATCTGTCTGTATAGCATCATGATGAAAACAAAACAAAACAAAATTCCACATTTCTCAACATCCCATCACTGTTATGTTCATTGAAAAATTTCATCGTGGAGCTTTTCTCAATTAATATTTATAGAGTTGATTTTATGACTCTCTCAACAAAGTGACCAAAATATTAGTTATATTTACAATAGTTATAAATAAGTGCTTAGATCCAAAATCACACAGGAAAAGTCTTTGTCTTATTTTGTGTCATATTCTTCTTCCTCCTTGTCATTAAATAAAAATCTCATTAACTGTCATTTAACTAATGGTTTATATAGGGAGCCTTCTTCTTAGAATTGCCAATAGTCAAATAGATCTTGATAGCACTTAATTTTGAGTATTTGGGTGCAAGAAGTTCCACAAATGGCTTTTCTACTCATATTTTTAAGGTTTTCCTTCTCTCTTCCAGAGACTGTTTCTTCTGCGTGAACTGTAAAAGGACCTATTATGCTTTATCTTCAAGCCCAGCAATGAATGTAAGGTTCAGAAAATTTGACAGACATCCCCCTCCACGACTTATCTTTTAAATGAAAAATAAATTTAAGAGCAATACCAAATGATTTTGACCAAGTTTGGAAAAAAAATGTACTTCTTTAGATCTGTCTTTGCTGGCAAAATGATTGAAATTTGTGGTAAATATTTGAATACCATTAAGCAAACCTAATTTGAAAATTCAGGCTCTCATTGTCTACTATATGATGTGCCTGCTCCTTGGCAGAGCATTTAAAGTGTTCCATAGCATACCACCAGGCTACTGTTCTATCTTTATCCTTGTCTATGAGACAAATGAAACTGCTTGTCATTCTCTACTTTTCCTAATTATGTTCTCTAGACCTGAAATCTTTTGCTGTCTTACCAGATCACTTTCTTTCTCACCTTTCGTTCAAAACTCTCGTATTCAACACTCTCAAAATTTTGATGACTTTTCTTTCAAGGCCTGTCTCAAATGCTATTTCCACCATAACAGTGTTTTGCTATTTTTCTTAAGGCATTTTTCATAATTTGCTACTTTAACCTTGTAAAACTCATGCTTATCCCTGTATTTGTTACTCTGCTTATTGTAGTGACTTGCACATGTCATGCAATCAGTAAATATTTTTTGAATTAAGTTGAATCACCCCCGCTGACAACTCCTATTTACGTAAGACATTGGGAAATTATTCAAATCACAGAATCATCTTGTTTGCATCGACAAAGGTAGTGTACCGGGCTCTCTCCATTATATTGCCTCATTAGGCCTCATTCACCAAACATGAGTTGAACACCTACTAATTGCAGCATGCTGTGTTGCTCTGTCCTGTAAACAGGACCATGTATAATTACATAATCATACATCAGGAAAAATATATAATTATGTGCATCTCACATATTCAAAATAACTTTCTAAAATAAAATAATTAGACTAACTCGATATCAATTAAATCTTGTCCAAATAAAGACCGAATATTCAGCTTTGTTCAATCTCTTGTAAATGCTGATAAAGAGAGTCAATCTTTCCACTTGAGAAAAACAATTATCACATATCTAACCCAGGCACTCATTTATTCAATAATTTTCTCTACCAAAATTCATACGTAAAGAAAAATGTGTTTAATCTCAGCACCTTGGTTGGTTTTCAAAGACGCTTATTAGGATTTGGTTTCAGAGTCTCTGATTTTAGATAGGTCTCTTAGGATTGGTTATAAGAGCTGAAGCCTCGGAGGCAGCAAACAATTGTGGAAAATCTGTGAAGTAATGTTGTCCTTGCAACATTTTCCGGCCTACTTTTCAGGACCCATGGGATTCAGATAAGCACTAAGTGTGTGTCCAAAAAAAACCACTGAGGTTTTTAAGCCACTGTCCATCCTTGGTATAACTTTTTCATGAAAAATTAACTTAATAGAATACACTCTTTTTCCATGATTAAAAAACTTAAGAGATCAGGGACTACCTGGGCGTGTGTGATCTGACAATTCACTGTTTTAATTTAAAATGTCCAGGCAGTATTGCATTCATAAAATGACCGCACTGATATGTAAGCCAAAAAGCATAAGAAGTGCATTATGGGTAAGGAGTTTATTTTTGTTATTCTTTTGAAATCTTCAGCTGGTATTAAAAACAGATCTTTTGAGCTAGAACAACAGTCGTACAGGTAGACTTCCTACTTTTGGAAAAGATCTGGTCTTTAGCTTATGGGAACCGAGCCGAAGCAGATGTGAAAAGTTCAACTAAAGGAAGAACAGATTAAACGCACTTTTGTGGTTGAAAAACCAAAACAGATGTTATTATTAAACCACAAAAACCTGGGTGCATTTAAGTAACACTAGGTGTCTGAATTTTACATTTGTATTTAAAATAATTAAGGCATTTTCAAGCCACAGAGGCTATTGTGTGCTATCAAACTCTTAATCTTCAAATCAAAAAGTTTGCATATTAAAAAACTCTCAGAAATATTGAGTGTCTGCCATTGTGTTTGTCATCATCTGAAAATGAGAAAGAAAGCATCTGACAATTAAAAACAAAACCTTTTGGTGATGTTTACATTATTTTTCAAAAGCATTTTGAAACCATTCATTTGTGTACTTTTGTTTTTTACATCTTTAGATAGCAAGCAACCCTGAAATAT
This sequence comes from Gorilla gorilla gorilla, assembly GCF_029281585.2. Lineage (NCBI taxonomy): Eukaryota > Metazoa > Chordata > Mammalia > Primates > Hominidae > Gorilla > Gorilla gorilla. Next base: position 47,504,907 of record NC_073235.2, read on the forward strand.
CTAGATTACTGTTTTTACAATGTAAATCTTAGAGAGATTAAGTCACAGAACAGAATTAAGATGTTGCCAATATATGAATTCACAGGCCATTGGTCCACTAACTGGAATACTTCCCTACTCATGACAACCTCTACCATGGGATACAAAATGGTGTGGGAAAGCAAATACAAATCAAAATTGTCCCACATATTCATGCCTGCACTTTGATATTTAATTTTGAATTTCTCCATAAATTTTGTTCTAATATGCCCTCTCTCTACTTCAATCCAAAGAGGTTAAAAGTCCAAATCAAAAGCTGTTGTCCTGTGAAAAATCCTGTACTAGAGAAAAGCCAACAGAGAGAGAGAGGGAGTAGAAAAAGGAAAGGTAATAGTGATTCATTTCATAGTTAGATGCCCTCAATCATTAATCTAGATACGTTCTACACACTGGGCCAAAAGGGATGTATTTAGATAAAATGGACCTTAAGGATGTAATCTTTTACCTCTATTTGGAAAAATAAGTGTTGCATAATGTGGGATGATTTACGAAAGAGCTGGGAGGATGCCAAGCTTCTATATTATGTAGTCTTTGAGTGTTGGAAGTGGAAGAATTTTTATTAATTATCCATTCCCATTGGAAGAATTCTCTTTTCCACTCTGGATCTCAAATTAGGAAGGAAATGAGGGTGACTTATAAATTGTTTTGGATTTTTTTTTTTTCAAATCACACATGCTTTTTATCTCTACATGCTCTTTTAAAAAGTTCTCTGAGATGATCCTGACTCCCACCCCTGGTTCTCTCATTCTGCCACCCCCTCCTTGAGAATCCCAGCTTTTTAACATTCAAGGTGGGACTGACTGCTTCTTCAGCTGATCACTCTAAGCTATTCATGATATGGCCAGACTGCTACAACCCCCATAATTTATACAAGACTTTGTATCATCATTTTGGTTACATGTTGAACTCATAATATTTTAGATAAAATTTTTTTAATTAAATGTGCTCTCATAATTTCATGTTTCTTTTACATTTTAAAAATGTGACTACTAGAAAATTTAAAATGACTTATTTGGCCTACATTTGTGGCTTGTATCATATTTCTGTTGGACACCTCTGCTGTATCTGGTAAAGAAAAAGATACTGAGAGAAATATGTGACTTCTAGGGGAAAATGATATAATGCATCACTTTACTCTGAGCCACACTCCACCATTGGTGGCAACAGTTTTTAATATGTGTGGAAAGCATTTAAAAACAAGTTAGGTAGTTAGCAATTCTTGGAAGAAATAATGGGCAAGATCCCAGAGCAAGCATCTTTCAGTTGGTCGGGCTAATCGTGATGGAGAGGAGAGATGGCAGTTCAGCAGGGATGCTGTGAGGGGAAGCCCCTGCCGGGTATCAGCACTGTGTGTAGGGACTAGTTACCTATGCATGGAGTAAGCTGCACCCCCTAAGGAAGGTGCATTCTAGTTAAGACTTAGATGTGGATAATCCAGTGTATGGAGTTCTTTTGAGAAACTGTAAAAGGGAGAAACAAGAATACAGGGGAGGGGTGAAACTTTCTAACAATTAGAAATCATTTATTAATGTTTAAATTTCATAAATATCCATTTAACCTCTTTTGAGGTCTATTTAAGCATTTTTCTAGTCAGTGGGGAGGGAACAAGAGGGAAAATAAAAACTTCTCTCTGTATCCATGATGTTTGCATTTAAAGAAAATAGAAAGATGGTAACAAGCAGACAAATTATGTCAGGTTTTTTTTTGTTTGTTTTGTTTTTGTAAAGAAAATAGAACAAAAAGATAAAGAGTGAGGGTATGTTGATTTGGAAAAGGTGGTTAGGAACCCCTTTTTGAGGCAGTGACCGTTAAGCACAGACCTGATGGAAGTGATAGAACAAATCAAGCAGATAACTGTGGAAGATATTCCTGGCAGGAGAGCAGCCACTCAAAGCCCCTGAAGCAGGAAACTTCCCTGAGTGTGTTTGAGGAATAACAAGGGACCAGTGATGCTATAGAGCAGTGAGTGACTGAGAGAGTGCCAGGAGGTGAGACTGCAGAGAGAATTGGGAATCTAACTTATCCTTGGAGAGATCGGGTCTCCAAGGATAAGTGATGGCCAGCCTCTGTAGGGCTTTGAGCATAGTACTGATATTATCTGGCTATGTTTGAAAGGATCCCTCTGACATTTAAGTGGAAACACAGATTCTAGGGAAGCAAGGGGGAAGAAGGACTGGTGAGGAAGCTGTTTGAATAGGCTCGGTGAAAGCTGGTCATAGTTTAGAGGGCTAGGAGTGGAGATGGTTTGAAGTGGTTAAATTTAAAATGAAGGTGTTTCCCGACTTACCATTGTTTGACTTACAATTTGCAAACTTTACGATGGTGTAAAAGTGATACACATTCAGTAGAAACAGTATTTTTGAATTTTGATCTTCTCCCAGGCTAGAGAATGCAGTACTACACTCTCTTGCAAACCCACAGTTCCCAGTAAGCCATGTGATCACCAGGGGAAACAACTGATACTCTATAATGTAGAGATGCTTCTCAACTTACAATGGGGTTACATCCCAATAAACCCATCCTAAGTTGAAAATATCATAAGTTGAAAATGCATTTGATAAACCTAACCTACCGAGCATCACAGCTTAGCCTAGCCTACCTTAAATGTGCTCAGAACACTTATATTAGCCTATAGTTGGGCAAAACCATCAGGCAACACAGTGCACTTTAGAGTATCTGTTATTTACCCTAGTGGCCACATGGCTAGGAGCTGTGGCTCCCTGTTGCTGCCCAGCATCATGACAGAGTATTGTACTGAATTTTGCTAGTCTTGAAAAAGATCAAAATTCAAAATTTAAAGTTCAGTTTCTGTTGAATGCCTATTGCTTTTGTACCACCATAATGTTGAAAAACCATTATAAGTCATGGACCATCTCTACTGCCAGATGATTTTTCCCAACTATAGGCTAATGTAAGTGTTCTGAGCACTTTTAAGGTAGGTTAGGCTAAGCTATGATAGTTTAGGTATACTAGGTACATTGTTGACTTACAATATTTTCAACTTAAGATGGATATCAAGACATAACCCCACTGTAAGTCAAGGAGCATCTGTATTTCATGAATTTGAGCCAAAGGCTTTTCTTGATGGGTTGCATTTATAGATGAGGGAATGAAAATAATCAAGAATAACCCCCAAATTTGGGCCTCTGTAGCTATAATAATGGAATCACCATTTATGAAGATAGAGCAATATGCAATAGATAGTAATAAACCAAAGATGCATATTGTAAATCACAGGATATTTGCTAAAGGGATAGCTAAAGAATGAATAGCTAAGAAGTTACTAAAGGAGAATACCAAATGATGAAAAATATTTGATTAATCAAAAAGAAAAAGCAAAAATGAGAAGAAGTCTAAAACAGGTAGATTAAATACAATAGAAAACAATATGGTACAGACTTAAATCCAAATATATGCAATTCCTTTAAATGGACAAAATACTCCATTTTAAAAATCTAAGCTGACAGAATGACTTCAAAATATAAATTGAGAAGGAAACTGTGGAGTAGGAACAGGTATAGATGAATGAAAACGAGTGTTCAGTTTGGAATGTATTAAGTGGAGAGGATTCCTTGACTGTGGAATATTGAATTCTGGAGTTCAAAAGAGAGGTCAAGGTTAAAAATGTCAATTTGAATCCCCAGAATTTTTGAACAGTTAAGAGTCAGCCTCTCGAATTTGTGTTTAGATAAACAGTGACTAGGTGACAAGTTAAATAACTATTTGGAAGACATGTTTCAAAACATTACTATTACTCGTATTAGCAAACTTGTCCAATTTCTTTCATTTTAAGATTCTATAAACGATCAAACAAGTATTTCACTGAGAGAGAATTCAGACCAGCTGGTGACTCCAGTTGTTGCCAAATTTGTAGTCTACCATTATAAGATGAGTCCATGATCCTTCCCAGTGAACTATTTCATTTCTTCAGAATAAAAAGTTCTTTATTTTGTTTCATCTAAATCATATGAAACAACTCTAAAGCCTACTAGCCTTCAGCTCCTTTCAAGGGGCTCCAAATTGCCCTCAGACTCATTCATTTACTTTACTAAATGCCACTGAGACAGTCACTGATAAATTTTATTTTGTTAAGATTTTACTTTTGTTAAAAATATTTTAAGAGTTTTAAATATATATTATATATAAATATATAGTGTGTGTTTGTGTGTGAATAAACAAGGGGATTCAAATTTTTTAATCCCTGTCTTTTGTTTCTTCCTGATCACTATCTTTCTAAATGTATCATTAAAAATAAAATGTGAAAATATTTTCCTACTGTGAAGTTGTTTTTGATTAGCATATGGATTATTATTATTATTCTAACATAGAGTTCTCACCACTATAGCTCTTGCTTTTAATTCATATCCAACAGGTAGTCTTTTATAAAAGAATTATTTAGGTATTTGCCACTCTGAATGAACTAATATTTCAGACCTAATTCTGCAACTTTTTACTTGACTCTATTAAATGTCATCTTCATTTGCAGCCACAATTCTAGATTGTCGAGATGTTTGTATATTAACTCTATATTCTGAAGCAATAGCTCTCTTTTAAGCTTTATGTTATGAAAAATAAATATGCTTCCTTCTGCATCTCTTAATCCAAGCCATTTACAAAAACTCTGTGCAGAAATGAGAGAACGGAAGCCCACATAATACCATATCAAGTATGCTTCTTCTCTAATACACATTGATCAAATGGCTCTAGGTGCATTTCATTGGAGACACATTTATCTTACATGAATCACATCATGTATTCTCTGCAAATAGGAGCTAGGAGAATTGAGAGAGGTAGAGAATAGGAGAGGACACTGTAAATAATAGAGGCTATTCTTCCCTACATTCTATTCAATTGATGCTTAACTTGTGATTTGGTTCTCATGAAATTACTATTTTTATATCGTTCTTAGTTTGATCATTTTGTCAAGCTGAGTGTGATTTTAGTTAAAATTTTTTTTGATATGCAATATAGCTCATAAACATGAGCCAAACTTCTTCATATATTGCTCAGTCATAGAAAAAATGATTAGTTTCATAGCTGGAGGAAAAACTGCCTGTATTGTTCTTATTGGGACACATTAAAAACAATTTCAAGGGCAATTTTGACTGCACATTACTACTATGCTACAAATAAGATATGAAACCTTTAAGATATGACTCGTCTTAACTGTCCCATAATTTAACCTACAATCTCTATCTTATCAATAAAGATAGGATGTGTAATTTCTGATGGGAATCAAGAACTATTATTTTGCTTTTTCTTAATCTCCCAAACTAGAAACATTCCTTTAAAATGAAGTTAGTGAAATGTTACTTGTTATCTGTAGTAACAGATAACCTATCCTTTTCTATTTCTATGTGATCACAAATTTTATTTCGTAACCCATCTATCTTTTAATATATTCTAGAATTCCCTTAACATTGTGTAGATTTTCCCATGTTCAGATATTCTGGCTTGAATTCAGGGGGCAATAATAGATACTCTCTAAGTGTAGTTTTAGTTCTCATCCTGCAAAGTGCTTAGCACCAGTCTTTTCAATTTCTGCTCCTGCAGCTTCTCCTCTTCATAAACCAAATTTCATAGTGCCTTCAAGGCCCAGGCAAAGATTCAGCATTTTCATAACGTTTTCTCTGAATAGTAATGCCCTATGGTAAGAATTTCCTCTCATAATGTACTCATCATGTGTAAAATAATCATTCACTATTAAAACAAATGTTGTTTTATAATTGTTTCTGTATTTATTCAGTAAATATGCAGTGAACATTTACTATACTCCAAGCATGTTAGGTACTGTGATAGAACAGTAGCAAAATAAAGTCTCTTACAGTCTAGGCTAATTGTAATGGTAGTACATTTAAAATGTATCCACAGTCAAGTAAAGTGTGGTTTAATATAGAGAAGGCCTGGATTCCATAAGAGCATGCATATTGTTTTCTTTGATTCTACATTGGAATCACCCTAAAACCTTTTAAAACACACCAGTGCCTTGGTCTAATGTCTGTATTCTTATTTACTTGGTGTAGAACAGACCTGAGACATGAGTATGATGAAGGTGCCCTAGGTAATTCTAATGTACAGCTAGAGTTGAGAGCTACTGGGCCTCACTTCTGCTGAAGCCTGCTGCAGAGGCTTAGTTTACTGGATGCTCACACGTGCCCCTCTGGCCAACCATCAGTACCTTATTGGGCTTATTGGGCTTTTCCACCTTTCAGCAAAAATGGTAATAGTCAACGCCTTTTTTTTTTTTTTTTTTTTTTTTTTTTTTTTTTTTTAAGATGGCTTGCTTTTATCCTCATTTTTTTGGTAGGATCTTTGGTACTACCAGTAAGGAATAAACCTGTGGATGCTCTGCTTCGTGGCTGCCAGGAATAGCAGCCTTTGGAATTCTTCATTTATAAGTCATCTAATCAATTGAAGATCAGGCATCTGTAATCTTCATCCTCAGATAATGAATAACATCCATTTTATTTCTTTTACCAGCCCCTTTCAGTGTGATATGTTGGCCGTTAAGCTTTGTCTCCAGCTTTTCTCTAATTTTAAAGATGGTTTTCTGGGTCCAGCAATAATTTTTAATTTTTTTGAGTAAAAAATGAGAAATTCTGTGTGTATGATAGATAGAAAAGGATGAATAGTGTTGCTAATTAACCAGATCCACGCTACCAAAGAAAAAATTGGAGGCATTTATGCCAAGTCAGGCCAAAAATAATATTGTTTAAGGTACACAAGTAATTGAAGAATCAAGTTTTTCCTCCATCTGCCATGTATCTGGGTAATTGCCTTATTTCCCCACCATTTATCACACTTTCCTTTTAATTTTGCTGCATAAACATCATGGCCTTACCTTTTGTAGTATTGTTTTTTTCTTTAACTACATACTGATCAAAGGTTTAAAAAAACATGACTATAATCAGCATCATTACTTAAAAGGTAAAATTATTAAAATATAGTAATTCACTAGATAGGACAACGCAATTCAAAGCACCAAAAAGATAACAGGTTTAGCAAAACGGGCATATGTTAGTGATTATGCAATCATTTATTTCCCACAGATTTCTTTTTATAGGAAACTTCGGAAAATCCCAGAAGAACTGACCGAGTCATTTAAACCACAACAGGTTTCTTTCAACATCAAAACCATGGGTACGAGTGGGCGAGGAATTTTTTTTTTTTTAAGGCAGGGACAGCCTGGTTCTGACCGTGCAAAGCTGTGGCTTTGCCTCCTATGGGTGCCTTGTGAGCAGCAGATCCGACTTCCTCCTCAAACCAAGTTATCCTGAAAACACCCAAGCAGAGGAAGCATTTTTTCATCATGACATGGGAAAGGGCCACAGGGATCCAAATGGAAACGGACATTTCATGTGAGTGACTGTGTCTACCCCACCTTGGCTTCTTGCCTAATGCAACAGACACTTAGGTGGCTGAAGAGGGAAATTTTTGTTAAAGTGAATCCAGCTCTGAGTTGGACACACAGCTTTTTGACTGGTGGCCGAGTTCCTTGTGCTAGCTGGCAAAATTAGCAAATTTTTCTTTTAGTTGTTGTTACTGGGTTTTTGAAAATGCCTCATTTCCTGGTAACAGTTTTCTTTCTCTAGGAGATAAAGGGAAAGATCTCTTCTATCTACACCACATTAACACTTCTATCATCTTATAAACTATTTTCTCAACCAGGCATCCCCTGAAGACTCACTCTGGCTGTCCATGGCCTCTTGACAGCTGGCTTATAGCCATATGGTCTCAGAAAAGTCCTCCCTTCCTTGAGTGTGTGTGTTGATGGGAGTCTGTTTGCCATCATCAGAAGGTTCATTGTATGTGTATGACTATGGGGCTGTATGTGTGTGTATGTGTGTGTGGTGTGCATAAGGGGTGTGCAGAGTGCCTAGTTTTAAGCTTTAAAGCATTCTCAAATAATGCAATAGAGAAAACTAGACACTACAGTGACACTACTTCCCCTATTGCTTCCTAGGGAGTAACATGTAATCTCTTGTGATGGGCCAACTATTATATTGATGTCATACACATCACTGTGTTAATATGAAATAGGCAGTCTTTTACACTGGTGGCAGAGTGAATTTACACAATCTTTCTGGATGGCATTGTAGTACTACAAGTCAAGAGCTTTAAAATTGTCATATTAGGAATTGATTTTAAGGTCATGTTCATAGGTGTACACTAAGATTTATTAGGTAAGATTTTTGTTGCCAGAGAAAAAGTGAAAACAACTTAAATGTCCAACAGCAGGAGAACAGTTAATCAGCTACAGCATGTTCATCTAATTAAAGATTTTGCAGTTGTGTTTTTAAAGAATATCCAATGATATGGGGATAAGGTTTTAACTAATGTAGAGTGAAGGGAAAAAAGAATAAGAAACTAACACAGTTTTGTGACAACTTCCTTTAAATATATATGTATTCTTCTATAGAGTAAATCACTAACAGCAAATATACTAAAGTTGTAGCAGTGATTTTCTCTATAGATTGGCATTCCATGTAGGATGGACGGATAGATAGATAGATGACAGATAGGCTAGATAGATAGATATTATATAGAGAAAACTTTTTCTTGTAATGAGGAAAATGCAATTTATTAGACATATAAAAGAAAAATGTTTACCCAATCTATAAATATTTCAAAGTATGAACATATCTAATGTTAAAATATATTTAATAAAACATTTTTCTTTCATAGGTCTAACCACCACAGAAGAGAAATTGTTTAAACCCCAATAAGAAATCCTAGATAGGGCAGGCCAGGCACGGTGGCTCACGCCTGTAATCCCAGCACTTTGGGAGGCTGAGGCGGTTGGATCACGAGGTCAGGAGATCGAGACCATCCTGGCTAACATGGTGAAACCTCGTCTCTACTAAAAATACAAAAAATTAGCCTGGTGTGGTGGTGGGCGCCTGTAGTCCCAGCTACTCGGGAGGCTGAGTCAGGAGAGTGGCGTGAACCCGGGAGGCGGAGCTTGCAGTGAGCCGAGATCACGCCACTGCACTCCAGCTTGGGCTACAGAGTGAGACTCCATCTCAAAAAAAAAAAAAAAAAAAGAAATCCTAGGCAGGGCAGAGGTTTAGAGACCAACTAGTCACACTCACTACTTTCACAGTAAAGAAACAAGAAGCACAGAGAGGTGATATTTCGTCTATTGTAGTTGTAGCTGGTTTATGATAAAGTCAGAACATGTCCTAGCACAAGCCCATTCCAAGAAACTGAATGCATATAATTCTTAATGTTCTTTGTTTACATTAAATCATTGATTTTGACTTGAGTTTTGATAATTTGGTTGGCATATTTACCCACCAAATGCTCAACTGTCTCTTGTATTGTGGTTCATTTAATCTTCTGAATTCAAAAAGATTAACACAACATTGACAGTAGCCTTACACTTTATGCGGACAATGTCTGACCAGCCTTGATATGTAGCAGGAGTTTCTGTGTTTGAACCTGTAGCTATTTATGCATGTGAGTTTTAACATGGATGATGTTGAATTACAGACTGCTTAATCAAAAATGCAAGGAAAATAAACCAAAATAAATGATTTTCGATCCAGTAAGACAAGTTCTTTTAGTAAGGTATTTTTTTTTCCTACACGAAGTACAGAACCTTGTAAGAATTCAGTAAATACTTGTTGACTGCATTAATAAATGCATGATGTTTGGAAGCACTTCCCTGGTGGTATAGAATTATAATAGTTAAAATTGGTTGCAATATTTAAATAATTCTTTAAATTGATGGAATTGAGATGTCCTGAATTACAAGAATAGATTATTTTGGTTTAAACTCTTCTATTTCACAATATGTAGGTCTTATGTTACAAATATTAACTATGAAAACATTACATAATATTACCTGGTATTCCAACCTTCTCACAATTGAGACAGTGAATATTTACAATTTCTAAGTAGAGAATATTTAAGGTAATAAGTTCTGAATAATATTTATTAACTATATTTAAATGATCCATCTGTTTATTAAAAACTTAAGTCTTTTGGAAATCACTTTATAAATGCAATTTTAATTCTTTACCATATCCATAGACCACTGCTTTCTTAAGAAAAGAGATTAAATGATTCAGGTTTAGAGAAACAAATTACTGTGCTAATCTTCAGGTATTTCTCTTCTTGATGCAGCCACTAATGTCTAATCGGAGCAGCACAGGCCCTATCACAGTAGTTTTTTCATTAGTGCTCCACTGACTTATTTGTCAGGAATTTCAAATCTGGTGTAAGAAACATACTAACCTTTAGCATTCATACAAAGCTTTCAGAAACCCACTGGCTCTTCTAAAATAACCCACAGAATCGGCCTTCTGCAAAGTTAGGTGGTGCCACCATTCAGAAAGACTCCAAATGTAATACTGGAGCGAATGATGGCATTTATAGACTTGTTTTTAAGGTTCCTAGAAATAAAGAGCCAGGTTTCCCTATGACATTAACTATTGAGAAGCCTGGAGGAGGATGGGTGGATCTGTCCCACAGTGGTAAGGTGTTTAGTTCGACCTGATTTTTTTTCCTTACAAAATTGGTAAGTATAACTTAAAAGCCAGGTTTCCAGCTTTCTTTGATAGTTGGAGATCTGACAAAACTGGGTTCTCTTCCTCTCTTGGCACTAACCTGCTCGTGCTGGGTAGAGGCTGCCTCTAGGTGAAGCAGGTGCCCTTTAATTTTCCACACTCTGCCTCTGCCCTTGCCTGCTTCATGCATTTATTAATACATTTCCTGCTCTGTCAGTATGGACATTATTTTTTAACCTCTGTCAAAGAATGAAAGCATTGTTGGTGCTTCCTTCTGCTCTAGGTGTGTTTCATAACTTGACTCAACATTTAATTCCATATTGCATTAGAAAGTACACTGAAATTTCAATAGGTAAATTTCTTTTATATCTTTTTAAGTCTGAATTATTATAAATTTTCTGCATTTATTTTATGTATTTTTTCTGCTTTTAAGGAAACGATGAAAGTCTTCCTAACCAGTCTTTCTCGCTATTGCAGTCTTCGTTGCTCTCCCTATTTTCTGAACTCTTATAGCATTTATTCTCTCTACCTAATAATTTAGCTCTTAAGATTGGCTCTATGATGTTCTAAAATTCTATTGAATGTGTTAAACCTTTTTCTCCATGAAGGGCAGAGATAATGCCTTTTACTTTCCTGCTGTCGTAGAGCCTAGCAAAGTTCTGATACACAGCAGATCTGAAGTGTGCTTATTGGTTAAGTATTTTCCAATTTCATACGATTTAACCTAAAACATTAATTTTCTTTAGCACAAAAATCGTGTATATGGCAAGTCAAATAATACCAATTTCTTTTTCATGTCTTTAAAAAAGAAGTATTTCTAACAAATGCATAATGTAAAAATCTAAGTTCTTGCCCTGAATTTCTATTGCCTTATACATTTCTTCTTACCACTACTGAGGCAGTGTTGTCCTCTTTTAATTTCTCTATTAACTTTAATTAGGCTCATGAGTTTGCTGGCCAGGTGGGTTTTCCCCAAACAGTCACAACTCCGTATTCCAGGCTAGCAATAGACTTACATTAAGCTGCAGATTTGAAGCAGAATCTAACATTATAAGCTGTAGAAGGTGCCAGGGCCACCACAACTCATTTTGTCCACTGAGGATTTCAGCAGGCAGCACTTTTAATAAGCCAGGCTCGGCATTTTTCAAGGAACACTTTGGGATCCATTTTTGAAAGCAATATTGGTTATGATTCCATTGCTGGAAGATTTCCGGGAAAATAACGTTTGTCCTCTTGAAAGTATGCTTGGTTCATACAGCATAAAGAACACAAACAATTCTGAGCAATGGGTTCTAAATTTTACCATAACATATCTCTCACAGGTTATTTTCCAACCGCATTGTAATGGGAGCATGATAGAGTAGTAAGAATTAGTTCCATTTTAATCTTTTATTTTATTTTATTTTGTCTTTTAAGAAACATATACTTGCCTACGTCACTTATATATTTTAGTGCATTAACATAGATGTTGTTTGTAAGTTTCTTATGAAAAATATTTACAAAGAAACAAAACAGAACTGAAAAGCTTCCTGTGATTCTAGAGGGCATTAGATCGTCTCAGGTACTGGCTGCTGGTTTAATAAAAGGATAGGATTTCCATTTACTCCAGGCAGGCTTAATGTATTGTTCTCGGAGTGAGACAGTCAGAATGAGTCAGGAGCCAAAGAATACACTTTATAGACACAAATAATCGTAAATTCAGAATGTCACCTTTAGGCAGAGGCATTTTTATTATTGTTAGTGGAGCTGCTGAGTAGGTTTGATGTTTTATTCTCTTGAGGACTCAATGTTCCCGAGTCCTGGAGCCCTGTCTTTATCAGGCTCGCAAGGAGGGAGCCCAGCCAAACTTGCTTCCTATACTTCTCTATGATTGATAGCAGATGGCATGCTTTAAAATAAACCTATCCATTAGCAGTCCTCAGTGTTTTTACTCAAGGCATTTACAACTGTCTCAAGCAGAAAACACATTCACTCCATGAGCTAGTTTCAGTCCACAACAGCTGTACAGGTGCAAATCTCTCATTAACTCTTAAATAGTAGTAAAATAAACAATGGCTTTTCTCTTACTTTCTTTAAGGGAGTATACTTCAAAGCTGCCGTGGAATTACTCTCCTCCACAATGGAGCTTCAACGGATGGAGGTTTATTAAAACTGAGCTATATTATGCAATGATATGCTTGTCCCAGGAATGCATATCTTATGTGCGTGTTACAGTTTAAAAGTTTCTTTCTATGCTCACAGATTTAGTGGTAAATTACCATTCTCACACGGGTGTTTCTGAAGAGGCAGAAAAGAAAGGAAAACTCAGCAAGTGTCCCCAGCAGGGCTCAGGTGCCTGGTTTCATGCCTCTGAACTCAACATGTCATGGTGTCATCCTCCTCACCTCCCTCTTCCTGCTCGCAAAGGGAGTGTTCATGCTGAGCTTTTACCAGTATGATGAGTTAATGGTTTATTTTTAGGCAGCCAGTGGATTTCCTTGCATATTGGTAATTAGACAAAAGCAAAGTCATTTTCAAAATTAATTTTTTACCGATTCTGAACACAGGTGACAGGGTTGGCCTCAGGACTTTGATTTGCACTCAAGGGGAGGAAAAAAAGCTTTGTCATTTGAAGAGTATAATTGTTCAAACAGAACTTACCTTGTGCCAGGTGTTGTTCTACAGGTTTACAAAAGTTAACTTATTTAATTTTATCAATAACTCTTGAAGAAACTAGTGATAATCCTAGTTTTACAGTTGAGTAAGCCACTATGTGCTGTTATCTTTGTTATAATAAAAAGTGAGACCCTAATCAGAGTATTTCCTGAAAGGGGGACTTGAGAGACTGGATTCAGAGGCTTTAGTGCTGGTTTTCAAATTCTTGCTTCAGCAGTTACTCCGTATGACTGTGACATAATAGCATAATATTGGACTGCCCGCTCTCTCAGGGTCCTCAGTTATTATTTTATAACCTTACTTTGGCCTAGAATTGGCCCTAATATGGCTGTTGTGATGATTGGATAAATTAGTGTTTGTATAATGCTTAGAACAGTGCCTGGTACTCAGAATGTGCTATGTAAGTTTTAGCTTTTGTGTCATCATCACCATTATTATTCAAGATATTAGATTGACATTAAACACTTGGTGTAAATTAGTCTTGTCTGAAATTATCTTCTATGTCTGGGACTGTATGTTTTGAAAAAAATTAATGTCCAAACAAAACAATTCATTTGTTTTTATTTCACACTTTATTAATCAGACACATACATAGTTGCCAATCAGAGACTCTGATCAGCATGAGGTAATAAGAGTTTTCATAGGAAATTGATAAGATTTTGCCCCAAAGCAAAGTAATTTGACATTCTAGCTTTAGTAGCCTTATTACTGGTGAATGTGCTATTCCCTTAGGCCTTCTGAAATAATGAAACTGGTTAATGGAACCCCTCATTACAGTCTTCCATGGGTCCCCATGGGCCCATGCTGCCATGATAGGTAAACCTGAGCCAAAATATCTCTTCAATGGGCAGCTGGAGAGGCAAAGCCATAAAAGTCATAAAATATGTCTCATGACTGCCCTTCCCCATGCTATTTTTTAAAAGGTAGTCTGTGTTAAAACATTTTCAACAAAGACTCACATAATAGAGGCATGCCATTGATTTCCCAATGAAGAGTATAAATAGTTCTGGGAAATATGATGGAAGAATCCAAGTATGCATGAGGTACTTCCGTTGTAATGATTGTCATGGTTCTCATGTGTTTCCTCATCAGAAACCTTTTTGTAGATGCAGTTGCTTTCTTATCTTGCAAATAAGTTTCAGAATAAATATATCTGAATAAAAGGTGAAAAAGGGTTAAGTGACAAGGGGAAATAATAGGTAAAGAATAACATCTATTAGGACTGGGATATTTTATATTGGATATCTAGTATAGATACTAGATATCCAGTGATTACAATTGCAACAACTACTTGGTTACCCGAAATATGTCATTTGGATTTCTAAAAAGTAATTCTATATTGGGTGTGGTTATAGAAGGTAAATGCTGGGCCAATGGATATTCCATACTTCTTCTTGTAAGCTTCAAGGGAATGTGGCTAGTGATTTGAGATTACTCAAGGGCATTTTGTTGTGCAGTTTTAGGGGAAGTCGGTATATTAATGGTTCCTCTACACTTCATTACTAGTTTTAGTATTACACTGAATGGGATTAAGTCAGTTAGATTTATAAACTCTCTAAACAGAAAGAGAGAAGCCTAAGGAAGGGGGCCTACGAAAAAGAGTATACTTGCAGAAGTAAATGTCCTACAGAGATAAATTAAGTTTTAAGAAATTTTTTTTTTTCCAGAAAGGTAGATATTAGAAGCTTGCATCGATTTATGAATATGTTTAAACACTAAGAGGGTTTTGGTAGAATGAATTGATTCATTCCATCTAGGACCATATTATTGTCAAAGTGAACTGTGTTTTCATTACATTCATTAGTTACACAGTTAGTTTTATTTTGTAAAATTTAAAATAATTAGTATTTGGAGAGCAATGGGGGAAAGAAAATGCAGGGAACTGAGTATCAAGATACCCGCATTCTACAAAAAAAGCAACTTTGCGTCTGTCTACTCTTCAGCCAAGTCCTCTCTCTCTTTATTTCTAAGAGTAAGCTCCCTATGTCTCAATTCCTCAACTGTAGACTGAGAAAGATGGACTGAATCAGAAAATCAAGTGACTGGCAGTTGGGCTTATACCCCTCTCCCTCCCTCTACCCTGGTCATGACAGGCAGCAATCACAGACCACAGACTCTCCCTGCTGAGCCAGTGTGAGGCCTCCAAATTCCCACTGCAGTGACCCAAGCAGCCTTCCTGTGGTCCTCATCACTCAAACTGAACTTGAAATGAGACATGTTGGCTTGCCCCTAGTCTCTAAAATTCAAATGTTCTAAATAGTCCCACTTTGAGGTGATAGCTAGGTTTAATTGGGCAGATGTGTTAAATGGAGAAATAGATAAATAGATAATTCATACTCTGGTAAATATGGCATAAATGTTGGTGTCTTTATATTGCCTTCAGTGACTGCATTCCTAGGAGGAATGCTTCCTAGTAGGAAAATTTTGACATTTTTCCGCATGAGTTGACGTATTTACTATTACATCTTTAGAAATGCTGAGCCTATTGTTTTCTTTGTGTTAGTCACTTGGCCTCTTATCCAAAATAACCTTAAAATACTTTCCGCTGGTTTGTACCCAGTCTATGTTCTTCAAGTTTGATCAAAAAATTGTGTTGTCAATGTTCTCTTCAATAACTATTTATCCCTTGAGCCCCTTTCTAGAAATCATTTGTTCTAGTTTTGTTAAAAACTTGAAATTACACATTTCTGAGTAGTGCATATCTGTCTCTATTCCTTTCCGGGCCCTGTTTCATTGGAAAGTTTTAGAAGTTGCAGTTTATTCCCGACTATGGGCCACAGTTGGGTTCCTGTGCATTGTTAGTCCTATGTCAGTATAGGCAAGAGTTACCCAGAGCTTTCTAATGTGAACAGCAGCCTTTTTAAAATCATAAAATTATATTTAGCTTATGAAATGTCACTGATAAATGTGTAACCTATTGAATTATCTAAAATGATAGCAATTTCTTAAGCACATATTGAGTTTAGCACCACTCCTTGCAATCATCCCTTTTAAATAGAGGAGCAGATGGAGAAAACCAACAAATCCACTTCTTCTTCTTCTTTTTTTTCAGACAGAGTCCTGCTCTGTCACCCAGGCTGGAGTGCAGTGGCGTGATCCTGGCTCATTGCAACCTCTGCCTCCCGGATTCAAGTGATTCTCGTGCGTCAGCCTCCCAAGTAGCTGGGATTACAGGCGTGAGCCCCTGTGCCCGCCCCCCCACTTCTGGTATACCTTTGAATAACACTTTACATTTTGTGGGGTGCTTTTCTGTTCCAGTTGCCAGCATTAAGAAAATGTGGTCTTGTGAATATGATTGTGAGTTGGAACTTAGTAGACAGATTTTGGCTCTTCCCTGATTCTATCTCTATGACTTGAGTAACAATGACCAGTGGCCACAATCAGGGTTTCAACTCTGTAAAACAGGTGTGATGTTGCTAATTTTGTTTGTGTGTGTGGTAAAAATCAGTATTATCTCAGGCTATTTGCCTCAAGCTTTTTACAAGAAGAAAGCCATAAGTAGCATGCAAGAAGCTACTGGTGATGATCATCTAGGACGTTTGTTTCTCACTCCCATGTTCCCTAACAAAGAAATAATGAAGTTGTCCTTGAGCCAGAGGAATGGCTGGATGGTGGCCAAGGATTTGGGTTGAATCCCCAGTCATGTTTGACATTTGTGTTAATCAGTTGGGTTTCTTGTCACCTAGAGTAATGTTGACTTGGATATGTATTGTTCAGCACAATGAAACAAGTAAACATTTTTAAAATGTTGAACATTTAGCAAACTGACAGTTATAGGTCTTCATATCCAAAGGCAATGAAGCATTGTTATGTGATTAAAAATAAACATAATTTACATTGACAATAAATAAATATATACTTTAACTCATGGGAAATGTGAGTAAATCGATTAGCAGTAATTAACACATAGTACTTTAAATAATATTTTGATTGTTTAAAAAGCTGATTTTTCTATTGGACATTTACAGTGGGGCAACCAGGGCATTAATGAACCAGGTTCTGGATGGCTATCAGTTTTGATAAAAATCAGGTCAAAAGGCTTGCTCATACAATTTCCTCTTTGAGAAATTTCCTTGTGACTAATCCCAGGAAGATTAAAAAGGAAAAAAAAAACTTTTATAATAAACAAAATAGCAATATAACTTTATATGGAACCTTTATTTTCAAGGGATCCCAGAATGCTTATAAACTGTTATTCAAACCATGCACAGGAACCACTGAAGCACGACCACACTTTGGAGCCAGAAGAGGAGCTGAAATGTCAATTGGAGAGGACTTTCCTGCTCTAAAAGGGGTGTGGTCTGCATGACCTAGTAGGGCTTTCCTGGCTCTGATTTCGGCATGGATGTGTGGGTAGAATGCCTCTGCTTTGGAGCTGCACAGGGCTAGGCTGTATTCCTGTGGAAGATGAAAAGTGAAGCAGAATATAATAGTGGAAAGAGGAGGCATGGAATAAGGACTGTTGATGTTCCAGTCACCAAATGGCAGTGACTACATCATAGTCAACAGTGGTTTGGGCTCCTTGCCCCTGAGGTAGAACAACTCTGGGCCAGGTGCTATTTGAGCCAATTTCTCTTACGGAAATTTTTGCAGGAAAAAATGTAATGCCTGTAATAACAGATTAGACTAGTTCACGCATAGGACCCTAGAATGTTAGAGAGGATGGAGCTTAGAGATTATTCAGTCAAAAACCTTCATTTTGTCTTTGAGTAAATTAGAACGCTCTGAGGGAAAGTGAGAGCTACCTTAGATCAGTATCAGAATCTTCTACAAAAAATTAGCTGGGCATGGTGGCACGCACCTGTAGTCCTAGCTACTTGGGAAGCAGAGGCAGGAGAATCGCTTGAACCTGGGAGGCGGAGGTTGCAGTGAGCCGAGATCATGCCACTGTACTCCAGGCTGGGCGACAGAGCGAGACTCTGTCTCAAAAATAAAAATTAAAAAAAAAAAAAAGAACTTAGTGAGTCACTAGTTACATCTCCTGTGCAATTGGAGAATGAATTCTAAAATCTTTCTAAGAGTTCTTTGAGCAATTCTGTTGACTATGAGAGATTTATGCCCTCAAAAAGCAACTTGTCTTATTGTTGGAGGTCTCCCCTTAGGAACATTCTTCAGACTATTTATTCTTTCATTGCTTTAATATACATTTATTGAGTGCCAATTATTTGCCAGGAATTAAGCAAGGTGTTGAAACACAAAGGAGAATAAAAATAAAACAATAGCACCTCACAGTTATTGACATCACATACACGTCAGTTAGTAGGTGCTTTACATATATTAATTCATTTACTCCTACAAGAAGTCTATGAAGTGGAAACTATTGTTTTTCCCATTACAGGTGAGGAAGACAGCACAAGTAACTTGCCAAAGATAAGTGGCTAATAAGTGGCAGAGCGAGGGTTTAAAGCAGGCATGATGGTGCTGCAGCCCATGCACTTAGCCCCAACATCATGCTGCTCTCTGACTCACCAGCTAACCAAGTAAATAAACGACAGTGATGAGGTAAATAAACAGGATTCTGTAAGAGGCTTACACAGCACTCTAAAAGGATGCTTTGAAGGAAGGGAAGATCCCAAGGAACCAGCCATGAGAAGAACCCTTTACAGAGGGAATAACAAGTGGCAAAGCTTCCCAAGTGAGGGTGGGGAAGAACCTGATGGGTTTTGGAGCTCAAAGTTTCTTCCTCTAACGTTCACCAATTTAATCTTTCCCTACATAAAGTAAATTGAGTTCCCCTGCTATTTACATTTGTTTTGTGGATAAGTTAGTCTTTTTCTTTTTAAGAGTATTATTTAAACCATTGATCACTAATTTTATAAGCAAACCTTTGCCTTTTAATAAAGCCTTTTGTAAAGACTATGAGTTTCGTCCTTCATCTCTGCTTCTTTTATTTTATTTTCTATCACCTCAACTGATGCCTTCCTCTTTCAAATAATCATGTTTACTAAAAATTATCACCACTGATTCTTGGCAAATTAAAGGAGAGAATGAAAATATATTTAGTGTCTACTATGTGTCAAGCATCATGGAGAACATTCTAATACTTTATCTCATTTAATTCTCACACTTAAGTAAGTTGTATCACTAAATCATTTTACACATGGAGGCCCTGAGGCCCAGGGAGCTTAAATTTACCTGAGGCCACCCAGCTGGTTAGTAGCTAACCCAAGATTTGAAAAATAGGGGTCAGGTCCAGTGGCTCACAACTGTAGTCCCAGCACTTTGGGAGGCCAAGGCAGGCAGATCACCAGGTTAAGAGATCGAGACCATTCTGGACAACATGGTGAAACCCCGTATCTACTAAAAATACAAAACTTAGCTGGGTGTGGTGGCGTGTGCCTGTAGTCCTAGCTACTCAAGACACTGAGGCAGGAGAATTGCTTGAAACCGAGAGGTGGAGGTTGCAGTGAGCCGAGATTGCACCATTGTACTCCAGTCTGGCTACGGAGTGAGACTCTGTCTTTAAAAAAGAAAAAAAAAAAATTTGTTTGCTTGATTGCAAAAATTGCTCAATTCTTTTCTATCTATAACTCACCTGAGACAATGTGTGATCTTACCTATGGCAGTGGTTTCCTAAGACAGGGCAGGATCATCAGTGGAGTTGAGGGCCTGAGGAAGAGGCACACTTCTTCCTCAAGGACAATCCGTACGAAAAAACAGAGAATAGAAGTTTGAAAAGGTACCCCACTTTTCACAATCCCTGTCTCTTTTTCCAGTTGCGAATCACTGAACGCTACCGCATTTCCTTATGATACTCAGTGTTTAAGGATTTATAACAGTAACAGCAAAAATTATATAGCTGCTAATATTTATTGAGGACCTCATGTGTGTCTGGTGTGTTGGTTTTATTCAGTTATCCCAGAAACTCTATACCAGATGTTATTATATTCCTTAATTTACCAATAAACAATAAAGCACATAGGAGTTGGTTGAATTTTATGGTTCCTGCTTTTTCTCCCCGTATCTATATCTATATATCTATATCTATCTATCTTTCTATCTATCTATCTATCTATCTATCTATCTATCTATCTATCTATCTATCTCTATATCTATCTATCTATCTGTCTGTCTGTCTGTCTGTCTGTCTGTCTGTCTGTCTATCTATCTATCTATGTATCTGTCTATCTACCTATCTATCCATCCATCCATCCATCCATCTCTGATATCAGGATATTTCCTACAATTAATGGCATCTTATAATCTCAGTCATAGCTTAGTTGTCATTGCCTATAGGTGCATGCACTTGGTCGTAGGTGATTGCAACATTTTACTTCAATTGTGTTATACATGCGTTGTTAGAACTATGTATGTTGAGTGTAATTACCTTTTAAAATATTTTTCTAATTGTTGTTTCAAAATTTTGTTGACTCATTGTGATCAAAAAACGTAAAATCAAAACTTACAGAATAAATTTCTAATAATTTGGCTAAAAAAACTAACCTAGAGCCAATGCATAGTACTCAAAGAAATGAAATGGCATCAGTGTTCTTGTTGGCACGCAGAATTATATTGTGTTAAAGAAAGCGAAGTGATAAGCAAGCATCATGTTATTATTTAATTAGCATTGCTTTTACTTCCTTACAAGTACATCAAATAAGCCTCAATGTTAGGATCGATGACATCTTAAATCTGATGAAATATGATGAACAACTTGATCAAATAAACATAGAAGATAACTGGTAATGCCTACAATCACAAGACTTGTGAAGGGTACACTAAGAGTTTAAACCTTGGTGATTCATGTCTCAGGCTCTTGATTACTGAACTATCCTGACTTTTAGTAGAGCAGTGAGAATTTTTTTTCTGTCACACATACCACAGATGGACCAACTTATTAAAATTATCAAAAATAAAAATATTTATCATGCATTACACCTAGACAAATACTATATAACTTAGAATATGGCATAATAAAAATACAAATTTTATCACAGTTGATTATGGTCTCAGAATAAGATAATATGCTTTCAGATAGTAATATTGATTTGACCTATTGTTAGTCTTCAAGGACAGTGATTAAAGATGGTTGCCATTTAAAAACAAAACAATGTGTCCATTCTACATGCTAGGTTCCCCTAACATTGTATTTCTTTTCCTAAGGGATGAAACTGGTGGTCCATCAGGTAGACATACCTAGGTTTGGCACATAAAAAGTAAGCCAAAATACTCCATTATCTTATAACAAGAACAAAGAATAACAAACAAAACTACTTAAGGAAGAGATAAAGAGTTTTCTGATGGAGGACTAGCCTTGAAATTAAATATTTCCCTATGCAAGTTGACATTTAAGATGTATGACTTAAGAGAGATAAGAAGAAATTGTGTGAAACATAACCTTAAATATTTTGGATCACATTTTCGTGAATTATGCAGCATTTGGCACAAGTTTTAGGAAATAGAAACACTCTGGGGTAATGATGAGTATTTGCACACACTTTATGTGAACATGTATGCACACTAACACGGTTATATTTATGGCATAATGCACCAGATATACAGAATATGTCTATGTAAAATTGTTTTATTTGTAACATTTCCATCCTGGGACTAAATGTTGGCTCTTTAAAATTTGTTTTTATGTATGCTTCCATGCCGAACTTACAGAATATAGTTGTTGTATAGCACAAATGTTCTAACTTTTCATGGGCACTCAAAAATGTCCTTTGAGAAGTCACCCTAGAGCATCCTTGGAAATGGCATGTTGTAGTCTGGACAGAACAAAGCAGCAAAAAGAAATAAGATGAAACTATGTTATCATTGGCTATCCTTTAAACATACGAAAAACTCTCAGAAGAGATAATGTGCTGTAGGGAAAAGCTCTGTGTGGGCACAGGGTGTGCACAGTGACCTAATGGGCCTTTTCCATCTCTAATTCCTGTGATACTGCAGATCTAAGAGATGGAGCTGGTAATTGCTTACAACATAACAGATATGTAGAGATATGTACATATATTTTTTCCTCTTCCTCTCCTTCCCCCCGCCTTCCCTGGAGTTCAGCTGAGAGTCTCTTTAAACAAACAAAAACTGTGAGAAACTAAGAGAAGTCAAGAGACTGGCCTGTTTTTTAGAGGCAGAATGTGGAAAGTATGAAGATGCTAATTTGACTGCAAAGGCTGGAAAGCAAAGGGACCTGAGCCGTTTATACTACAGGCAGTAGTTAAAAAGAGGGAAAAAAAAACCTTGAAAAAATGGGTGTAACCCTGGGCTTTGATACAAATGGCCTTTCGGCCCCCACTTGAGATTTGCACATCCCCAAGGGAAGCTGTGGTTTGGAATAAGATGGTGCATTTAATTTCACTCAGAGAACTTATTGGACTTGGCACCAAAAGAAAGAATTTGAAGTATATTTTTTATCATGATTAGTGGCCCCCTCACCACAACATTTGATTATTTTGGAAAGGGAAAAGTTAAATCCTTGTAAAGTTGTGATTTACAATTTGCAAGCATCCAGGTAGGGAGTTTGACTTCTGCCAGCTTGATCATGGGATCCACATTTGATTCTAGCTCATTGATGTTTACAAAACAGTTCTGTGGGGGGAAATAGAGTTGGAAATATATCCCTTGATTATCCTGGGTGATTTTCTCTCCACACTACATCTTCTCTCATTCACGATGATTTTGGTCTCTTCTGGAACTCATTGCAAGAAACTGGCATGTGGCTGGTTTGCTTTTTGTTTCTAATCTGCAGTATCTGGTATTTTTATCATGTGATTCCTTTGCCCTCACAGTTATGTAAATCTTGAGGCAAAGGAGTTAAAAGGAGTTTCTAATTTTATACCTGAAAATAGCTTTCACTGGATGTTTTTTCTCAAGCTTTATAATTAAGATTGGAGATCTCGTGGGTATTTTAATACGTACTCAAATATGTCCAAACAGCCAGAGGGGAAGTGAATGACCAACTGGGTAGGCTGATGAATATTTTCCTGGTAAATGCATAACTTTCCCCACAACTGTGATGCTTTATCCTTTGACATTAAGAATGCTGTTTGCAGAAGTAACATTCCTTTGAACACTCAGCTTTCTGAAATGGTGTCCCACCGCAAGGACTGGAGAAGGGTGAGTTTGAGCTCAATGCTGGAGTAACAGCCAGGCAAATTAGGTTCTGTCCTAATGTCTAACATGGAAGTATGGTCAGTCAGGTCTTGAAATAAATCTTAAAGTAGACTTAAAATAATAAATTCCACCTTTTCTACTACTTTTGAATTTTTTGGGTCTATTTCTAGTTGAATTTGGGCTTGTTGGAAAACTGTCTCGAGTATTTGGGCAGTGAGTTTTCACCACGCTTCCTAAGTGAAAGCAGTTTGCTGAATAATGTCAATATAGCAATGTTAGTGGTATTGCTGGCAGAGGAAAAATGCTTTTTACTCTCATTCTGGATTTGAGCAGGAGATAAAGATAAATTCAAAAGTTTTATTGGTACTTCGGAAGTGCTATACTTGTCTTGATTTGAGCATGGTGGTCAGGCATGGATGATTGATGGCAAAGAGCCTAGGTTCCAGTCCCAGCTGGTGGTGAAACCTTGGGCAAATGATTGATCTTCCCTAAGCCTCAGTTTTATCATCTGTAAGATGGAGTAAGTCTTCTGCAAGATGGAGTAAGTACTTCATTTAGTTGTTGAGGGGATGTAAATATATTATTAATGGTTGGCACATAGTACAGATTCAATAATTATTAGCTATTATTGCTGTTTGTTATTGACCTCATCAGCAGCATGTTTCCTGGCTATCTGTTCTGGTAAATTTAGATTCATATTCTCTGTGGAGGTGAAATATGAAATCAGCTTTCTCTTTCTACTCTCACTGAGTTAATGACAGTAAATCAACGACAGCTTTCTTATTCAACCCTACCTTTGCAAAGCTATTGAAAAATTTGAATTAAAAGCCAATTAATCCTGTATTAATGAGGTCTCTTTCAATTGACGGAGATAAAAAGTCAACTCAATCTCTCTTTTATATTTTCTTATGTTTCCAGGAATTCTGTCCTGTGGACTCTTTTCTTCCCTTGCCACATCTCCCCTCCCCTTGCTCATTTTCCTCTCTCTGTCTCTCTCTCTCTCTCTCTCACACACACACACACACACACACACACATTTTTAATCTCTCTCCCTCCCTTTTCCAGGACTTACTTTCCTGTATGATGGATTCATTTTAAACAAGCTGTCTCCACATGATGGCAAATATCATGATGGCAAATATGACGCTGAATATCTGTAATGGATATACATTAACAGGTTACTACTGTGCCCTATTTTTTTCTACATGTACTATTCTTTATATGGGAATAATTTTTTTCCAGTGAATATCTTTATTACTATTTTTCTTTATTTCTTGTAAAAAATGGGATACATGTGCAGAACATGCAGGTTTGTTACATAGGTATACGTGTGCCATGGTGGCTTGCTGCACCTATTGACCCGTCCTCTAAGTTCCCTCCCCTCATCCCCCATCCCCCTGGTGTGTGATGTTCCCTTCCCTGTGTCCATGTGTTCTCAATGTTCAACTCCCACTTATGAGTGAGAACATGCAGTGTTCAGTTTTCTATTTGTGTGTTAGATTACTGAGGATAATGGCTCCCAGCTTCATCCATGTCCCTGCAAAGGAAATGATCTCATTCATTTTTATCGCTGCATGGTATTCCATGGAGTATATGTACCACATTTTCTTCATTCAATCTATCATTGATGGGCATTTGGGTTGGTTCCATGTCTTTGCTATTGTAAATAGTGCTGCAATAAATATACGTGTGCATGTGTCTTTATAGTAGAATGATTTATAATCCTTTGGGTATATACCCAGTAATGGGATTGCTGGGTCAAATGGTATTTCAGGTTCTAGATCCTTGAGGAATCACCATACTGTCTTCCACAGTGGTTGAAGTAATTTACATTTTATATGGGAATAATTTTGTAATGCACTTGCCTAAAATAATGTGACACTCCTGTCTCCTATAAACATATTTACCCCTTCCAAAGGAGAAATAAAGCTAAATCTTGCCCTGTTACTTCTTCTCAGGTGTATCTTCAGGATCTTTGAGGGGTATATATTTGTCTTGAGTTTGATTCTGATGTGGAAATTCCATGGTTCACTCACTGAATGCTTAATGGTATTTTCTAGTATCCCCTCCATAGATGATAGAGCAGGAAGGAGAGGATAAATTTATTAAAACTACCATTTAGAAAAAGAGAGAAAGGGAAACAACTTACAATGGTCTGGAGTTTTTGGCATATATCATATTCTTTTGGACTGGAGTAGCAGTACTGCTCTCTTCTGGTAGTAGAGAGCTTTCCATGGTCCCCCAGTCTGGCTGCCCTAAGATCTGCTTTCTGAAAGATGTCTCTTGTCCATTGTGTCATAGCCTCATCTGAGAGGGACAAAGGTCCTTGTGCCATGACAAAGTGGCTTTAGCAGCTCATGTCATCCTCATAGGGGCCAGTAACTAGGGGACTGACTCAGGGGTTGGCAATTCCTAGCTCTTTGCCAATTTTGAGTTTCTTTGATAAATACCTTTAAAAACCTAAGGAGTCTTCCTGCCTATTTTTTTTTAACTTTAAGGGCTTCTACATATTATTGATTCTAAGATGCACATTTTCTTTTTTAAAAATTTATTTTTTATTCCAATAGGATTTTAGGGAGAAGGTGGTGTTTGGTTATATGCGTAAGTTCTCTAGCGGTGATTTCTGAGATTTTGGTGCACCCATCACCCAAGCAGTGTACACTGTACCCAAGTAGTGCTTTATTTCTCACCCACCTCCCACCCTTTGTCACGAGTCCCCAAAGTCCGTTGTATAAGATGTACATTTTCTTTTCACCTTTTAACATTTCTGAACTTGGGAAGTGTGTTACAATCAGTAGTGGCTTACATAAGAAAAAAATAAATTAGTTCCTAAATCTAGTGAATGCTGGTGTCAAGGGCTAGATTCTAGACCCTGGTCTAGGTGTACCTTCTTTCAGTAAGAGCCTTGACATTTTGCTCACACCTTCCCTACCACCCGTGCTGGCAATGAATGCACTGAAAAGGGCAAAAGCCACTTGTATAAAATTCATTGGTTAGAGTGGCTAAGAAGTGGGTGGGACATGATAGGCAAAGTGAAACACATTAATGTACCTATGAATTACCTTCATGATATTTCATATTTAACTATTTACTGTTGTAAGTATTTCTGATATTCATCAATATCATTTACATTAGTATTGACATCATGTAGGATATTGGCTACATTCTCTTTCAAAACATCTCTTGATACCGCTCACACAAATACAATGAAGCT
The DNA here is from genome assembly GCF_029281585.2 of Gorilla gorilla gorilla. Taxonomy (NCBI): domain Eukaryota; kingdom Metazoa; phylum Chordata; class Mammalia; order Primates; family Hominidae; genus Gorilla; species Gorilla gorilla. Next base: position 47,531,382 of record NC_073235.2, read on the forward strand.
TGTATTCGATTCACGTGGTTATGATGGAACCTGGCATTTGAAAAATTTCCATGTGCTAATAAATTCACCAGTGTGGTCTCTCTTTATTTATAATCTCTATGGAAGTATTGTCATTTCTGTGTTTTTTAATTGTGTGTGCATTTGTTTTTGTTTTCTTTTAGTTAACATCAGCAAAATCCATGTAGTCTTTTGCAGATTCAGTCTATTCTCAGATGACTGTTGGATTTAGTATATCTCCAAAGCGCAGAGTTTAGACTCATTGCTGACAAAGGCAACATCACATCAGTCTTCTTTTCATCCAGCCCTCTCAGTTCTGTATCTATTTACTGTGCCCACTTCCTTTCCAGTCTGCACTTCAGTAACTCAGTACCTTTCCATTCCTTAAAGGACACCGCTATCAAAACCCTCATCAAGAAGTAGGCCTGGCACTCATTACTGTCACTTTGAAATGAATTAATGTCAAGTCTAGTTGTGCTTTCATTTTACACTAAGACATTTAGGAAAACTATTTCTCAGTGAACAGATTGAAGGAGTAGACTTCACCCTTTTCCCCAGAAGTATGTCTAGTGAAAATACTACTTACACCGATTAAAAATAAAGTTGATCTTAGAAGATGGGTTAGGTGAAGATCTAGATCAGTGCTTAGCAAGCTTAATCGTGAAAATTATCTTGAGCATTTAAAAAATGTAGTTTCCTGGGCCCAGTTCCAGACTCATCGGGTCAGCCTCTCAGGAATAAGGTCTTGAGAATGGTATTTTTAATGAGCTCCCCAGGCAGTTCTTGTGACCAGGCAAGTTGTTATAAAATAAGCCAATAACAGGAGAGGATGTAAACATAAGAGAACACAGTGGATGTCACAAGATACGACATGGCATGCAAAAGGGTAAAATTTTGATCTGTGTTTTTCAAGCACATATATAGTTCGTATAATCACTGAAATTGTATTGCTTCTCTTAGAATTTATCTTTCCTATATCGTAAAACTTTAATACATCCAAGAGGTAGAAGGTTGCATGCTTTTGAAACCAGGGAGAATAAATAAGACTAAATCCCACAAGCTACAAATACAGAGATTCTATGGAATCCAGATATGCTGCTACATCCAGATACATAAACAAAATCCATTGACCTTGTTTTTCTCCTGCATAGTAACTTGACTCCAAATTTAGCATTTCTTTCCTTTCTTCATTTACTTTGGTATTTCTAATATGAAGTTATTCCACAAGTGATTTTATTACTTTAGGGAAGGGCACTTTTATAGGTAAAATGATGAAAATCATAATCTCTAATAACTTTGTACTATTTAATATTTCTGTATTTAGGAACTAAATTAAAAGTGTTCCAACATCAATTTTTAAATTAAATTACCACCTATCCAGGTGATATTGAAATGATTAAAATGTATTTCTTTACACAATTTAGACAGTGCTGAGTTGCAAATATCTTGGCAGAGGGATAAAACTAGGATAATCAAAGGTGTTGACAAAAGATTTATTCTAAAGTATGATGGTCCCTTTTTAAACGAAACCTTTTTATGGCAAGTATTCATAACACTTGTCATTCATTCAACATTTCTGATGTAATTACTTAATTTGTTTTTAAATGTACACTAAGCTTAGGTACATAAATTTTATATTCCATTTAGTCTCTGGTTTATAAATCTGTGGCCAGTTACTAGTGGCATTTTTGTTAGCCTGAAAAAAGAGACTGAACTGCTCAAGGTCTGAGATCATCTGTCCTATGGTTTTCCAGATCTCCTCGTGTAAGGATTTCTGAACCCAGCAAAGAGAAAGAGTTAAGCCTATTCTCCTAGTTGGCAGAAACTTTGTAGTTTAAAATTACATACTGACTCTGGTGTAGAGACACAAGAAATTATAGAGCAGACACTGTCCAGGACAACGTATAATTTAAAATGTACTAAGGAATGTATGCCGCATGGCAAAGTAAGTGAAGTGCTTCTTCAGATATAAGTGTTTTGCATAGAAAGGCAGTAATTATCCACTCCTAGGGAAATGTTTGCATTCATTCTAAATCAATATTTACTATTCATTTCTTGTGTTCAACAAAACAGGGATTTAACTTTTTTTAAATTTTAATGAAGCACTAAGACTGCAATAATTCTACAATGTAATTGTCTTGATATGAAATATTGCTAAATGGTGTTGCTATTTCGGGAAAGAGCAGTGTGAAATGGAAGGGTATCCCTATTTGTGAAATGTTACTTTAGGAACATTCAATTCAAACTCAGCCGAGCAGGGCGACTCACCCGTTTTCAAAGATAACTTAAGCTGTCTCCTTGGTAAGGCCCTAAACTAGGTTCATTTAGATGAGTCTTTGCCTTTATATATATATTTTTTCTCCTAACACACTCCTTCCTCGTAATGATTCTGTTTCAGTTCAACTGTTCCCTTTTGGGCGTGTGTGTGTGTGAGAGAGAAACTCCTCTATAAATTGGAACTTTTATTTTTTTTTCCTGCAGAAAGAAAAGATTTCTTGCCCCCTTCCCCTCCAAATTCCCCCTGGCTTTTTAGTTCAAAAGGACCTTAAAGAAAATGTTGGAGGAAAATATAAGAAAATAGGGCACATGAATACATATTCTGAGACAAGACTCAAGGTCTCCAGCACATTTTTATTTATGGAGCTTATGATCTGATCATTCTATGACTTTTCCTTAGAAAATGACTATAATTTTTTATTATGGAGTCCGAAAAAGAACTGGACAATATAACAATATGTTATATTACAACATGAATACTCCTTTTCTTGGCCACAGAAACAATAACGGCTTTGCCACTGAGTTTCAGTCAGGACAGAGCCCATCGTGCACGCTATTACATTACCAAATGCCACATAAATGCTCAAGTTTCTGTGAGCAAATATTTTTGCCTTCTACTTTTATGTGTAATTTTGAACTCATCATTTTCTGTTCTTTTTCCTTTGCTTTTTCATTCCTGTTTTGGGTAAGGTCAAGGAAACGTCTCTTTGAAAATCTCACCATTCCCATGAGGTTTTTCAGATTTTTATATTGGTCATCTATTTGATATTACAATTTAATACAAATTATATATTTTCAGATTCACAGATTCTATAGTGTCTCAATGTTAAAATGAGATTGAGAGTAGAGAAGGAGCCAAAAGTAAATGATATACCTTTACAATTTTATCACATAGTTCCTTTGGCTGCTCTGACTTTAAAATATTCGTAGAACAGCAGTGCAGATGGGTCTGCACTAACATTCCCTCTCTTTGCCTTCCTGCCATTCATAATTCATGTGAGCTCTTTGAGTGAATTACTCTTTGGTATGCACTCTGGGGACAAATAGTATCATTTATGTATTGTGATTGCTACTCTATTTTATCTTCCTTTTTATTGACAAGAAACAAGGGTGTTGCTTGTAGTTATGAAAGTAAATTGGGTGCAGAAATTGTCCTTCTCTTTCTGAGAGAGGCACCTTCTTTCTGCAGGAAGTGCTATTGTAAACTGTACTGTTATAAATGGTGTGTTAGTTCTCAAGATATTCCTGTCTCAATGTATGAAGCAACAAAGTGTTGCTTTAGCATTCAGTAGAGAGAGCCAATGGAAAAGCAGGCCGTTAAGGACACGTTCCTAAAGTCTGGAAAATCAATGGGACACTAAAAAGGGAGCTGAAGTGGACCGGAAGGAACCTCTTGAGGGTCATTTAAAGAACCAGAAACTGATTATGAACACAGCTTTTAACCAGGGAACTGGAGGGGGCCAGCAAACCCATTCTTCTGCACTCCAGTTAAATATCTAATAGTTGAGATGTTTTCTGCACAGCCCATAAAGGATAATGAGGAAGGCTTTGATAGCCTTAAAGAAAGTCACTCTGTGGCCTCTCACAAAAACATGATCTGAGTATGAGTGGCAAATGCATGCAGACCCCAAAATAAAGAGAGGCAATACCAGCTAGGTAAGATAGTTACTTTGTTGATTTCATAGGAGAGGGGTCCTAATAGAACTTTGTGCCTGAAGAAAAATAAAAGTAAGGAATGTCAGAATGTAAAATCTGAGATCTCACTTACTTAAGCAGAGACCTTCTAGAGACCTTGAAATTTTCTGTAATTTTACCTCTACATGGTGACTATTTCATGTAGGTTAAATTAAGGATTAACCTGCATTCTTTATTTTATTATACTGTATTTTTGGGGTGAAGAATTATCCCTTATATTAAGGGATTAAATAATATTGGGGTTAAAATATTTTTATATTAGTCCTCTCAAATTGCAATCAGTTCTGAGTTAATCTTCTATAATTCCTATCTTTACCCTCTAGTTCCAGCAAAGATAGACTTCGTGAATAATTTTTTAAAAAGAAGAACATTTGTGTTGACATATTTATATTCTTTGATAATGAAAAAAATAGTTTTGTTAACTGTTCTTTTTATGATGCCTTTGCTACTCTTAGCAAAAGTCTATTAAAAAGAGAAACCTTAACATCCTCTCCTATGACACTGAAGACACTTGCACTGACCTTGAATTCACTCTTTCAGAATGAGACATTTACATTGAATAAGAAAATAGTTGAATACTTTCATTCACAGATATAGTTTGTTACATTGTTCGTAGGCTAGTCTACCTAGAATGAAGCAATGCTGTCTCCTGGACTCCAGGCCATAATTGATCAATCAGTCAATTACTTAACAGACATTGCACACCTTCTTGGCATGGCATTCCAAACAACTATTGAGAGTTAGCTGAAGCAAGACAGCTTCAAACAGAATAGAGAACGATCCATGCTCCAAGACTCTCCTTATTTAACTCACACTTGACCAAAATCTACTGCATTATAGTGTTATGTCTGAAAATGTGGCCTTCCATAAGAATCAAATAATTATACTCTTTGAATAGATTCTGTAAGAAAGAAAAGGGCTCTGAAAGTGCAAGGAGTATCCTCAACTAATCATCGAAAGCCTAGTGCTTACATTTACATGAGTATACAGGCTGTGTATCCTGGCGCTGCAATCCTGGAAGACTGACACGCATATGGCAGGGAGGGTTACCAAATCAAACCTGGTAATCACTCACACCTGGGCATGTTTCAGTCCCCAGTGGGGTCCAGTGCAGTATCATTCATGGTTAGGTGCCTCCTTTTACAATTACTTCACTGTTTATGTCAGCACTTCTCAAACTTTTTGCTTTCAAGATCCTGTTACACTAAAAAGTTATTGAGAACATGTAATAATTATGTGTTATAGCTATCAATATTACCCTACCAGAAATTAAAACTGACATTGTAAACATTTACTTATTAATATGTTCTCAAAATATCTCTTCCATGTTAACATAAATGTGGTTTTATTTGATTAAAAAATAACCACATTTTTTCCAAGCCAAAAATATTTAGTGAGAAGAGTAGCACTGTATTTATATAGTACTATTTTATAATGAGATTTTAGTAAATCTTATTAATTGTCTGGGTTCTTATATCTGCTTCTTCATTCAATTTATTGTCATATTGAATAGTATCTTGTGTCTGGAAAAACCTCCTTTGTACACCCATGGGAAAGTGAGGATGAAATAAACAAAATCATCTTAATATTACTATGCAAATAATTCTGATCCTGCAGAATCTCTACAATGCTAATTTTATAAAACATTGAATCCACGTGCCTATCTACACTCCCCTGTGTGATGGGTTCAGCATAACCTGACACTTAATAGGTACTTTCATGTACACCTGTGTGATTATGGAGAACATTCTGTCACCCTGGATCTCTTCTCAGAACCACTTCTCTTTACCTTCAAAGAAGTTTAAGAAAGAAAAGAAGATAATAAAAATAAAAATAAATAGACTCGTGGGATCCTTATGAGGAACAAAATTATATTCCTGGGACTCTGGATTTCTGTAATCCTTCTGAAGTAGTCAACCTTAGTAGGTTCTAAAATGATTTCAGAAACATGTTAGTTTCAAAGAAAATAGGATATTGAAAGTGTGTTGTGTGGCATGGATGGGGCACGGCTAAACAACGTATCTAGATCCTGCTGCTGTTTTATCATATGATCATGGATGCAATATAGCACAGCTTATTAACATAAGTGCCATAATTTTCAGATAGGTATAACTATCTGTGAATAGCCAAATTAATCTATTCAAAGTATTGTAAGCCTTGAAAAAGCAACAGAAGTATTTTCACAGTTTGAAATTGATTTTTTGATAATGCGAGTTTAAGATCGACATTTCTCATCTATTTGTTTAGCTAATGCTTGTTGATCACCTACTATGTAGTGTGGAAAAAACATACAAGGAGATATATCTTCTGCCTTCAAATATCTTACAGTCTAGTGAAATCTACCAGTAAAACACAACAGTTAATAATACAGAGTAATAAATGTTAGGGAGACCAAGATGACTTAAGAATGCATAAAAGAGGATATGGCCCAGTCTTGTAGGAAGAGTGAGGCTTCCTAGGAAAAGTAAAGGCATCTTAAGAATGAATGGAATTGGTCTGGTTGGAATTCATATGGAACAGGGAAGATATGCCGAGTAGCAGGCAAGTTGAGAGAGCACGCAATTTGTTTGCTGATGTGAGAGAATTTCTGATGGCTAGAGTGAGGAGCATGTGGGTCAATAAGAGAGAGATTAAAATGTGAAAAAAGAGAAGGGAAGTGACTTGAAAAAAGTTTGGACTTCTTTTTGAGATAATTATGGAGTCCTCGAAGGGTTTTAATGAAAAGATAATCACAAATAAGCTTGCATTTTATCAAATTCACTTTGGCTTCAATTTAGACATAGAAGCCAAGACTAGTTAACAGACTGTTGTGCTGACCCTAGAAAAAGGGGTTGGAGGCCTACTTAGGGAAGCAGTTGAACTGATCATGGAAAGTGGAAAAATTCTAAATATATTGAGAAAGGTGAATAAACAGGCTTTAATGATTGGTACAGATGTGAGGACAGGGTGAAGAGCAATACTTAGTGTTTTCAGTAGGTTGCTGACGTAGCAATTGAATACTTTCACTGAAATAGGGAGTCCAGTAGGAGGAATATACTGGTGCAGGTATGGGAGATAGGAAATGAATTCAGTACTTTTGAGATATCCAAGTTGATATCTCATGTTGAGTATTGCATGGCATCTGTGGAGTCCACTAGAATATGAAATCCATCAGATTGATGATTCATGACATTATGGAGTTCACAAAATTATGGAATCCACTTGACTAACTTCCATAAAATGGAAAACCTTATCACTTTGCTTCTTATTCTTATCTGTGTGTGTGTGTGTGTGTGTGTGTGTGTGTGTGTGTATCTGTATGTGTATCCTACTGTATTAGTCCATTCATGCTGCTATAAAGACATACACAAGACTGGGAAGGAAAAGAGGTTTACTTGGACTTACAGTTCCTATGGCTGGGGAGGCCTCAGAATCATGGCAGGAGGCAAAAGGCACTTCTTACATGGCGGCAGCAAGAGAAAATGAGAAAGATGCAAAAGCGGAAACCCCTGATAAAACCATCAGATCTCGTGAGGCTTATTCACTACCACGAGAACAGTATGGGGGACACTAGCCCCATGATTCAAATTATCTCCCACCAGGTCCCTCCCACAACACATGGGAATTCTGTGTACAATTCAAGGTGATATTTCAGTGGGGACACAGCCAAACCATATCTCCTACTATATATCTGATGAATAGTTAAAATTCAATAAATATTTATATAATAAATTAATTTAAAATAGCATGAATAAAAAATCTGAAGATCAGAGGAGAGATTTAGAATGGCTTTATAGATTTGGAAGTCGTTAGCATATGGATGAGATTGAGGTCAAGGGAGTAGCTGCAATAAGCACAGGTAGATAATGTAGAGTGAAATGAGAAAGGACATTAAAAAGTATCTGGGGGAGTTGCAACTTATTAGTAGATAAGGAATAGAGGAAACTTAAAAGTAACTTAAGAAACAGAGGAAAATGAACCTATAAACACTACAGAAAACAAGAGCCAGAAATAAATTATATCAATCAATGTTTTTATAAGAAACAGTGGCTATCTTATACAAATATAACTTTACTGAAGAATATCCGGAGATAACAGAAATGATGAGGATATGGAGAACTAGGTTTAGAAAATGGGTGTGAACAAACCAAGCTCCGGAGAACTGGATAGCATAAAAGACAATAAATGCAATGCAGAAGGAATTGGGAGATGGGTTGTCACTGCCAGTAAATGAAAAAGGTCTCTAACTATCCCTACATCTGGACTTGATCAAGCTTCAAGCCCTAGAAGAAAGTATCTGATTAACCGAGCCTTGCTTACAGCACTGCACCTTGTTCTAGGGAAAAGAGAAGGTTTTCTCCCTTCAATTTCCATAAATGAGAAGCAACTATCACCCACCAAAACTCCATACCAATGGAGCATTCCCCAAAAGGTAAGTAGAAATGACAATAGGAGGGGGAGGGTAGAGGTTGAGTTGAACAACAACAACAAAATGACAAAGGTCATTATGAGACAAAAGATAGAAAACTGTGGCAATCTGGTAAATACAGATAAATTTGGATAAGAGATAAAAGCAAATACTTATTCATTGGCAGTAGCAACAAGAGGATTATCGGTAACTTGGGTAAGTGCAGTACCAGTAGAGTGCTGGAAACCAGTAGTGCTAGAAACCAGGAAAGAATAAGTTGAGGTGTGAGAGTTGAGTAAGAGAGTAGAAATAAGGTAGACAACTCTTTTAAGAATTTTAGTTTGCAGTAAAACAAAACTTAATTTGTTTTATGTTTTGGAAAATTCAGAATGGTAGGGAAAACATTCACTCTTAGGTAGGGATTTTTTAATTCTGATGGTCAGGGTAGGAGTTTTAAAGCTTGCAGGACCATAGATGGATACATTTCTGTATCTGGGCATTTGTCTATACACTGGAATCCTTTGCTCTTTTTGTAGGACACCAATAAGTTGCAGAACTCTTTAAGTGCCTTTGCCTTTGCCTCTTAAGGTCTTGGCTAATGATTTACCACTTTAATGCCTTAATGTACAGTGCTGTTATGCTTAATATTGGTGTCTTCATAGTTAGAACCTACTAGCTTTGGCTACTTAAGAAGAATTAAAGAAGTCCAGAGCTCCAGCTACATAATTTTGTTTCTCATAAGGATCCCAAGAACTAGGATTTCAAGCACATTGAGGACAGGAGCTATTCCTCACAGTACTGACCACAATATTGAGCACAAAATAGTGCCCATGCTTAGGAAATACTGATTGATTAGTTTATTGATTTTTGAGAACATTGACTAAAGTGACATTTACCTACAAATTTTCACAAAAGTTATTTTTGTTTTCTTTTTTGAAGTTTCATTTGATATATTTTTTACTCCCTTTATCAGTTCCCCTATGCAAAGCTGTTATGAAAAAGCATGATAAAATGTGCATTTTTGCATTTTAAGAAAGAATAAATTTTTAGATTGGAAACATTGAAAACAAACTGAAACCAATGAAAAGTGTATTTTACTGACTTATATCTAAAAATGGCACTGCCCAATTTAAGCTATTTTTAAAACCTGTATATTCATGCAGCTTGCATACCAAAATGAAAATTGGTGAGCTATAAACCCTTGAAAAACAGGGTTTATAATGGAAACAGTAATTGACCCTTAAGTACAACATCAAAAATACAATACTATATAATACAAAGCCCAGGGCTTGGGATCCCATCTCTGTTCTAACCTCAGACTGGCACACTAACCCAACACCACAAAGCCAACTAATAGTTATATTTTGAGATGTTTTCTTCTTACATGGCAGAGAAAATGGGTAAGTGATCCAATAGCCACATGCAGCTAAGTTTCACAGAACCAGCACCCTAAATATCTTTAATAAACTCACAACTCTTTTTCAGAGCCAATACCCAGTAAAATAATTGGACTTGCTTGGAAAAACAATTTATTTATTGTTTTTAAATGGAAACTCCTACTCCTGAAGTCGTGCCATGTTGCATCATGGTCTTTGGGTATGTGACATTATACCACAGGATGCGGTGAGGCTAGAATGACCAGTTGTCAGGAAAGCTCATGGAATCACGGAACATACTCAGAATATTTAGAGTTGTCTTCAACTTTGCTCTAGTTCATAGTTGGTCCAGTTTTCCCATTTTCTAAACCACAACTACCCATTTTTATCATGAGAAAATGTGATCTAAACTAAAGAGAAAAATGCAACTATTAAACTTGATTAATGAGATCTGAAGGGTGTATTCTGATTCCGGGTTTCAATTTCAACTTGGCTCTAGGCAAAGAGGGGTGTGTGCATACATACAAAGAATCTTAGCCGATACTCTTTTGTTGTTGCTGTTATGGTGTGGAGGGGAAGGGGTTAAGGGAGTTTATTGCTAAAGAAGGAAAGTTCAGAGATTCCTTTCATTTTAAGATTGAAATATGTGAGCATTGCCAGCTTATTTTTTTTAAGAAGCTTCCAAAGAATTTGTCAGCTGAAAATAGTCAAGATTTTGCCTTCTAAAATGTCATCTATTTACACAAATCGAGCAGGACTATTTGGTGTTTCCTTCTTGGGCATTCTGTTTCTGTTGCATGTATAACTTATGAACTTGTAAAATGAGTGAAATATTATTGATTTGATTTATCTACATAAAACCTCTTCCTCTATTCTGTGACCAAGACACTAACTGAGCTTTGGAGTAAGGACCGTGGGAGAGGTTGGAACTGGGACAGAGAAGGGTATTTTCTTTGTGAGAGTGTTCAGAGGATTTTAGAAGCGATGGTGTCTTTTCTAGGATTTAGCAATTTTGCTAATTGTAATTAAAATGTTGTCTTTGTATGGGGATATGAATAGCTAATATGCATCTTAAAATTTCAGTGCTTAAAAATAAATACAAATCAATTCTGATGTTACAACAGAGCACTTTTATGGCATTTTTCATGTCTTTCTTTAAGTACTAAGATCTGTCTCAGATAACTTTAGGATATTATGAATTCTATTATTTACTGAATGTTAGATTTTTTAAGTGCCCTCCACACACATATTTGAACACAAATACATACCTTCTTCCCTATTTTCTCTCTTATTCCCTCTGCCCTTCCTTATAATTCATTCATATACTGTATTTGCTTCATCCTAATTTCTACTCTTTGTGAATTCTGTATTTTCTTTCAAGGCTTATTACAACTACACATAAATAATTATGTAGTGGGTTACGGTTTTGAAATGTTAGCTGACACATTACCTTTTATATCCTTATACCCTTAGTTCTTCCCCTAAAATGCAGGAAAGTAATAACGTGGTAAAATGCTAAGTAAAAATTGGTAAAGTCTTAGCTTTTGAGTTTCGAAAGCCTATTTTTCTGGGGAAGTAGAAAGAACTCAGGGCATAGACAAAACATTTGAAAAACTACCCAATACATTCAGAGCCAAGCTGCCTTATTGCCATTAGTTAAAACCTTCTCAGCCTGGGGAGGTGTACAGAAAATTGGAAAATAAACGTTGAAAATTTAGAATGGGTGGGTCCCTGAGAAAAGAACAAGACCCTGCGTCCTTCTCTTTGGTTAGTCCTAGATGGGTGGGAAGAAGGATGTGTAAGGGAGAGGGAAAGTGGGGCAACAGTCACCCAAAACAGGATATGTCAAAGCACCAGGGCTCACGCAGAGCCAAGGCTTCAGGCAAGGACATCAAGTGTCAAGGTCACAGCCTGAATGGGCACCTCTGAGATGTCTGGTGTCCTGGTCTTCACCCACTAGTCCACACGGGCTGCTTCTGGATCCTGCCTGGCAAAACGGTTCAGGACTGGTGGTTTTCTCTTTTTCTCTTCCTTTTCAGGCCCCCTCTTGCATCTCTGAGCAAAATTCTGCCAGTCTCATGGTCTGCTGGGGTCACAGGAATCTCTGAGAGGCCTTTTGTCATATTTTTGGCTACGCTTAAGCACATGGGCATTATGCTACTGTCATGAGATGCAAACACTCTCTGAGCCAACTCAGATCCACCAGGCCTGACAGCCTGCAGCCTGCTGCTCCCACCCGCAAGTCTCCACGTGGGAAAGGAGCACCAGTCTCCTCACACTCAGCCAGCCAATCTAAGATTTCTATTTTTCCCTTGCCTGAACCTGACTAGGTAGAAGAGGAAGCAGATAGCCAGACATCTTTCTTCAGGACTCACTCAACATGTACCCTATCATCCTCTAGGAAACTGAATACTTTATCTTGAAATATGATATCTTGGTTCTAACTCACTAATTAATACATTTTTTACAACCTGAGGTTTATTTCTTTGCTTCCTTTTGAGGACTAAGCTAAGAATAGACTTGTTTGTTTGAATTTTTTTTTTTTAATTTGTGGCATATTCCTTTCCTGAGGCAAAAGCATAGAAGATATTAATTGGCTAAATAAAGAAAGTCTAAGAAAATATATAGAAAATATATGAATTCACATTTCAAATTATCACCCTACCACAATTATTTGTGCAGTTATTCATTTAATACACATCTCTCCTGCTAAAATATAAGCTCTTTTGAAGACAGTATCATTTTTGTGTTCATCACTCTATGCTCAGCAACTTGTACCATTGCCTGAAACATAGTAAGTGCTCAATAAATATTTATTGAATAAATGAATAATAACATAGTAATAAAATGCCTAAAGCAATTCTTGTTACTACTAGGTGTTACTTCATCCATCCATAATGCAAAATTAGAATTAGGTAAGATACAGTGAGCCTTTTTGTTTTTTAACCATTATTGATCTGAGTGAGATTTGAATAATCTGTTGAGAGAAAAATCATCATTTAGATTAATGTAGAATTTCTAGCAAATTGATTAACTTAGAGTAGTTAAAAATTCTTTTTAAGTATAACTCTGCAAGGTACACAAGGTTATAATGAGGAACACAAGACTCATGAAAACTTTGTTCCTAGTTCTGAGTATTAGTTATAAAGTAATTTTCCTTTTTAAGAAGAATGCTGTAAGGTTTTTATTTTATTCTTGGCTCAAAGCAAAATTTCAGGTGAATTCATCTTTGATTCTTTTTTGAGGTGCTCTCTAAAACTCTATTTCAATAACAATTACCTGCTAAAAATTCCTACTCCCTAGGCTGTTGTATCTGAATGTAGTTCTCATTGACCTAAATGGAGAGGAAAAGTGTGTTGCCGAAGGGAGATACTCCAGAGATTCTGTGTGTCACAGAAGTGTGTGTGTGTATTTGTGCACATATGTGCTCAAGAGTCACTAACCTACATGTTTTCATCCATGCAAGAGAAAAGAATTCAATTCTGGGAATTAAAAACTAGACTTAATGTATACTTCCAACTGTATAGAACATACAGATTAACAGAGGAAAATATTCCTATTCTACTCAATGATTCCATAGAGATAGACCTGGAAGTTTCTTAAACATTGGTGTGTATGTGTTTGTGTGTGTTTGTGTGTGTGTGTGTGTGCGCTAATATGTGGGCAATGTGCATGATTAGAATGAATCAAAATATTATAGATAGTAGCAAAATGGAGAGGTCCATTTCCCATAGATCATCTATTGATGGATGGCTGTTTGCTCTGCTTTACTCTGCATCTAATTCATACATTCTTCCCTAGTCATTCAAGCCAACCTTCATTCAATAATGTAAAATGCAACTTTGAAAACACACAATACATATAGAACACACAATAGATAAAACTATAGCTAGTCAGCATGTATTAAGTTCTTATGAACGCAGCATATTCTCACTTTTCTTTTTGACAGTTCCTTCATTTAGTTAAAAGTTTTTGTTCTAGAGAGAGAATCAGGTGGAATATGGGAAAGTTAGCTAATAAATTTAATTGGTTGAGGAAATCAATCAAGATGATTTGTCATTTGTAAAATAATTAATGTCTTCACTTCAGCCTAAGGAGATCAACAGAATTACCTTTCTAAATCTTTCTATTGATGTTTATATGTTAAAGATAATTTCGGAGTCTTCTTCTTGGTGTTGAGAAAAGTCCATTTTGTTTGTTTTAAATTTTGTATTTTTTTTCACATTGATCACTCAAAAGGGAAAAAGATACTAAATATTCATTCATATTTGGAATTTTTTAAATTGTAGAAGCAATCAGCAGTAGTTTAGTAAAAGAAATAAAAATGGATCTACGAATACCACTTCAGTCTTGTGCAATAGAGGAAAGTTTGAGTGATAAAGTTTCAGTCTGTTGTGGACTGACATTTCTAAAGCAGTCACCATGAAGCATGACTCAAAAAGCAGATTTTAGCATAGACCACAAAATACATATTTATATTGTAGTTTTTTAAAAAACTATTTCTTATTGTTATGGGAACTTGTCCTGCCTTTGAAATTTTGAAAGAGAAAAAGTAGGAAGAAAGCAATCTTTTTTGAGGCATGTATTTTAGGTGTATGCAGAATTTTTTTTTTAAATAAGGCTTGTTCCTTTCCTTCTTATATTTATTTCATTTTAATGTCTATAAGAGTCTTATTATTTCAGGAGTACAACAGAAACTTTTATTTTTTATTTTTAATTAATATATTTTTTTAAATTTTTATCTTTGAGACAGAGTCTTGCTCTGTCCCCCAGGCTGGAGTGCAGTGGTATGATCTTGGCTCACTACAACCTCTGCCTCCTGGGTTCAAGAGACTCTTCTGCCCCAGCCTCCCGAGTAGCTAGGACTGCAGGTGCACACCACCACACTGGGCTAATTTTTATTTGTTTATTTTTTTAATAAAAACGGGTTTTCACCATGTTGGCTAGGCTGGTCTTGAACTCCTGACCTCAAATCATCTCTCCACCTCGGCCTCCCAGAGTGCTGGGGTTACAGGCATGAGCTACCATGCCAAGCCCAATGGCAACTTTTATCACGACCTGAAAATTGTCACACTGTGGACTGGCTTTGTGAAAAATTAAGAAGATAGTGAATGAACTGGGCTCCTAGTCGTTCCCTTTTTCAGGACATGGGCCTTATCTCTGGAGGGGAACCTTGTCCAATGTTGCCATCAAGATCTGGTATGTCCAATGCTGCTAGTGGATTGAAATCTTGACCAGATTATTCATTACCTTGTTTTTTTCTTTCTACAACTTTTCCTTCTTCTTTCTTTCCTCATCTCTCCCCACCACACTTTCCTCTCCGATTCTGCAGGTCTGCAACAACCAGAAACTTAGTCTTCACTAATTATGGCTCCAGGATTCTTGTGATTATTTTACTTTCCATTTAAATAGGATGTAATTAATACCATTGAATATTCTGAGCATGTGGCTACTAATGGGTTTCTTTTTGCTCTTAAGAGAGAAACAAATATTGAAACCAGAAGCTGTTGGAGAGATTTGATCTTTTGAAAAAGATATAAAATTTGCTTACTCATATTTATAATTGTGACAAGACCTCTAGGAATCCATGCATTATGTCTTTTATGTGCGGAAAGCAGAGAATGTTTGTTTTGACTGCATTATAACCAAACACTATTAAACAAAGTTGAGTATATTCCTAGCTTCCCTATGTCAGACTAGGTAGTATCTTGTGGCCACTTGAAGGAATTTGGCCTTCACTTGAATGCAGTGGAAGTCAGTGACATTTTACTGAGGAGAAGGGGGAAAAGACACACGTGGTGAATATAGCTAGAATTTTCATTTTGGAAAGAGCAATCTGGATATGGTATGGAAAACCACATTGAATGTGAATGGCTACCTTTGATAGGAGGTTGCTGCAGTAGTCTAAGACAGAGAGGATGAGAGCTTGGACTGGGATGTCGGTAGAGGAAAGAAAATAACAGAAAGGTGTCAATAAATGTTTATCTATTATGGAATGGATATGGAGGAGTTTAAGAGAAGGCATGTGCAGAATGCCCCTGGCAACTGACTTGTGCATTGGTGTCCTGAGATGCCCTTCAATGGCGAAGGAGAGCGTTGCTGAGGAAGAAGGCCAGGATAGAAGGAAAACTGTGTGTTTCATTTTGACCTATTGCTTTTGAAATATCCAAGTGAAAGTATCCAGAGAGAAGTGGGATACAAGGCCTGGTGCTCAGAGGAGAGATCTAGACCACAGATATACAACAGTGAAACTTTGTGTGTGGTTCGTCATGGGGAATGAATAAGGCTGCCTAAGAAGAAGATAAAAGGAGAAGAAAAAAGCAACACAACCTGCCCAGGAAAATACAACATTGAAATGACGAAGAAGAAACAAATGTTGAAAAACGAAACCAATGGTCAGGGAGGCGGGAGGAAAAGAAGAAAGTATAATAGTATAAAAGTGGAGGAAAGAGAAGTTACAAGATGGAGGAAAATGAAAATAAAATGTATTACAGGCTCTGCTATCCTGAGGCAAAACTGATTTATCTTTTTTTTTCTTTGCGGGCTTTGTTAGAAGGACTTGCATATGCTAAAAAAGCAAAAACAAAAAGCGAAAAAACTAAAATAAAAAAAACTAATGACATTATTCTAACGAGACAGATAAACAGAAATTGGTAGTGGAATCAAATGAGTAAGGCTTGTTCAGTGATTATTAGGTAATTGTGTCACAAATTAGCACCATGGATTTTTCCTTCAAAGCATTTAACATCAGTTGTAACTATAAATTTGCCTTCCTTTCTTCTTTCTCTCTTTTCCCCCTTCCCCTCCCCATGTTTTCTTTCATTGCAGGGACCTTGTCTGGTTTCTACCACTGTGTCCCCAGCATCTAGCATAGTGCCTGCAAAAGTATCCAGAAGGCATTCAATATTTGTAGAGAAACACACAAATGAATCTCAAATATGCAATAAAAAGATAGAAGCTCTGGATTAGGGGGGAGAAAAACAAAACCAAAAAACAAAAACCTTATGCTTCATCCTGCTCCGGATCATTTGGTTTTAAAATATCTAGGGCTTCTCTTTCTTAATACATAAAAGCATATATCTTGACCAGAAGTATTCCAAGATAACTTCTGGATCCAAAGTTCCATGAGTCTATTTACCTAACTCTGCTGAAATGTTGGGGCAGATCTCTCTGAAAAAAGCTTCTTCTAAAAACATGTTGCCATCCAGGTTGGCTTTATGCTGTGCCAGCGATATTTGAAGAAGGCCAACCCCTTAGGGACATTGCATGATCTCATCCTCTGGCAGCTCACCTATTGGCCATTGCCCTGCCTTGAAGCCAGGAGCAGGTGAGCCTGATAATGTCCCACATCAGCTGTCTTGTTTCCTTTGCTTTTTGCCCCAGGCTTCTGTGCAGCTGCAGAATAAAAGGCCGGGCATGTGCCCCACTGGAAGTGTCTGGAATCCATGGCTTCAATAGACCTTTGACGAGTGGGAAGTTGGAACCATGATGAAATACTGCCCTCTAGACTGATCTCAGGAGGACAATTCTGGGGCGAATTCTATACGGTTTCTCAGAGGGTCCCCGGTAGCACTGAGCCCCCATTTCCACAGTCATATTCAGTTCAATAATATTTTTCCTCCTTTCCTGTTTTGCTTTCTCCAGCGCCCATCGCTAGTTGCTTCCTGGAGGAATTTCCCAAAATAAAAGTGCCTATCCACAAATCCGTCTCCTGAGGCTGCTTTTTTGGAGAATTCAAGTTAAGGAAGATTTCTATTGGATCAATATATGTACATGAAGTTCACTTTACTCTTCATTTCCAGTGAAAATGCTTTGGCAATTTTGAGTACAATTTAAATATTTTCTTCATTATTTTGCAATTCAGTTTTAGACATGCTTTATCTTTATTCTGTTATAAAACTTTAAGACTTCCAACTCTTATATACCACCTCAGATATCTTCTAGCTTTTATACCAGACAGATGATAATCTGTAAATAAATATTTAAATGTACTAGAAATTCAGTTATTAAAGGACTATTATGAAGATGTAATCCTTTTGCTGGTAAAAGCAAACTTACTTACTGGCTAGTATATGTATTTTCATGTATTTTAACTCAGATTTTATTTGTGTTATTTCAGGTTTGTATGGATTTTAATCCCTATTGCTGGTGCACTTCACTTGGGCTTGGAAACTTTTTTCCCATTTTCGTAGTAATGATCCATAAATACTTTGAATAGTATGTACACATAGATATTTCTCTTTTTATTGGGAAAAAAGAAAGTATTTTTCTTGCTGTTCCTGCAACTCATTAATCACAATGCTATATATGCTATTAATTATGCTTAAATGTAGTTTGCTTGTATAATTTGTGAACCTCCAATAACTCAAGACTTTCAAATTATTTGTCTTCCATGTTGACATTTTGATTACTAAAACATTCCTAAAGCTAGAAGGAGGACTAATAACGTAGGATTAAAACTGTGAATCACCTTTTGATTAAACACTCAGCAATCTTTGTTGCTAAATCTTCACTCAGAGACTAACTGTAAGTCTCATTTGAACTTATAGATGTTAATTCCATATTGATCACCATAGCCTGGTAGATGCAATGCATATTCGCTCAGCTCATAGTTTTAATTTAAAGTGGATATTGATGCTTTGTAATGAGAACAGTGGTCTCTAATCATGCAGCTTCAATAAATAAAGCTGAGGGAACAGTGGGCAGCATTGGTGACAGTGGCATTTGGTGACAATCTGTTCTAAATGTTGAATGTAACATATCTCTTGAGTTCACATATTCACTCAACTCCATCTCTACTGAGGTAACCTAGACTTCCGTTTATATAGTCTTGATAGTGGTAATAATATATGTGTAAATATAAAGATGTTTATTTTGTAAAATAACTCACACATCTCATCTAATTTGACTTGAAAAATTATCTTTTGATGTGTATGAAACAGTTATAGATATTTCCATTTAGCATCAGATAAATTGTGTTACTGGTGACCAAATTACAATAACTAACAAATGGGGAATGCAGAAACCAGGTGCTCTGGTTCCTGGCCCAGCGATATTCTAGATTTCCACTGTTCTCTGCTTTATGTTCTCACTACGCATTATCTCCTCAACTAGTGTCTTCCATACACAAACTCACTCTCTCTCTCACATTCTTCCCTCCTCCACCTGTTTCAATAAATAGTGAGATACACACTGGGAACTAGAACAGCTGAATCTTTTGTAGTTTTAGTCAACCTGAGTTTTGGATATAATCTTGCTGTGATGGTTAATTTTATGTGTCAGCTTGGTGAGGCTGTAGGACCCAGTTATTTAATCAAACGTGGAGTGAGGCATTGTCAGATCATGGGGAACATCTATAATCAGTCAACTTTAAGTAAAGGAGACTACCGTGCATAACATGGTTGGGTCTCATCCAATCATCTGAAGGCCCTAAAAAACCAAACACCACATGTTCTCACTCATAGGTAGGAATTGAACAATGAGAACACATGGACACAGGAAGGGGAACATCACACACCGGGGCCTGTTGTGGGGTGGGGGGAGGTGGGGAGGGATAGCATTAGGAGATATACCTAATGCTAAATGACAAGTTAATAGGTGCAGCACATCAACATGGCACATGTATACATATGTAACAAACCTGCACATTGTGCATGTGTACCCTAAAACTTAAAGTATAATATTAAATAAAAAAGAGCAAAAACTGAAGTTTTCCAAAGAAGAAGACATTCTGCCGCAAGACAGTAACAGCAACTTGTGCCTGACTTTCCAGCCTGTCAGCCTGCCCTATGGCTTTCAGACTTGCCGGCCTGCCAGCCTCTGCAATCCTGTGAGCCAATTCCTTAAAATAAAGCTCCTGATATAACGTAGGGTATATATATCCTATTGGTTCTGTTTCCCTGGAGAACTCTGACTGATGCACTTGCCTTACGTTTTCTGAGAATATCAATATAATACAATTTGTACACCACTGACATTGTTATGTTCCTTAAAGGATCTCTGTACATCTGCTCTTGCCCCTTTCTACTGTCCTTACTCCTTGCCAAAATTTCAATTTTCAATTGTAGTTTTGATACTATAAATTCTCTTCATTTCTTGCATCCTGTCTTAGCAATATTTTCTGTCTTGAAAGTCTTTCTATTTTCTCTATTTTATCTCTAAATTAGTGAGCATGATCTTAATGGATAGAACAAAAAAAAAACTGCCATCAACCGACTCCCTTCAATCTTCCTATTAATAAACTAAGTAGCACTTTACTTTATACTCAAAATATCTTACATTAGTCACACACACATACACACACACACAAATACACATAAATGCACATACACACTGAATTCTAAGGAATATATCTTATTTTTTCAATTGTATAGTGCAACCTATTTATAGTTTCACAGCAGAAGGCTGAGGAGCAAGGAATCACCTACTATAAACTCAATCACAAATACTGATGTTCATAATTAGGGTTTGAATACTTTGATACTTATGGCATTTGCCTGCTAGTAATGAGGTAGTGAGGCATTTTGGTTGCCTACTGGAATTCTCCTGGATATTCTACATAGAACTGAAATTAAACCTGGTCAAAATTAACTCCCAACTTCTTTTTCCAAACTCTTTTTCTCTTTTATTGTATTCCCCATTGGGTTATTGGTAATATCATCCACTGTTTTCAGTGACTCTTGATTGTACATTTTTCTTCACTATATGTCTCCAATGGGACCCCAAATTCTGCTAATTCCATTCCCTGCTAAATGCACCATGATCTGTTCAGCTTCTATAACTTTTCACACTGATTCATTCATTTAATAAATGTTTATTGAACGTGTAATTTATGTCAGGCATGGTTGTAGGTGCCCACGATACATTAGGGAATAAGGCAAGGAAGTGTACCTTTGTGGAGTTTACGTGTCAAAAGGGTAAGACAGACAATTGACAGTTAATATAATTAATTAATTATGTATGATAGAAGATTTTTTTTTTCATTAAAGAAAACAGAACAGGGCAGACACCCTGTGAACTGGCTGACTCAATATGTATTTAATAAACATTTTAAAAGTAACGGATTGACTGAAAGCATAGTGTGTTAACCTCTAGGTGTCTTGTGTTCAGTGTCCTAGAAGAAACAAGTTATACTTAAATAAGAACTTAAGTTCATTTATTTGCTTTGGGTGGGTGAAAGTTTTGTTTTGATTTGTTTGCTTTTTGTTTGTCTTTGGTAGAATAGATGAGCAGTCTCAGAAGATGCTGAAAGCGTAAAATACCAACTGAGTTGTCTAAATAAGCACAATATTTTGCTTTAATCCTCCCTTCCTTCCTTCCTTCCTTCCTTCCTTCCTTCCTTCCTTCCTTCCTTCCTTCCTTCCTTCCTTCCCTCCAATTTAGCAAGACTATGTAATTCCTACTGTGATACAGGAACTGTGCCTGGCACTGGAGATACAAGGCTTATGAATAAAGAGCCACTGAACTTTAGGCTTTCACAGTCAGGTGGGGAAGCATGCATGTTAAGTCAATGGAAGTCATTAGAGCTCAGTGAGTGAGAGCTAGGGCCCTGGAACTATATTCTCAGGCTTAATTCTAAGTTACTCTGTTTCTGTGGGCCTCATGCTACTTTTCTGCACAAAAGAAATAATAATAGAACCTACATTCGATGGTTGTGTTAGGAATAAATTAGTTACAATTTATCAACTGCATAGAAAATACCTGGCATACAGTAATTATTTAATAAATTTTTCAATCTTTTTATTATAAATATAATAATGAGGAATGTTCAGAGAGAGAAAAACATGCTTGGAGAATATGGAAGCCTATATATGGTTGAACTAAAAGTTAAAAGGTGATTTTATATTATCTTTAAAGGAAGAAGTGAAATCAGATTTCCAGAGTTGAGATGGGGATCAGGTTATTTATGGACTCAAAGATACAGTGAGTTTGGGAAGAGCCCTTGGTGATGAATAGAAGCAAGATATGTTGAAGAGCAAGAACTATGTTTGAAATTTCAAGATAAAACATATTAGAGAATAGAGACAAGGTGGAACTACCTGGGAAATATACATGGCAGGAAAACCAACTCTTTGTAAAGCCATAGAAAGATAGTTGAGTTTGGGCCAGGTGTGGTGGCTCATGCCTGTAATCCCAGCGCTTTGGGAGGCTGAGGGAGGTGGATCCACTTGAGGCCAGGAGTTCAGGATCAGCCTGGCCAACATGGCAAAACCCCATCTCTACTAAAGGTACAAAACATTAGCCAAGCATGGTGGCACACACCTGTCGTCTTAGCTACTCAGGAGGCTGAGGCAGGAGAATTGCTTGAACCTAGGAGGTGGAGGTTGCGGTGAGCCGAGATTGCACCACTTAACTCCTGCCTAGGTGACAGAGCAAGACTCTGTCTTAAAAAAAAGAAAGAAAGAAAAAAAAAAGTCGAGTTTTTACTTTAGTAGTTAAGCTAGAGCTTCATTATTAGTGGATTATTTTTGGCAAATAGTTGTTGTTTGCATCTTAAATTGTAACTGTTAACTTCAAAGTGCTAGTCATTGTTTGGGACTTGAGAAACTTGAAACTTTGTAATTTCAAAATTACACCATCCTTAGCAGATTTTTATGTTTATTCTATGTCCTATGTTTCCCTAAATATAAAATGAACTTGAGTACTATGAAATCATTTATATTCTCATCATTTTAATCTTCTTTCTAGTTAATATTTTAAACTACAGAATTTCATATGTTATGATTTTTGCTTGGCAGATTTTTTTTCAGGTTATACCTAAATATGAGTTCATGAACACTTTTATGTGATGTATACATGTTAACACTAATTTCAATTAGATAATATATTACATTGCTTCTCATTGTTAATGTGTAATGGAAAGATAATATTTTTTCCTAAAAATAAAAAGAATAGCAATTTACTTCCTGACATAAAGTAATCTTAATATATATACTCATACACAAAGTCCATGAAGGTGTGTATTTATCTTCAAAGAGAAAAATGACTTAGAAAAAAGGGCAAACTTGCTTTAAAATATTGATTTTAAATCAATATTGCATGACATCTTTTTATCTACTGTCTGGAAGAAATAACACATTAAACTTTTTATTAAAAGTAAGTTAGAGTAACTGAGAACATTTTCAATTGCATAATAAAGATTTGTGTCAGACATAAACAATGACTTTCTGTGAGCTCTGCTCTGACATTGAACAAATTTAGAATGACATTCACTATCCAACAAGGTTTTTCCTTCTGAAAACACAGCCCACTAAGAATCTCCAAACCACTCCGCCTCCTTGGTTTCTGTATAAAGCACCAGGCAAACTTGAAAAAAATAAACTGACTGGCTAGGGCTTGGTAAGGAAGCCTGAACAATGGGGAGGCTTAAGCAGAATTTTCCGAGAAGCCTATAGCTGCCAAACCAGGCCTTCAGAACCTGCCCTTTTCTGGCCAGGATGGAGTAGCAGAGGAAGAGGATAATCGTAGAGCAAGCAGACCACATCCCCAAGCTCTACATAGTAGTGTATCAACATTCATTCATTCATTCATTCCACTTATGCAACAAATCTTTGCATGCTAGGCATTGTTCTTGGTGCTAGAATACAATGGTGTTCCTGCCCTCAGTCTAGCTCAGAAGACAGATAAAATAACTAATAAATATGTGACAAGTCAGGTAGCAATGTATCCTGTGGAAAAAGCTAAAATAGAAGGAGAAAAGGGAACATTGGGGTGGGTTTAGACTTGCCAGGTAAAATACAGGACACCCAGTTAAATCTGAATTCCAAATAAATCCAGGTAATTTTTTTAGTGTAAGTATGTCCAAAGCATTATTTGGAGCATTCTTATATAAAAAAATGGCATATTTGTTGTCCATCTGAAATTCAAATATAACTGGGCACCCTTCCTCCCACCCAGGACCCTACATCTGTGAATCTTATTTGGGTTAGAAGAGGGAGAAGGATTTTTATCTTTATATTGAGTAGTCAATGAGGTCTTCTGATGATATGATCAAAAGAAGATACCTAAAATAAGTAAGGGAGTGATCCATGCAAATATTTGGAGGAGGAGTATTCAGTAGAGGGAAAAGCATGCGAGTGAAAAGACCCTGAAGCCTTGCAAGTTACAATTATAATTTAAGTTGTATTCACAGTTGTGTTCCCAAACAAAGCATCCATAAAGTCCGATTGTCAAACATCTAGTGTGGAGTCTAGATGTGGCTAGAGAGTTGATTATTAGACCCATCAAGTCACCCAGAAATCCCCTTCTGATTCTGCAGAGTGTCTGTTCTTTAGCGAGAGGAACCACTGATGCTTGCAACTGACTTCTGAGTAACTACTCAGAGAAACTACTCAATGGAGTAGTTCTCAATGGAGTCCAGGCAAAAGGACTTTGCGAACTGTAAAAATACCACCTGTGTTGAGCCTGAAGACCTTTAGTGTCTGGGTTTTATTTTTTTAAAAAAAGTCTGATGCTGAGTTGCTTATCTGTTTCTTTCCAAATGCCCAGAACCTCACAAGTTAGTCGGCAAAATTGGACGGAAAATTTGGCCAGAATTCTAGAACATCCAATCCTGGTTCTTGCCAGAAATATCAAAAGAGTAGTCTTTCTTGTGGTACTTAGGATCTTCTGACTTCAGGTCCAGTTAAATACCAGGCACTTTCTTTTTCCTTTCTGGGTGGGAGAGTATGAAAGGGTATGAAAAAACGAAATACCTAAGGTAGGGTCTGAGAAGAAAATATATCTCAGCATTTAAAATTTTTCCTATTTTTAGATCCTTGATTGAAAGTAATGTAAACTAATGAGTTTGAATGTTTTTCTTTTGAAGTAAAAAGAGCTGCATAGAAAAGAAAGTGGTGCCTATCTCTGTGCCAAGACCAAAGAGTAATTTTGTGTCCTGGCCATTCAAGTTGTGGGTTGCTTTTCCACAACTATGCCTCCACTGCTATTACTTAGTCTGCTCAGAGCTCTATGCTGACTGGTGCCCACATAATCTAATAATGAGCCAGATGCTCCTGCCGTGTATGTACTCTTAGATGGTGACTTTGGAGGAGATTTAACTCTTTCATGATCCTAGGAGGCAATGGCATGGAAAAGACTAGACAGTTACCTAACATCCGGAAATTAATTCAGCTTGCAAACTACTCTATGTGCAAAAAGGAACGGAGTTAACAGTAACAGAACACCAAGAAAGAGTAGTGGCTTAGAAAGATTTCTTTTTTTAATGTTTTGGGGTACTGAAAATTATATTCAAATTATCAGGGATTTATTGGAGACTGTTAATTAAATAAAGACAACACAGTTTGTCAGAGATAAGATATCTCCATGTTGTGTGGAGTGATATGTATTCAGAGTTCAGTATCTAGTAGGAAATGTCACTTGGCTAGATGATGGCCCCAGGAACAAGGTTTTGCCTTTCGATTTTGAAGAATCTAAAAGGTATCTAAAATGATGTGTAACTAGACAATTCCTCTTTAACCAGACATCTGTGGACACCTCAGGAATAATAAGTATTCCAGAAATATAGAGAATGAATTATGCTTCAGGATTTTGCTCCAGATATGTCTTCTTAGGGTGTCAATGTTGGTTGAGCTGGTTTAATCATCACTCTTTGTGGAATCCAACTCATAATTATAGAAGGGAGAGTAGAAAGCTTCACTGTGAAAGATGGCAGATCCTTAGTTTGACAGTTTACTTATTTGCTTATTTAAAATAGATTTTTATAATTTTAACAAAATATATGGAAATATTAGTGAGTATCCCTAAAATATATAGAATAAAATAAAAATTTATTCCCATTAACTATAGGTGACAACATTACTGATGTTTTTTAAGTTTTTTCTATCTTTTCAAAAAAACTGTACCTATATATTAATTAGTGCTTCATTTTCCTATAAAATTGCATAATCCTCTATATATAGTTTTGCTTTCTGCTCTTTGGCACTTCACGTTATACTTTGCATGGATTTCATGCTATTAAGTGTTCTTAAAAACATGTTTTTCAGAGGTTACACATTATTCTGTTATATGATAAACCATAATTTATTAAATCATTTTATATTTCAGGTAGTAATGATGACTCCAAATTTCTACTAAAATGATTATTCAGCAAACAACATTATACATAAAATTTTACATAAATGTCTTGAAATTTATTTTAGAAGTTTTTTTTCTGATGTAATTCTCAGATCAAAATATATAGTCAATTTTAAGATTTGTGCTACATATTGACAAATTGCTTTCCAGGAACATTTGTTCATTGCAAGATTTTATAGCAAGTAATCGTGTGTGTGCATTTTAAGCCTTTTTTCTAGTCTGTTTTCTTTGCTTTTTTCTTGTTGGGACTTTGATGTTTTATAAGGTTTGTATTTGTCTTCCAGTGATTAGCTTTGAAGTTATACCTCACTGTAAGACCCTTAGTCCCCTGTTCTTTTAGATGACATAGTGTGTACATATTTTTTATATACATTACTATGGATGCTCTGTTGTCCATTGATGCCTAAAAAGCGATCCTAAAACTTAGCGTCATAGAACAACAATATTTTATACCTCACAATTTAGGGAGTAAGAATTCAGATAGGGCTCAGCTGGGCAATTCTTCAGCTCCCTATTTCATTAACTTATCACTTGTTGGTGTTCAGCTGCTAGCTTGACTGGTCCAAAGGTTTCAAAATAGTTTAACTTGTGTGTTGGTGGCTTGGTGGAGGTGGGCCAATAAATTAAGCTCAGCTGGGACCCTCTTCCTTCCCATGTGGTCTCAGGGCCTTTCCAGGTGATATCTTCAGCAGGGTATTCAACCTTACCATATGGCAGCTCATGGCTCAAATAGGGGTATTACAAGGAGACTGGGTGAGCTCTAAGGGGCTTCTTATGACCTAGCCTCAGCCTCAGAAGTAGTTGAATTTACTTGCATTTGATTCAGTAAGCAAACACTAGGGTCAGCCCTGATTTAAGTGGAGAGGAATTATACTTGAAAGAGAAGTCTAGAAAATAATTTGTGGCTATCTTTAATCTACACCTTCCATCTTCTGGCCATGAATTGTTTACTTTCTCTAACATATAAAATACTTTCATCTCCTCCCAAGGTCTGCAAAAGTTTCATTCTCTTATGGCATCAGCTGGTAGTCCAGAATTTTGTCAATTAAATCAGGACCATGTACTCTCTGCACTCTTGCTTCCCCCTGCCACAATATGCAGGGTTGGGATAGAGTCATTACAACAAATAATCCAGTTGTATAAGGTTCACAGCAATTTCTGAAATCCAGCATGGTTTGGGGCTTGTTGACTCCCTAAAAATGATTCTCCATGAGTCTTGGCTATAATACCCTCTGGGTTCGTGATTCTTCCCTTTGAGTTATCCTTTCTTTTCCAATAGAAATTACCAATATTTACATCTACATATTAATAGCTTTCTCAACCAGCTCTGTAGCTGTAGAAGTTTTGAGGTTCAAAGCCCTCTTATTTTGTACAATTTGTGTCCATTTTAGTCTAACCCAATGTAATTAATTTAAAAAGTTTTTGATTTTTTTTCTTTTTTAATTTTTTTGAAACAGGGTCTTGCCATATTGCCCAGGCTGGTCTTGAACTTGTGGCCTCAAGCAATTCTCCCACCTCAGCTTCCTGAGTAGCTGGGATTACAGGCCTCAGCTCCTGTTCCTGGCTCAGTTTTTGGTTTCTTAGTTATCAATGAATAATATACTCCTTTAGAGAAAAGCCATGTCTACAAATCTCTTTGAGATTAACCCTTTATCTTAGGCTCCCTATGAGACTGCTGAGTGAAAACACCCTAAAAACTCTTAGAAACTTCACTGTCTACTGATGAACATTTTCTTAGTATGACCCCTTCTGTAGCCCATGCTTTCCTCAGAACCTAATCCACTACATCAGTGCTTTTACATTCATTCCCATGCTCTGTAGTGTCCTCATGGCCACTATCACCAAAGAATACATAGTTCCTATATAGAAGGTGTACATTTTTTTTCTGGCACTTGCTAAGTTTCCCTACCACTAGCTATAACCCCCAACATGCCACCCCATTTTTCATAGTCTACTGCTGCTTCTGTTGCCTCTTTCCACAGGGATTTCTGAAAGGCTTTGTCAGCCTCAGCTGCTTTAATCAACACTTACACAATTGGAAATTTATCTTGCGATTTCCCTGGAAATGGAGTTCACGAATTTTGTTGTTGCTGTTTTCCTTACTGCGTAGAGTCCAAGAAAGGAGAGAAGAATCAGATCTAACCTGCTTACCATCTTACTACCAGAATTAAAATGAAATTATTTTAATATTCTTATATATTTTTTAAAATGATCCCTCTTAGGGATGTGTGTCAGAATGATAAGGGGTAAAAAAGAACATTTTGAAACAGCCGATTTGATATTACCTTAATTTGTATGAACACAATTTATTGAGGCCACTTGGGTATCACAATTTTTATTAACAAGTAATATGTCAAATGAGACACCCCATCGTTCATTTCAGTAATGAGTTCAGATGGGGGTGAGAGTTAGAGATAAGATGAGAAAGTATATTGCATATATTAATGAGTAAAGTGGAAAGGAGGAAAAGGAGATTGGCTAAGAGGAGGGGAACAATGTCTAACAGCTAGTTTATAAGAAGTGACAAAATGAACTGAAGTCAAAGCAACTAAATGGAGAAGGCTGTCTGAATGGACTTCTCAGTGAATATGACATTAATCTCGGAGGAAAAGTCCACAGTGTATTTACACTGAAAGAAGCATGCATGTATTATAAAATCCAACATAAAAGTTAAATAAAGTTTTAAGTCAAAATAAAATATTCTATCTGGAATTCTCTTCAACCTGATCACATAGCTGGCTCTCATCATTCAGTTCTCAGGTTAAATGTCACCTGTTGAAGAAAGACTCTGAATTCCCAACCCAAAGTACTCCCTAAATCTCCACCTCATTAGCCCATTTTATTCATAATAGCACATTTCACTCCGTTTTCAGTTTATTTACTTTTCATTTTTATGATCCTTTGTTCCATTCATCCCAATCAATTATCAGCTCCATTACAATGATATCTTCCAGATCTTTTCAACGCTATTTTCTCTACATCTGGACAGATCCTGGTGCCTAGTAGGACCACAATAACATTTTGTTTGTGAATAATAGAGACGGCATGGAAATTTCAGCCTGTCAACAGCATGCCACAGGGGTTTCCACTTGCAGGGATCTAGTCCTTCTTTTCTGCTCTTAGGCATACTTAGATGCAGGTGGGAGTTTGTTCCAACAAATTGGTTATTTATAATATATAAGAAGCTAAAGACTGTATCATTTTTCTGTTGCATTGGATCATCTCATCAGCAAATTTTGAGTTTGTAAGGTATGTATTTTGTTTCCAGTGTGGTCTAGTCATAGAGAGTTTTATCTCCTACTTTCCAAATGTTGTTTGTTTCTTATAAATGGTTTCACTGGCTGTTTAATTAGCCAGGGCCTTCCTAACATTATTATGCAATGATAATGGTGAAAGAGAATTCTTTCACCATTGGTGATGAGAATGGTGATGAGAATTCTTCCCTTGTTCCTGAATTTAATGAGAATATCTCTAGTAATTTCACAATAAGGTGAGGCTGATGAATGATTTAAGAGCTCTTCTATATCATGGTTAATGAGTAATGGGATTTCGTTTTATCCAATCAGATGTTTTCATAATAGTGCTGGTATTTGGTGATTTCACATCTATGTAACTGAGATAAATGCATAATTTCCTTATTTTCTTGTTATCCTTATCAAATTTTGATACCATATATTTAATTTTTAAAATTAAAAAACTAGCCAGGCGGGTTGTTAAAGCCTGTAATCCCAGCACTTTGAGGCTAAGGTGGGCAGATGGATTGAGCCCAAGAGTTTGAGACCAACCTGGACAACATGGCAAAACTCCATCTTTACAAAAAACACAAAAATTAGCTGGGCTTGGGGGCACATGCCTGCAGCCCCAGCTACTTGGGAGGCTAAGGTGAGACCACCGATTGAGCTCAGGAATTTGAGGCTGCAGTGAGCCATGGTTGCACCACTGCACTCCAGCCTGGGCAACAAAGAACCACCCTGTCTCAAAGAATGAATAAGTAAAAATTCACTTTAATTTAATTTAAAAACTACTGTTTATTATTTTTAGATCCTAGAATAAGTAATATAAGGCCGGCAATTTTGTTCTTTGAACACTTAAAAGCAAAAGCTCATTAGTTAAAATAAAATACCATTTTGGCTTAGAGCCATGTTTGGAGATAATTTTTTTTGTAACATATCCAATTAATTCAATGTTTACTTGTATATATGGATTGTCTAATTACACTTGGTACAATTGATAAATGTATATTTTATCAGAAAATTGCCCAATTCATCCAACTTATCAAACTAATTAGAATTAGGCTTTTTAATCTTCCATGACCATCTTTATCAAATGATTATGTTAAAAAGTGTAGTTGTTAGGAGCACAGGTTTTGGAGTAAGGGTGAGAGGATTCTTCTTTGAAATTCCATCACTGATACATAAGAAACTTTGCTATAATGGCAAGTGAAACCCCCAATTTCAGTGACCACATTTATTAAAATAAACAAAACAGAAATAAACACTTTAGAGTTTTGTTTTAAGGATTAACTGAAATAATAGGCAACGCTTAAGTGTAGTGTCTGCTACAGAAAAAGTACACAATACATCACAGGTATTTATCATTATAATTTCAATCATTGTTTCTTTCTGGGTTTTATTTGCCGGGAATTTTTCTCTTCTTTTATACTTCTTGAATTTATTTAATATTTACATTATCTTTTTCTTTTATAATAAATCATTTTCTGCTTTTATCTTCACTATTATCTTTCTTCTATTTCCCTTAAGTGGGTTTTCTTTTTCTAACTTCTTGAATTGAACTCTTGGTTTATTTTCATTTTTTTCTTATTTAATTGCAAAAATATTACAAGGCTGTGATTTTGTCTCTTCATACCACCTTGGCTGCATCTCATAAAAGTTAAAATGCAATATACTAATTTTTATTATTTTCTAAATTATCTTTAACTGTTAACTTTTATTTCTTTTTGGTCTGAACAAAGTTATTTAGAAAAATTATAGCAACTTTTCTAATGGTTAGAGTTTTTGCTTGTTTTGTTTCTTTAGCCTTTTATTATTATTTCTTATATTATTTTACATTAGTCAGACAATGTACCCTAAATAATTTCTGCATTGTGGAATATACTAAAATATTTTCCGAAACTCTACATGCCTATTTTTTCTGCATGTTTTATAAATATGATATATTCTATATTCCTTGTAGAGTTTATAGTGAAAGTATATTTTTAAATTTAATTTAATTTTATATATATATATATATATATTTTCTTGAGACAGGGTCTTCCTCTGCCACCCAGGCTGGAGTGTGCAGCAGCATGACCATGGCTCACTGCAGCTTCAACCTCTCAGGATTAGGTAATCCTCTTACTTTGGCCTCCCAAGTAGCAGGGACTACAGATGTGCATTACCATGCACGGCTAATTTTTTGCATTTTTTGTAGATATAGGATACGGCCATGTTGTTCGGCTGCTCTCAAACTCCTGGGTGCAAGCAATCCATTTACCTTGGCCTCCCAAAGTGCTGAGATTACAGGTGTGAGCCACTGTGCCCAGTTGAAAATATATTTGTTAATTTAACTGTATTAGTTAATTTTCAAACGGTCTCCATTTTTCTCTTGATCTACTAGAGGCATCAATAACAGAACAGTGTTAGTCCTCTATAAAAACTGTTTCTGTACATTTTTAACATTATGTATTTGGTTCCATTTTCTTAGCCTATAAAGATTCGTGGTGACCTTTTCACTACTTTATTTGAAAGTATACTTTTTCTGTATAAATGGCTTTTTGTAATTGGATTGCTTTTCCTGCAATATGCTTTTGGTTTAAATTAATATTTTCATCTCTACAATTGAACAAATGGACAACTTTTTCTGGGTAAAAATAAAAGATATCTGAAGAGACTGGAAAGGTCAAAGTCCATCATGATACCTTTAGGGCAGAGTAACTGCCCTTGTTCTCTTCTGAAGGGAACATCTTTGCCTAAAGAATTTTCTGCTGACATGCAGGTGATAACATGCAACATTAGCATGAAAAGTTGTGAGAAGGAAGGATTTGCTCTTGACTAGTTAAGAAATAGGCTTAACAATTCACAAATTTCTTATGAGATTAGACTTTAATACCTAATAATCACCTTTGTCAAGGAAAATATATTTGACACTGTGGGAAATAATTGCAATTTATGGAAATGTTTTGAACCAAGGAAAGAAAAAAGATTGCTAATCAGAGAATGGTTAATATGAAGTTGACTCACTGTACTGGAGGGAAGAGGGATCTTGACCAGCTCATCCTCTGGTCTTTCTCTCAGACAAGACTTTGTTTGGCTCCCTAAAGTCATACTTCATCATCACAATTAAAATTCTTTTTACATAACACTTTAAAGGAGAGACTGCAGTTCATCCCACAGATACCTTTTCACAACTATCATTTTTAGACATCTAACTACATTTACGAATCCTTGCTTAATGCTTTTTTATTTGTTCCTATCTTCTTTTTCCAGTCATAGATGGTAGAGGACAGGACTGTCTTGAGTTTAGTTTGCTGTGTAGTAGGCTTAGCACAGAAACATGCTGTAAAGTCTATCATGATGTGTTGCTGTCTCCTTTTACAAATATTATCCTTCCATAACTCTTCTCACTTTTCCTCCCAAAATGAGCAGAATAATTGATGGTAGTCCAAGTGTTAGGTAAAAAGGTAACCTATAAAGGACAGAGAAGTTTTCACTTTTCCTTTAAATCTTCAATCCTGGGCCAAAATTATTTAAAAACTGTATTTGACAAGGCCATAATATAAATATAGTTTGAAATATTTTCATAAAATTTGCAATTGCATAGTTAATTGGGCGAGAGGGAGTAGCAGACAGTTAGGTTAGATGTAAGTTGCTGTATCATCTCATCAAAGGAATCTAAGTAGCCTCTTTGTCTCAATGTATCCATTAATTTTCAAATACATTTCAACCACTTCAGAATCTACTGATTACTGAATGAGCTATTATCTATGTAGTCTGATTTTGGTGGGGGTGGGGAGGGCGCTTAAAAGGAAAATTGTCTTGAACATGCAGTACCTGTTAGAGGTTTGAATAAAACAATGCCAAAATATACTGGCTCTATCTCAGGACATCCAGGATCCCTGAATAGTCTGTAATTAAGGAGGAGTTGGAGGAGTGGTGCTTGCATTATGTAAAGGAGGGATACATAATTGAATTAAGCAGTGGAGGAAGGGGAAGAAAACAAAGATCAAAGCCAAGTAACATCAGTTCCTGTTCTTGGCAATGACATTTATGATGAAAAAATTTCTTTTGTTCTTTTGCATATTATACCACTCTTCTTCAAATGAATACACTACTGCAAAATGTGTAATTTACACAAAGTTCTTTTGAATATTTGAATGTTAAAGGAAAGCTTTACCAGGTTTAGCTTTAGGAGGTCTAGAAATCTCTCCTAATACTTCCTGTGTGGGCCTTTATGTTGGAACATGAAAGCAGCTGACAGTGTAAAGAGAAGGAAAACCCTTAAGATTGAACATAGTTACTGGTGTCCCACACATAAACTGTGCAGTTGGGAGTAGCCTCAGGAGGCCATTTCCAGGGAAAGCCTCACCTGGAGAGGTCAGAACCTCAGGATTTTAAAAGCAAGGGGCATGCTTCATTACAATGTGGGCTGGAGGTGAACAAACATCCCATCACTCTGTAGAGAGGCTGTTTCAAGGCTCACCCAAGTGTTCAGACATAAATACACAAGCAGGAGGCCCTTTAGAAAGAGTTCAGACAAGTTATATACTACCTGAATGTGAGCCAGGCCAAACTGCTCAGGCCTGAATTAAAAGGAAATAGTTTATAGGCTGTAGGGCCGCTTACCAATCCATCTTTTTCACTGGGGAGAAAAAAAATCCCTTTTGCAGAGGTGATGAAAACCTGTATTAAAAGGTGACACAGAAAGAAAAAAAAGGGCTAAGCCAATTGGTTGAGTATTTCAAAAAATGAGAAAAACAACAACAACAACAACATGATTTTTAAACTATTTAAGTGGAAAGGGCAAAAAGGGAAGAATAATTATGGTATATTCTGTGATTAGTAGTTCCAGGCCAAATAATAATGACAGCAAAGAACACTTAGAAAAATTTAAAAATTATGTTATTTTTAAGTAAACATCTGTTTTTATGATAGCTACATATATGAATATGTTGATGAACACTTTACAATAGCGTGAGATGTGAGGTTTGTAAAATTCAAACACAGCCAATTAAGTATGCCCATAGCTAAAGCCAATGCTCTTGAAAAGTCTAGAAAGGAGAAGTCTAGCCAGAGCACAATTTATGAATTGGTAATTGCTCTGTTCTATTATGGATATTAGTCTGTAAATGACCTTTGACATACTTCAGGCTCTCTTATGCACACAAGCCCATGGGCACTTGCAGATACATGTACACCTCAATGTAGATCATAAATGTTTATTACCATTGCCCATTATAGATTGAAAATAGAATGCACAGTAATACACATAGAGTATCATATTAGTGGTCTTTGAAAAGTGCCCATAAAGGACATATCTTATTCTTTTGCATTAATGTAAAACATATAAGAGGAATTGCTACATGGTGCTGTGACCAGAAGGGATGGAAATGTGTCACCCTGATCCCCCTACAAGATAGGACTTGTTGACACAATTGCTGGAAGACAGCCTCCATTAGTCAGCTCCTCCAGGGTTTCCAAAGTTTTATGTGAGCTGCCTGTTCCAAGACATGTTCTTGCCCCACCCTACTCCTTGCCCTGATACAATGATTGATTGAGGCAGATGTAAATATCCATCATATTCTGCCTAAGGCAGGAGAACTCTGAAGGGCTCTATATGCACCTGAACTTTTGGCCAAGGTTTTATTAGACCTCCATGGGTGTTCAATTTCTCCCTCTCACCAATGCTACCTCTTATTCTGACATACTTGACTTATCAAAATCATTCTTAGTGCCTTCTTCCAAGAAACCTGGAATATGGTCCTGGAAATAAGACCATATTAAAAGGATTTCAGTAAGTGTTTTGTGCATCAAACTTATTTTATAAGTTGGGCAATGAAATTACAAAAGGAAGACAACCTGCTTAGGTTGAATAGTGTGTGACACATTAGGTGTCCGGGCTATTTTCTAGTCTTTTGATTACCACTCACTCTTTTGATTGTGAGACTTATCAGGGACATTCGATGAGAATGCATAACATTGTAAGTTGTATTCAATTAGCAAGTGAAAATCTAGGCTATCAAGTAACTATAGTTGCATATTAAAATTATAGACAGGGTAACTAATAAACTAGAACATAGAGGCATATTAAATAACTTGAGTCACCACTGGCTCTATCTTTCTCTACATTTTCAGTAGAATTATGTAGCTAGAAGGGATCTTGGAGAACATGTAGCTCAAGTCTTTCAATGGTACACAAGCAGAACCTGAAAGTGTATGATCTCAGAGTTAAACATGAAAAGTAGACAAGATACTTTGATAAGAAGTAGATAAACCCAAAGACAGTCAATGCATTACCTGGTATTTGGGGGATAGGTATGGAGTTAAGGACAATACAAGGTATTACCTTCAGGTGGGTTCATCAGTTTTTTAGATAACGACTGAATACACATTTACTTCCCTTAACATGGAAAAAGGGCAGATGAAACTACATGACATGTCCTATTGTTATCTTAGTTTCATGTATTTCAAACCTTTAAATTGAGTCAAATATAATCATTGAGATCATGGATGTTTATTTGGTATCTAGCATGTGCTAGGAAATGTTCTAGGTGCTGGGAATACAGTGATAAGTAAACTCCTAAAGTCTCTGACCTCATGGAGCTTATATTCTGATAGAAGATACATGATAATTAAGTAAGCAAGTAAGTAAATAAATGTAGCTCATATATATTAAAATGTCAAGTATGTTTTAGCAATAAAAATGAAGTAAGGTAAAAGGATAGTGTATTAGTGAAGGTTCTCTAGAGAAGCAGAACCAATGGGAAATGTAGATAGATGGATAAATGGATACATAGATGGATAGATGGATGGAAGGATGGGTGGATGGATGGATAGACAGATAGATGATAGATAAATGGATGGATGTACACACACAGATATATAGAAAGAGATTTATTATCAATGAAGGATTAGCTCAGAAGCCTATAGAGGCTGAGAAATCCTATGATCTACTGTCTGCAAGCTGGAGGCCCAGGAAAGCCAGTGGTGCAGTTCCAGTTCAAGCCTA
The DNA here is from genome assembly GCF_029281585.2 of Gorilla gorilla gorilla. Lineage (NCBI taxonomy): Eukaryota > Metazoa > Chordata > Mammalia > Primates > Hominidae > Gorilla > Gorilla gorilla. Next base: position 47,567,412 of record NC_073235.2, read on the forward strand.
GAGGCCTGAGAACCGAGAGAGCCAAGAGATATAGGTTCCAGTCTAAATTCAAAGGCCTGAGAACTGGGGGCCAATGATGTAAGTCCCAGTCAGGTTCTGAAGGCCCAAGAACCAGGGTTGCTAATATCCAAGGGCAGAAGGAAATGGATGTCCCAGTTTGAGCAAAGAGAAAAAATTTGTCCTGTCTCCACTTTTTTGTTCTACTGGGGCCCTCCACAGAATGGACGATGCCCATACCCATTGGTGAGGGTGATCTTCCTTACATCAAAGGCCACTCTCTTTGGGAAACACCCTCAAAGACACACCCAGAATTAATGTTTTATGAGCTTCTTGGCATCCATTAGATCACTCAAGTTGATACATGCAATTTACCATTACAGCCAGGTGTGGTGGCTCACACCTGTAATCCCAGCACTTTGGGAGGCCAAGGCAGGAGGATTGCTGAAACCCAGGAGGTTGAGGCTGCAATGAACCAGGATCGTGCCAAGGCACTCCAGCCTGAGTGACAGAGCAAGACTCTGTCTCCACCTCCAAAAAAATACTTAACCATTACAGACATTGACATGGCAGAATATTCTAGGTGGGATTGTTAAAAGTTATACTCTGGAAGATTAAATTTGGGTAGAAAGGTGGTTGAGGAAAGAAAGTGAGCCATGCAAATATCTGGAATACAAGTATTCCAAACAGAAAGTAAAAGCCCTGATATAGGAAGGGTTTTGGGGTGTAGAGGAATTTGAAGACAAGGGTTGTTGGAGTGCAGTGAGTGAGTTGAAGTATGATAGGAAATTAAGTCAGAGTGGTTGTCAGAATCTCATGACTTAGAAGCCATGATAAGGATTTCAAATTTTATTCTAAGTATAATGGGAAGGCATTGGAAGGTTGAGGGTAGGAACATGATATAATATATCTTTTAGAAAGATCACAGATAACTGTGTGGAGGCCAAATTATAGAGAGTAAAAATATCATAGAAGCAAGTAGTATGAGGAGTACTGAGAGACTATTGCAGTAGCACAGAAAAATGATGGTACTGGCTTTGCTTATGGTGATAGCCACGGAGATGATAAGTTGTTGAATTTTAAATATGTTTTGATTAGGAACTGACAGTTTTGCTGTTGATTTGGATTTGGGGTGTGAGAGAAGGAGAGCAGTCAACGATGACTCTCAGGTTTTTTTTTTTTTTTTTTTCTGAGCAACTGAGTAGATGATTGTTCATTTACTTAGATGGTGGCCACTATGGGAAGAAATAAATTGGTGCCATAAGTAAGCATTGAACTATTGCCAGTGGTTCATCTGTGGCATGATTAGGTTTTCAGATCTCTCCTGATCCAGTTATGGCTCTACTTTTGCTTATTAGTGCTCCATCATTTAGTTGGGGTCAAAACAAGTACAAAACAAGAATCTGACATGCTACAGTGCCAAAAGAGAGAGAGAAAAAAGGAGAACTGGAAAGCATAAGATTGTAGGATTGAGAAGCAATGATTATGGTGTTTGTCTTTTTTTTTTCTGGAATAGTTGCAACAAAGCATACAAGATGTTCTGCCCTTCTATAAGGAATGTAGAAAATATAATACAAGGGTTCTTTTAAATTCTATAATGTTCCCCATTTTTATTGATATTTTCCTAAAATAAAATAGAAATGAATAATGCAAATAACTCTTCTGATTGCAATTTTCATTTCTATTCCTCAAAATACAGTGCTTCACCCACAGCTGTATAATATTCATTGGCAAAATAAACAAATATAAGAAAATGTTCTGATTACCCTCTTCTCCTCACAGCATTTCCCTGATGTCTTTGGTAAAGGACTGCTTTATCTATGGCTTCATGTATGTTTGTGAGAAGGAATGTTGGTTGCAAGTATTTGAAAGATGTGTGTTTACATTTAAATTTCCTTCGAAATTTCAGTCACACTACTTATGTTAGTTTATCTCAAAAAATACTCATAAGGTCACAGATATTGCCTCAGCTAAGATACTCTGAGAATTTGAAGCCTCACTGGGTCTCAATGCCAAGAGAGTAATATTTGAATAGTTAATGTTGACTAATTCTACTACCTACCATACCATCTTTCATCCAACCAGCAACAAATTCCTAAAAAATACATTCTTTGCCAGTTCTGCCAAGATAAATATGCATTTGCCTTAGGAAAGTTTTGCCAAAAGCAGGACATGTTGGTGAGAAGCCCTTATCAAAATCATCATCCCATTATTATAATCATTACCATCATCACATTATCATTGTCATCATGTCATTATCTTGGGGTGGGAGGCAAGAAAAGCTTGTGATAAGATGATACATTTCTTAGACACACAGAGTATTTCTACTCTGTTTTCCACATGTCTCATAGACTCTGTGCCTTGAGATCTTTTAATATGCATGTTCAGAGACTAGTGGTTATAATAAAGCAAAACTTAATTGATGTGCTGCAGTAATATGTAGCTCCAACTAACTCTTATAAAGTGACAACCCATCTACAGAGAAAAATTCCAATCCTTAATTATTATTAATGTAGCTATCTACGTGATTTAGCTCTGAAGCCATTTCAATGGGCATTGCATTTTCAATATAGGTCAATTAATTTCATATTAATTGCTGTTATTATGTTGCCCCAATTGACCTATTTCATATTTGCAAGGCTCCACTGTAGAGGAGAAAAAGACAACAGAGAAAACCTTTCCTTTTAAGCTGCTGTAATGTCCCATCTTTCTGGAATTGCATTCAGAGTAAGGATTTTGCATGAAAGGGCTTCAGGAAGTTACAAAACTCCTTTACATGGCCTGTTGGATCTGTGTACAATTTCTAGCATTACCCAGAATAAATACCAGGAGACTGGTGTGGTTTATAGAAGAGTTTATAGAGAAAAAAAATCCACCCACCAGCTCCCATGCTGAGGATTACAACCAGGTCCCTGCTGCCAAGTTCTGTGTTTAGGTAAAGCATGAGAAAATCTGCCATTTTTTTTTAAATCACAAAAGGGTTTCTATAGATGGAGCGGTAAGAAGCTGACAGCTTTTTATGCATAAAAGGCAGCTGTTCCTTCTCAGGTAATATTATTAATAAACCCTAAGGTAATGTTTGCTCTGAAATATGTCTAATTGAAATAATTTACTCTGACCCTTGGAGGATTATGAAACTGTTTTCATCATGTTCACACACAGCAAAATAATTATGAGATGCCATATGGAAAAGCCATCATGTGGTAGATGTCTTTCTGAATCTATATTTTTGAAATGTTTCTCACAGATAAATCATATAGCTAATTTACAAAGTAGAGGTGAGCAGTCCCTTTTCCATGTGGAGATCTGATGTGAAATGTTTGCAGACCCAGAATATTAACAGGGGCGTTGACATCAGTAATTACTATAGTTATGAGACATTTTTCACAAAGTATTATGAGAGCAATACTTAGTTATAGAGGGAGAAAAAAGCATGGGACTTTTTACATCGTGTATGAAATATGTAGGTACCGACAGTCTCAGAAAACAGTGTGGGCACATTGGTGACTGAGGTGCTTTTTGCCTGTAGCATAAAATCTGTCTGGAAAGTTCCAGCAATTTCCACTGAGATAGCACATTTGGCAAGATGAGGCTGAGTGTGGTATGTAAGGACTTTCGGGAAAACTTGTCAGCTTTCACAGGGAAAGGTCCAAGTGTTTATGGGAACTATGAAGTGGTGTTGGGTGGCTCTCAAAGGGATCTGTGGGGTCACTGGGGACAGACGTTTGAAAGCTTTTTGATGGAAGCTCTTCTGAACTTATCAAAATGGTTAAAAGTCTGGCAGTGAGTCTCATGAGAGCAGACTTTCTTGTGAAATTTCTGGTATGGTACTTTCCTGCCGGAGTGAGAACATCTTAGGAGGACAGACTTTCTCATCATATTTTAATTCTTGGGATCTGTGTCCCTGCTAAACCCAGGAAATGGAGAATCACAGGAAACGGCATTACTTTTCAACCTCTGGGAAGTTAAGATCAGATTTCTCTAGAGTTTCAACTGTTTAAGTAAATCAACTTGCCTAACTTCCTGGCCATCCCCCCTCCCACCAACATAAAAAAGGTGGGGCACAAGAAAAAAAGGGAAAGACAAAAAAGAGGATTTTTGAAAAGTGTAATTTACTTTTCCATAAGTTCCCAGTTTCTACAGACTTCCATCAAGCAAGAAAATCAACAAGGTAGTAAATTATAGCTTGTTAACCCTGTTGTACTTAAAACAGAGTTAACCCTGTCTGCTTTTTCTTACCTCTCCCTCAGGGGTATCAGAAGCCTCTTTGACCCTTTGTGTTATCAGTTATGTGAGGGATCTCCAGCTGCCCATTATTGGATTTCAGAGAACTTGGTCACAGTTGCAACAAATGAGCATTTTCTTCTTCTAACAGCTCTTTTGAGGCAGACACTGGGATGTGGATCATGAGTCCGGTCAGTCAGTGTCATCTCACAATTAGCTAATAGTTGGCACATGGAAAGCCTAGTTCCAATCCCCATGGGTCCTTGCGGGAGCCTCCCATTTGTTTACAGCCTCATTTTACTTCCATTCTCAGCATTCAGTTATCCTTAAACTTTCAAAGAAAAACAAATTTACATAAAAGCTCATGTATGTGTATATGATCTACAAATATTTACAAGGTTATTTTAGAAATGCATGACAGAAATTTTTTCAGTTTTCCAAAATTGCAGTCTACCTTCCAAAACAGAACATGGGATTTAAAAAAGAAATAGTGAAATGCAAAACTGGAAACCTGACAAAACTATGAAACTGCTGCTATTTTCTAATATATTTCAGGTCAAATCCTTGTACTTCCCATTTTTAAACAACTGCCAAACCTTCATTTTTGTATCTACTAGACATCTGTGCTATTGGTTAGCACTATTTCTAGCTATTGTCTGTCCTAAATTAAAGGTAACATATTTTCTGTGATTTATAGTCTATCATTATTATAGTGCAGCCTCTGAATGCATGAACTAGAGATTTATTGCACACTCATGTCTTATACCAGACTCATGTAATAGAGGAAAGGTAAAATGTCTTGGCTTGTTGAGGGCTCCCTTCTTCAAGTAGTTGTCTTTTTGGTGAGGTGTGTGCAGCTTGATTAAACTACGTCAAGAAGGTCATTGACCAAACGTTGTCTTTAATAGTTTCCCATAACGTGTATTCCTCCTAGGGAGCTTTTCTCAGCTCAGGTTATTTCCACCAATGTTCTCAAACCAAAAGAATGGTCTTTGCAGTAAAGCGACAAATTCCCACATTTCCTCCTTTATCTCACATGTAAGTGATGACAGCATTTATATTTCTTCTGCTGTCTGGGCCAAGAACAACTGGATTAATGAGCCTATCTCTTTTTCATAAGTGCATTATACTCTCTCTTTGACCTTTTAAGCATGGGAATTTTTGATTTTATAAGACTGATTAAAGAGGAGAATTCCCCATCCCCATGCCACTGTTCTTCTCTTCACATTTCCCCCCTAAATGGCCAGCCATCAACGAGGATGTATTCAGTAAATATACACACAGACATATACACTCTACGCACACTTTCACATCAACTGGAATGTAGTGTCTATAGCAAAGGTATAAAGCAAAATTTGCTGTAGGATTGCTTTCTTATGTTATAGCACACTCCACAACACTTTTTGAAAGACACTATCACAAAAAGATAAACTGCACAAGTATTTCAAGAAATATATTAGCTAACACTAAATGTATAAAATTTAGGAAAGATAATCTGACACCCAATTTCCTTTTCAGAAATATATTGGTGATATTTTCATGTGTTCTTACCCATTATTGTTTATTAATATTGTAGTTCCTGAATCCTGATTATATTTTTATATGTGAATGGCTGATAACTATGTAGGAATAGAAACATGAGAACATGGCTAAATTCACAAAGCCAGAAGCAAACTACTGCTTCTTTCATATCCTTCATTCAGGCACCACAGTGCTTATAAATTTTTATTTTGGACTCAAGAATCTCATTATGAGGTCAGTATATTCCTCCTATTTTTATTCCAGTGAAATTTAGCTGATGCTAAGGCAATGAATTGATTATGTCCTAAAAGAGAATGTTGACAGAGGGCAGTTTCTTAAGACATTGCTAAGTGCACTTGGCTGTTGAGTAATTAGGCTTCCTGTTCTCAGAGCATCAGAACAAGCAAATGAGAGTTGCCTTAAGGTTTCCTTGTTTAGAACATCACTTATTTTTGCCATTTCAGAATCAGGTAGAATCCTTTCTGGTAAAACTTAAACAGTCAGGCAAATTCGTTTATTCTATTAGAGTATCATTTAAATGAAAATATCCCTAGAAATTTCATTTTTCCTCATTTTTTCTCCATTTGACAAGAACAGAAAAAGGAGCTGGTATCTAACCACTCATAAGTTAATTGCAAATGAAAAAGAGGACTTGGAACTGAAGTATCAAGAAGGAGGCTGGGTCTTTTCCCAAATCCCTAGTTTTACTAAGAATCTGTCAAATAGGGAAATCCCATTTTGCTATCCTACAGGGATCTCATAATGAACACATATAAAGAGGAATTTTAAAATTCTTATCTCCAAACTGTTTCTTCCTTTATCTAGTACATTTCAATAAATTATGCCATTATCTATGAAGTTGCTTAAAATAAAAAAAAAAACAAGTATTCTCCTTGATTCCTCCCTTTCTTCAACACCTACAATATATATAGCACGTCCTCTACTCTGTTTAAATCTCTTGGTACCTACTGCTAACACCCTAGCACCTCAATTTAAATCACCATTATCTTTCACCTAAACTACTGAAATAACTGTGATCAGTCAGGGTCAAATGAGAAAACAGAGTCAATGCTTGGGAGTATGTAAGAAGCCTAAAATATATGACAAAGTAATTAGAAGGCTGAAAAGCCAACCAAGGATGGTGTGCCAACCCACACAAGTGTTGCCATTCCTGCACCTGGAGGGCAGAGGGAGAATATGATATTACCAGAGCCTAGGAACCAGGGCCAGTCAGCTGGAGGTGAAACCACAGTGAGAAGGGCTGTTTAGATCCCTGATTAGAATTAGAACCATGAGGAGATGAGGCCATTACTAGAGATTCTACCAGAAGCAGTGGGAGGGTTGGAATTGGGGGCTTAATTTTTCCCTTCCTTCAGCCTAAACTCATAATTAGGGCTTCCCATTTACCCCACCTAGCTAGAAAGCAGTTGATAAAAAACCTTGAACATGTTTGTAAAAGCCAATTTCTGGCAAGCAGAATAAGCATGGGAAATGAATCTGTGAGCAGTAAGGAAATAGGAAGTAAGGAAGTAGCACAGTCCACCCCTTTTTCTGTGCAGCATGCATTTTTGCTAACTATATATCATTTATTCCCATGAAACAATGACTTCATTCTTCTACCTAATAAAATGCAACCCAAAACACAAATGAAGATGCCGTCACACCTCTCCACAAAAGGGACACAAAAAGTCTCATCTTCACTTTTCATTCTCAAAGTTGAAGGTGGTCAAGTGATACAATGTCCTCTTCATCAGGTCTTGATGCAGTTTCTCAGAGTGCAGTGATTTGTGAATTAAAATGAAAATCTATGCATCATGAACACTCCCTCATAGATCATATGAATAGAGAAAGAGGAAAGGGCAAAATAGAAATAATTTGTTAATATATACATAACAAAAGCAGGCACCTCATCTCTGTCTCTAATCATGAGTGTGCTGCCTTCCTTCATTCTTTTATGTTCCTCTTGCCCTCAACCAGAACCTCAATTGGTCAGGGTTATTTATGTGGCTGGTGAACCAAGACTTCCTTCCTGAAGGGTTGGAACCCTTAGTGATTTTGGCTTTACTGGATAGTTGCCTTTTGATTTTTACTACTAAGCTTGAAAGTATTAAGGGAAGATGAGAGTAAATCCCATCATGTTTCAGCAAAACAATTTTCAGTTGTTAGGATCAATCCCCACAACCCCTTTCTTTGGCTGACGGTTCAATGGCAGGAGAAGCCCAAAGTATATCAAGGTGGGGGTTTCAATTATATTTCAGAGGGACAATTCTTGTGTTATTAATGTAAGTATTTCTTTTTTGGGAACTAAGATCTCTAAATCTGCTGAGTATGAAGTTATAAAGACAGCAAAAATGATACAAGTATAGTTATTTAGAGTATTAACAAAAATGGTAATTCCATTTACCCATTTGTTCCAAACCTTTATATTCAGGCCATGAGAGAAGCAGTACCTTATAATGGTTCCTTGTTCAAAGCACTCAATATTCCTAGGATGTGGTCTCCCAGCTGACTTCATAACTGAATCATCAGTAATTAATTTCATTGTTCTATTAGGTAAGTTTTCTTCAGACAATAGGGTACACTGCAAGACAAGTAAATTTCATGGGTATAAATTCCTTGCTGCACATTTTGCTGTGAAATGAGCTTCAACATGTCGTGGGATTCTATGAAGATTAACAGTATATTTTCATAAGTTCATGAAATGATAGTACTGGCAAGAAGCATAGCAAATCCATGCATAGAATAGATATCCATCTAATGAAGCCAAATTTCTGCCCCTTCCAAAATGGTTCACTGTTGATTACAGAGGACCACTGTAATCAACCTGCCACCTGAAAGCTGCTAATCCCTTTGATAATGATGCTCTGTCAGGTATTAAATATTGGTCACTGAGGTTGTACTCAGAAACCATGTTATGGTGATAAAGTGGAGGTGAAGACCATGCAGTTGAGGCCTTGCATTGCCTCTGTCTGTCATGATGGCATCTTTGTACAGGGACCCGTTGGATAAGCACTGGTTAGAGATGCTGCCTGATAGCCTTTGTATGAATTATTTTGACAACATGATTGCTGAGAACTTCCTCAAGAGTGGATGTTCTCAACAATCATAGAGCATTTTGCACAGGATACAAACATCTTCATGCTTTGTGCCCAGTTTTGGTACATTCACATAACTTTTTTCCCAGACAGTGCTCACCAATCTTCTCACACTCTTCTTCCATTTCCTGGCCAACTAGCCACCCAACAGTGACTGCCTCTAAATCAGTCTGAACCTCAGGCCATTTCTCTTCCCGGGCATACTAAATAGCAAGACTTCCTGCTCCAAGTTTTGCCCACCAGAGAGGCTATCTCTTCATCACTTTTCTTTAGGTCCACCTTTGGGTGAGGCTGCAGTAGAATAGCAATCCATGGCTGGCCAGTACCAGCATATGATGTGACCCAGGTCAGTTTTTCTTTCTCAGCCAAATGGTCATAGGAACTCCCTTGTAGGTCACATGGGTGAATTGAGAGAGGCAGTGATAGTGCCAGCTATTTCACCTGAAAATGAAATCAATTATATTGCACCCTTTCAAAAGGCTGCCTCTCTCTTCTAGTCCCTGGAATTATCTACTTGTCACTGTTCTCAGTCATCACATCTTAGGGGGTGTTAGGAAATCCTCCATTTGGAATATATTTAGCCCTTCACATGGGTGCTATTTGCAGGGGCTGGGAATTGCTTTACTAAGTTTCCACTTTGAACTCCTCAGTAGGCCTGCATTTTTTTTTTTTTTTTTTGACTGCACAGACTTGTAACTTGTGGAGTCCTAATTTTTGAATCTGGATCTTCACCTTGAAATATAATTTCTCTGAAGAGTTCTTTTCCATGGGGATAATTGTTACCCTCACTGGTCAAAGCACACATAGGCACGCGTCTGGAGGTGGGACCTGGGAAATCCAGCCTCCAGCAGTTTCCTCATTTCTTCCTTATTTCCACTTTTATCACAGTAAACTTCCAGTGTCTCTGCTATTGCTCAAAAATTTATCTTGGGGAAGAGAATTTGTATTTGATAATTCCAGAAATCATGAGAATAACTGATGCTGGACATTTTTCTACAGATGACCTCAACCTCTTGGCCATTTGCTCTGTGTTTCACACAGGACTTTACTGAAGACTCTAAGGAGGACCTGTATCTGTTGGGATCCTTAGGGCAAGCCACAGAAACAAGCTTTGGATACTAGAAGCAGAAAATGGAGTTATTGAAGACTATTGTGGAGTATACTGTGAGCCAGAGAACCAGGCTGGGGGGCTGTACCACTTAGAATGAGATCCAAACTCACACCATAGTTCCATCCTTGAGGTCACCATGTTGCTGCCACCCCTCCTGCCACCCCACCACTGAAGCTTTGGATGCTGGATTCTGGGCACAGCAGGGAGAAGTGTTGGTTATTACCATTTTAATATGTTTTCTTTCAAGACCTTTTCAAAATATACATATGTATTTTTATTTCTATTCAAAATGGGATACATTTTTGAAGGTTAGCAATATATTGTGAACATTTTCTTTCCATGCTCAGAAACATTTTTCTATAATATAATTTATAGTGATATAAACTATCTCATAGACCTACCATAGTTTACCTAACAAATCCCAAATCATTTGTGCCATTTCTAAATTTTTATTATCTTATGTAATGCTTTAATGAACATCCTTGCATTTATATTTTATACGATTTTAGAAGTGGAATTACTGGTTCAAAATACATGGTGATTTTTAATTCTTCTGTTGAATATTGACAAATTGCAATCCTGAGAGTTATCTTGAAGGATAGAGTATATGCCCAGGGTTCTTTTTTAAGAAATAATTTGTAATGTGAAACAGAATAGGCTAAATGTTTTTTATTCTCTTAGTCCTACTCTGTCATTCTGCAGAGTTTCACTTATTTGGATTCAAATTCTAATTCCAGCCTACCTCTCTTTTTATATAATTGCTAGGAGGATTAAATTAGATGCATAAAATTGCTGCTTACTACACACATTGCACAAACTAAAACTTTTCAAAGGTTAACTGTTTTTCTGGTTTATTTTTAAGAGACAGGTTCTTGCTCTGTTGCCCAGGCTGGAGTGCAATGGTGTGATCACGGCTCACTATAGCCTCATCCTGCTGCGCTAAAGTGATCCTCTTGCCTCAGCCTCCTGAGTAGCTAGGACTACAGGCACGTGCCACCGTACCCAGCTATTTTTTTAAAAATACATTTTTGTTGAAGCTGGGTCCCCTTTGTTGTCCAGGCTGGTCTTAAGCTCCTGGCCTCAAGCAATCCTTCCACTTCTACCTCCCAAAGTGTTGAGATTAGAGGTGTGAGCCACTCCACCTGACCCAAAGGTTAACTATTATTATTGTTATTATTAATCTGTTTTTTTCCATTCATTTCCTCATTAGTCAACTTTTATTGTTTCAATGTTATTTTATTGTTTTTCAAAGACTCCTTATAGTCACAATATGTACATAATAAATTTTACCCTTTAAGGACACTGAGGTTCCAAATGAAAATGATATTTTTAAGGTGAAACAATTATAGATAGAAAAACAACTTTTTTTTCTGTGAGTACTAGATTTCATATTATCCTTAATGTCTTTCTAGGTAGTAACCAAGTGATTTCTCATAAACTGGAAAACATTATTCCCACTGATATTCTTAAAAACATTTAGGATTAAAAAATGTATTTTAAATTCTTCTTGACAGAAATCATTTATTGCAATTACATTGCCAATTCATATATATATTACATATATGTCACCTTGACTTATAGTAACCTGAAGGGGAAATTTGTAGGTTTAGCAAATCCCTTCGAGTAACACCCACAGAACTGAAATCTTATTCCATTTCTTGGTGGTCTTCTACCAATCCAGTCCTCCTGAGGACCATAAAAACTATTGGTTCCTCTCCTAAACTGCTGTAAAATATATCCTGTGAGACCCAGGGGAAAATCTTTCTGAGGTTGAGCATTCCATGGAGACTCAATATTCCAGATTTTGAAATGTAGCTAGAAGTGGAAATGGATTTATTTCTCAGGATCTCTTTGTTCATAGTTAAGGATATAAAAAATAGAGTTCAGAATGTGAGTGAAATGTAATTGAAAAGGAAAGCCTTGATTTTACATATAAAATATCTTTACCAGATGGGTGAAGTAAGGTAACTTAAGACAATACTTAAAATTCAATAACAATGATGAAACTATGAAATACAAAACTTCTGGCACCCATAAGCTAGTTCCTAGAAAGAAGGTTATCATATATTGTTAATGTGTTCACACACTTAACAAATATGAATGTGTTCATTACATTTAAGGCATGAGAACTTACACATCATTCAATGGTGGTATTAATAACAATTCAGTAATCATTAATGATGTATATGCTGTTAATAACCACAGGGCAAGTTTATTTTTCTGTTTTCTCTGAGTTCACTTGACTTTCCCTAATTTCTGAAGAATTCATTCTTTTCTTTGTGTGCTAAGAAAGAAAGGCATTAATATTTATTTAATTTTAGTCATTCATTTAAATATAGTCTATCTTGTTCTAAAATGTATTTATGGCCAACGTGTTTCTATTTGTTGTCAAGAATTCTTTAATAATTTGTGTATTTTTCTAGCGTATTGTCTTCCATTTTTCCCTCCACTCATTGGGAAAAATTGCTGATTTCTTTCTTTCCCTTCCTCAAAGTCATCAAATATAGAACACAATCCCTTGTGTGCTCAATAAAATATCCCTATGGAATTCAAAGTCTTTGATAACATTTAATTTTGGTCTTGGGTCACAGTGACATACACTTAGTTATCACATTGGCACTCGCTTAATTAAACCTTTCTGCATGATTGAAAAACCTGGTTCCAATGTCTTGAGTTCTGAGATCTGTTTCAGCAGAAAAAGCCCATTTTTTTGTTATGCATTCAAGGCTTGTGTTCTTTAACTGTATTCTGGAGAGAAGGGAAGGCATTCACAGTTTTTGAGTATCTACCATATGAATTATTTTTTTTCTTAGTAATCCTCACAGTCACCTTTTGTTTTATTACCTTGTCCATTTTAAGAATGTGTAAAAAAGTGTAATGCTAATTAGTAAAGCTGAGATTCAAATCCAGCTTTGCCTTCATTTTTTCAAACAGCAAACATGTATCATATGCCTTATTGTATAAGAAAAGTTGTCCTAAGTTGTCCTAAGTTATAGAAGTGCTATAGTGGTAGAAGTGGTTGCAAAGTTGCTTCATATTCTGCAATACTGTTGCTGAAACTATTTTAGGTATGTCCTTGGTATTTCTCAAATATTAGAATTCTAATGTAGTAAAATCAAATTTAATTTGCAACTGAATCATGCACAAACTAAACAGCAGCAAACAAAAATACACTGATCATGTCTACACTGGCATGGTCATTAACAGTGACAAGGTTTTCATGTAGTCTGGTTTAGTCTGAGAATCTGCAGCCTGGAATATTCATCTGGACTCAAAGCAAATACTCAGCTGGTATGTTCCAGTACACCCATAGCCAGAGGTAGATTTTCATGAAACTGATCATATGAAACTTATTTATACTTAGGATCCTGGGAGAGGCCCTAGTAATACTCTTTTTTCCTGTTTTTTTTCTTTTCTTTATTTGTGAAAGTGAGACAATTTGTATTTATTTTCTTCATGGACATATTCCAAATTGTATAAATGTTAGTCTGAACAAATCATTTATCCATGTCTAGTTGTATTAATTTTAAAAATATTGACCTACTTATATAACTGGTTAATTAGTCCTCAGGCATTATCCCTACACTCTAGCTCCAAGGGCTTCTCCTTAGAAATCATCTGGATATCTTTATGATCCAGCAACGGAAAGATTATATCAGCACAGCAGGGAGGCTGCAGGACTGTGCCCCAGGCCCAAGGGTGGCATCTGTTTGGATTGGTTGTTACATGTGCTGTATCAGTGGTTAAATATTTTGAATATCACCCCAAGTAAACCTGAAAATCTAACTAAATTTCAAAACTCTCACAACTATTGAAGGACACTCTTAAAGCAACTCCAACTATTTTGTCAGGATATCTTATTCATATGTAGAATAGCTGTATATGTGTGCATATATACAGCATGTTTGTGTGTGTGCATGTGTGTGTGTGTGTATGAGTAGAATAGTCCTAAAGGAATGTTCAACATTAAACATAAAATGCCAAGGAATCTTCTGAGGTATTGGTATTGTCTGTTTCTTATCTGTGTGCTGATTATAGAGGTATGTTAAGTTTGTGAAAATTCAGAGAGCTATACAATTATGTGCAATTTTGGCATTACATTATCATTAAATACGAAGTTTAAAAAAATGGAGTAATAGTTTTCCAAAGAGATTGTGCTAATTTATATTCCCACCAGCAATGTATTTAACGTAGGCCTTTAAAGGAAATTCTAAAAGAAAATACAAACACATCCATAATTTTACCAACCAAATACATCTCTTTTTAATTTTTATGTATCCCTTACCATTTTGGCAATTTTTAAAAATAATCCTTTTTTGAGCTAAGAAGAGAGAATGAGGACAAGTTAGATACAATCGCAGCTCATTGTCCTGTGTCTACAAATACTATTTACTAATAGAATACTAGATTAAATTTTGCCTGTTTGTTAACCATATCATATACAAATGACTGGGTACATTTTTACAAAACTTGGAGTCTACGTTTAAGATGGCTTGACCTAAAAGCCTAGTTTACCTAGCATACAAAGAATTCCTCTTGTAAGTCACGCAATTTTGCAAAGACATATGTAATTATTATCCAGAGCAGCTCATGTAAGGCTAATTGGGAGAAAAAAAGACGTATGAAAGCAGGTGCTCCTGACAGAAAGAACAAGCTGTGTTTTCAGCACAACCTCCAACTGGAACGACCGAAGGTGGACACTTAGAATGGAAGGCTGCTCCTCACAATGGCATCGACAACTAGGACGTCGTTCCTGACTCTTCCCTTGAGTCCTTGAGTTTCTTCACACTCCGCTGCTTTCCTCCTACCTCATCTTTCTTTCTTTCTTTCTTTCTTTTGGTTTGTTTTTCTGTCTCCTTCTTGTCCTATTTTTAATTCTCCCCTGTTCCTCTGTGCTGTTCTGGGCTTCTTCTCTTCTTCCTACCTTCTCCTTCTCTAAGCGAACTTTTTCAGTCCTGTTTTTCAAATGCTCTTTTTGGGGGATGACTCCCAAATCACCTTCTTCCAACAAATCTCTCCTGAGCTCCAGAACTTCTACCAGCTGCTGATCTGACACCTCCACTTTCACACCTCAGGAGCAGTTGAAACTTAAAATCTATTGATTCCTACTCTTCCTCAATCAAGTCCTGCTTTTTTTTTTTTTTTTTTTATGTTTTGGTAAGTGATACCATCGTCCACCTAGTTGTTTATTCTATTTATTTATTTATTTAGAGACAGAGTCTCACTCTGTTGCCCAGGCTGGAGTGCAGTGGCATGATCTCAGCTCACTGCAGCCTCCGCCTCCTGGGTTCAAGCCATTTTCCGGCCTCAGCCTCCTGAGTAGCTGGCACTACAGGTGTGTACCACCAGGCCCGATGTATTTTTAGTAGAGATGAGCTTTTGCCATGTTGGCCAGGCTGGTCTTAAGCTCCTGACCTCAAGTGATCTGCCCACCTCAGTCTCCCAAAGTGCTGGGATTACAGAAATGAGCCACTGCGCCCAGCCTACCTAGTTCAAGCCAGAAGCTGCCATATTACTTTTGATTTTTTTCTGTCTCAAGCTCCATATCAAATCCACCATAACGTCCTAAAGATTTAATTTTGCAAATGTACCTCAGGCTTGCCCATTTCTTTCCATGTCCTCTGTTGTCATCTGCCCTAGTTCATGATTGGGTCATTTTTGGCCTGGATTAATAAAATATGTTTCTCCCTGGTCTCCTTACTTCTTCATTTGTTCTTTCTAATCCATTATTCACCCTGCAGCTAGAATGGTTCTTTTAAAGGGGAAATCTGATCATGCCACTTCCTGGTTCAAAACCCTAGACGGCCTGCTAGTTCATGCAGCATAGAAGTTCAAAATCCTCATTATGAACCATAGGGATCTACATGATCAGGCTGCTGCTACACTTTCCAGCGTCTCCTTCCATCTCTCACATATTTATTACTGTCCTATCACACTGGTCTTATTTCAGTTCTTCAAACTAGCCTGCATTTTCATCTTCCCAAGATGTTTTTATTCGCTCTTCTTTAGATAGTTCTAACTCACTCTTTGGGCCTAAAAGGAAGTGTCAGTTTCCCAGAAAACTTTTCCTCACCTCATTCCCTCATCTACATCAAATCCCCTGACAGACTGTCTTACAGTGTCTTGTGCTTTTCCTTCACAGCACCCAACACTGGTTGTAGTTATACTCATATTTCTGGGATTATTGTCTTAATGTCACTTTCTCTTGGGACATTAAGAAAACATTTTGGAAATATACATGCTACTTGAGGGCAAGGGACAGTGACATTTTTTCAACCTGGCCTGGACTAGATGTTTATGAAAATTTACTGAATAAATGAATGCGTTAATTAAATATTTATTGGGTATCTTCTGTTCAGCATACTAATTTTCTTGAAGGATGAAAAAATAGATTCACTCAAAATAAGTTGAAACTTCTAAACTACCAGACCTCTAAACAATTAGAGGATAAAGGATGACAGTAGGCAATTAAGTGCTAAAATGTGTGGTACAGAGTGAAACTGCGAGAGGAATGCTAGGAAGGAAGAGATCATCTGGGGTTCCATCCACTAGGCGAGTCTTCCCTGAATAGGTGGGGCTTCCATGCACATAGAATTTGGTCACTTCAAACAACAAATATAATTTTTTACTCTCCCATAGCCAAGCCTTAATTATAACAATTATTGATTTTTTTTACAGCAGTTCTTTTGTGGTTGTAAAAGGCTTCATAAATATGTTATTATTTAAAATTCCTTTTTCATCTTGACATAGTCATATGTTTCTTTGCTTTTTGTACCACTGGTTTGAGTGACATCAGGAAATACTGCTTTTGCTCTAGAGAGACTGTCCTAAATTGGAGCCTTCAGAAGGAATGGCGTTCATGGCACCAAAGTGACACCCCCTTCCCACCCCCAGCAGCAGATGAAATATTTCAAAGGGGACATCTGCCACCACCACTGAGATTTTATGGAGTACCCACACATGTAGACTCACTAAAGTGGGCATGACAGCTGAAAAATATTAAAAGTGTGTGTGTTTTTAAAAACAACTTATGGTTAGGAATTAAGAAATGACTTTTAAATAAGAACAGAATTTTTTTTTGCAAGTGTATACTTTTTTTTTCTTTTTTCTTTTTTTCTTTTTTTTTTTTTTTTGTTGAAGACCCCACACTTGCAAAACCTTTTAGGTCATGTGTTTGCTTTACGAAACATTTGGCAAGTAATAGGTGCCATGGGAATATATCCACTCCATCTGGAATCAGCAGATCCTCCTGGTTTCACTGTACCTGAATTACCACCAGTCCCCATGGCTTACAAATGTTTTTGTTTTCTGTCTTTAATAAATTTTGGATGCAATAATTAAATGGAGGAGTCTTAGTAAAGTCAGTTCTTCCTTAACATTTTGTAAGGCAAATCTTAGGGAAGAAAGCAAATGCGTATTTGCCAATTTGATGTTTACAAAAATTAAACCTGCATGGAATGGAATTATTATTTTCTCAGAAGAGCATTTCCTTTCATAAAATGAAGCCCAGTGAATACACGTTATTTTTGACTTAGTTCCCCCCCCACCCCACCCTAGTAGAAAACTTTTTAAAGGCATTTAATTTTATTTGGATAATCACAAGTTATGGGTCATGTTGTCCTAACTTTTATGTTCCTTTTAAAAATTGAACAGATATTGAAACTGGAAAAAGGATTTTGTTATCTGATCCATTTATGGTCAGAGCAAGATTGTTTCTTGCTATATATTTTTGGATTTTTAATTTTTGTCATCAACTGAGGATGGTTATATCACTTCACAAATAGCTTTCTAGATTTCCACTGCTTTAATCATTTTGTTTTGCTTTGCCTTGCTTTATTTTGCTTTATTTTATTTTATTTTATTTTATTTTAAGGGGGAGGTCATGTACAAAATCAGGCTTATAATCTCACAAATACAGCGTCCCTTGTTTGATATTTGGATCTTTCTTCTTTCATTTTGGCAAGAAATACTGTGGGAATAAGTGTTTCTGCCAAGTATCAGTTATTTAAATATTTCATTACCTCACAAAATAAAAAAGAAGATGGAAAAAAATAGCTTCTTTAAGACAATTGGACAAAGACAAATTCCTGATCTATCTGAAGCCCGAGTTCTTGCCCTTTCTTTAGAACACTAGACTTTTTAAAAAGTCCCTTTTAAAAGTTTTGGAAGTATTCATACTATTAAATCCAGTTATGACAATTGAAGATAGTTTTCTAAGAAAGAAATCTTGGTGTCAGAGAAAGAGCTTTCTTCCTACGTAAGCAAAAGCAAAACAAAATGCAATAGCAACAACCAAGAAAAATATAATAATAAAGTATTAACCTTAATACATTATTATGAGGAAGAAAACCACACACACACACACACACACACACACACAGGCACAATTTTTCATTGATCTTCAATAGCTCCTCTTTCCTATTACACATATCTTATTATACTTATGTGTCTAATTGAAAAGACTCAAAAGACCAATAGTGATAAGAGGAACTGGGATTGTGTGTGTGTGAGAGAGAGAGAGAAAGAGAGAGCAAGCAAGAGAGAGAGAAAGCAGACTGCACAAAACCAAATATCCCGTATGGAAATTAACTATTTTTATGTGCTAAAACTTTTTGCTTAATTGCTACAAAATACAACTTTGTATTTGGTGATGAGCTTATAAACCTGGAGATTTTGACTGCTAAAGGTAGTAAAAATCTAAGTATATCTAAATAGGTCTAGTTTTACTATTAACAATATATTATCTGATGTATCTGGCAAGAAACATTTCAGCCAGTTGTGGTGGCTCAGCCCAGAAATCCCAGCACTTTGGGAGGCCGAGTTGGGCAGATCGCCTGAGGTCAGGAGTTTGAGACCAACCTAGCCAACATAGTGAAACCCTGTCTATACTAAAAATGCAAAAATTAGCTGGGCGTGGTGGCGGGCACCTGTAATCCCTACTACTCAGGAGGTTGAGGTAGGAGAATTGTTGAACCCAGGAGACGGAGGTTGCAGCGAGCCAAGAATGCGCCACTGCACTCCAGCCTGGGCAACAGGGCAAGACTCCATCTCAAAAAAAAAAAAAAAATCAAATCATTTTTAATAAAACACATTTATAGTTTGTATTTATTTCATGTACCACTTTACAATTGTGGCGTCTATATCTTTATCTACAGGCTTGCCAAAACATAACTTAAAAAAAAAAGTAAAAGAAAGAATACATTTTGCAAATGGAATCTTATAAGAATATTGCCTATAATGGTGAGGCATTTAAGACTGCTTCTTTTGGATCGAATTCCAGGGACTAATTATTGATAGTTTCAGAATGTCCTTGCTTTTAATCCATGTCAGCCATCTGACAAATCCTTAACGTGTATATAAAGGAAGCATATTGTCAATTTCCAGTATATTATTATTTAATTATATTTTAATTTCCTAATGACAGATGGAATCCCTTTATATGCCAGCCTGTTGCTCTATGCTTCAGCTTAAATTCCTATGTTAAAATAAAGTGAATTCTTCTATTTCAGTCTAGAACAATAGTTTTCTGAACGAAAGGGATTGAGCCTGAGAAGCTGGAAATATTCAAAACACTTCTGCACAAAATTCTGTATATGCCATTGGATATAATTTGAATATCAGTAACTTACACATCAGAGCTATGTCAAATATAAAGCTCTAATTTTAGGCCAGGTTCGGTGGCTTATGCCTGTAATCCCAGCACTTTGGGAGGCCAAGGCAGGAGGATTACCCGAGGTCAGGAGTTCAAGACCAGCCTGGCCAAGATGGTGAAACCCTGTCTCTACTAAAAATACAAAAATCAGCCAGGCATGGTGGTGGGTGCCTGTGATCCCAGCTACTTGAGAGGCTGAGGCAGAGAATTGCTTGAACCCAGGAGGCAGTGGCTGCAGTGAGCCAAGATCACACCACTGCACTCTAGCCTGGGGGACAGAGCTAGACTTCATCTCAAAAAAAAAAAAAAAAAAGAAAAAAAAAAGGTCTGATTTTAGTGGATGGAAAATCATATTTTAGACATTGTTTTTTAGACATTTTTATTTAAAAGCTTTCAATAGCTTACCCTTTCAATAGCTTACCCTTTTACTTTTTATATAACATGTCTCTGTTTTTAAAATATCAAAGGAATACTCTTTTTTCTTGTCTTTGAAAACAAATTAAGGAATAAAAGATTCCTTTCGGCATAAATACACATTATTAGACTTAGGAGAAAAATGTAAGCTTAAGTATAGTACCAAATTTTTAGTTCAAGATGTTTTGTTTGTTTGAGACAGGATCTCGCTTTGTTGCCGAGGCTGGAGTGCAGTGGTGTGATCACAGCTCACTGCAGCCTCGACCTCCTGGGCTCAAGTGATCCTCCGGCCTTAGCCCAGCAAGTAGCTGAAACAAGAGGTGTGTACCACCATGCCTGGTTAATTTTTATAGAGACAGTTTCACCGTGTTGTCCAGGCTGGTCTTGAATTCCTGGTCTCAAGCAATCTACCCTCCTCGACTTCCTAAAGTGCTGGGACTGCAAGAGTCAGCCACCATGATCACTTTTCATACCTGAAAAGATTTTGCTTATTAGACTGACTGTTATGCATATAACTTTATTCAGTAGCAATTTTTTGCTTTTATTGTTATTTTTAGTGGACTTATAATGATTCTATGTATTTATGGGGTACAGTGTGATATTTCAATACATGTATGCAATATGTAAGCTCAAATCAGGGTAATTAGCATAGCCATCACCTCAAACATTATTATTTCTTTGTTTTCTTGGAAACACTTGAAACCTACTCTTCTAGGTATTTGAAAATATACAATAAATTGTTGATTATAGTGACCCGATAGTCCCATAAAACATTAGCACTTATTCCTCCTGTCCAGCTGGAGTTCCTCATCTGTTAACCAATCTCCGGCTATCCCTCTCTTTCCTTTACTTTTGCCTGCCTCTGATAACTACTATTCTACTGTCTACTTCTATGGAATCTACATTTTTAGCTTCTGCATATGAGTGAGAACATGTGTTGCTTCTAAAGATGAAAAAAATGCGAGTATATTAGAGATTATAGAACAGACTCAACACTTATAATACCTGTGACTTTAGCTTATACTTACAGGATTTTCTTCTCAACAATTATTTATGGGGCCAATCCTATGAAACCCAGTTATGGTAAAACTCCGGTTTGTACATTTTCATATGCTAAGGATCAGGGGAAACCTTGGGCAAGATTACACTCCACAAATCTTAGATGACACAAAATATTAAGTTATGAAAATTATATATATATAGTTATATATATATAAGTGCATCTGACTTTATTCATAAAACAGGTTTAGTTATTTGTAAATCTTTAAAAATAGCTTATTCTCTGGTATTATGACCCAGAAGATCTTCCATGAAATAAGTAAATTTTGAGACATTCTCCTTCTATGAGTTATGGTTTTAGTAACTAATGAATTATCTCCTTGTCTGGGATGTCCTAGTTTAGTCACACACACACACAGACACACACACACACACACAAACTTGGTATCTTTTTAAAAAAATTTATGTTGGTCAAGGCATTTAAAATGTGGGATATGGGAAGAGATGGATATAACATTTTGAGGCCTGAAAAGTGTGAAGTTTTGGAACCTCCCCCTCCCCTGAGAAGAAGAATGCAAAATTATAAATATAAAAATAGGTACAGGATCTTGGAGGCTATCTTTGCTAGTGAGGTGCCAAGATGCTGAAGCTTAAAGATTAAGGCCTTTCCGTGAAGCTTCAGGTTCTTTTCTCATCTCCTTTTTTCCTCCTGCACTTTATTCCCAAGGGGAAGAATTAACGTTGATGGTCAAAGACATTTATAATGCTAATGTGTTAATATACTAGTCTATCTATCTGTCTCTCACTCCCTCTCTCTCATCATTTCTCACTCACTCTCTTGCTCTCCCTCAAACTCAGTTGTCTTTTTGCAGGTTTTTAAAAATCATACCTTCCTTTTCCTGCAGTTTTAGGTTGGGATATATCTTGAGAAGACCTGGGGTGGGACAACTATGGTTTTTATTGAGTAAGAAACTTTTACTTTCCCCTTTCTCCCTTGAGGTACTTTTCTTTGTACTCATTATTCCTTGTCATTGGGGTTTTTAGATATAGAAGACTAAGACTCTTTTAGGTATAGAGTTTAGGTCAAATGTCTCAAACCCAAAGCCAGGAGTGTGATGAGAATGCAGAAAATAGACCTGGAGTAAGAGAAAAAATGAGCGACAGAGGCTGGAATGTTTGCCTTGTGGTCAGAGCAGCCCAGATGTTCCCCGATAGGCAGTTGATTCTAGCGGTGCCGATCTTCTTTGTTTTCTGTCCCCAGAAAAAGAAGCAGTGAGGCTTTGAAAATAAGAGACCAGCTAATTTTTAATGTTTGCAAGCAATTTAGTATGTCTAACAATACCCTGACAGCCAAAACCTATATGAGCCTGTTGCAGTGAATGGTCATCAATTTGTAATCTAAGATCTATAGGCAAAGGGGAAAATGGGATTGTCAGTGGATTTGGGCTGCTTAATTCTGTCTATGGCTTAGGGAAAAGGAATCTCCTTCTGGCCAGCATAGGTGTTCAGGGCTTTTGTCTACTACTTCTGAGGAATGAAGAACATATATTCGCTTAGCCACAGCCACTGCACATATATATCTTCTGGAGAGATCTCAGGTGAAGTGAAGATGGAGATAGGACTGAGAGGAAGTGGCTGGTGGTAGGACAATATTCAGGCATTCATGATCTTAGATTTCTAATAAAATACCATTTCAATTCTACCTTACTGGGTATTAACTGCCTGTACTTTCTTTTTAGGAGATTTCTGCAGCTTATTCTTGGGCTTTAATTTATAGAAACTATTTCTTCACCCTGTAGCTGAGGGATTTTGTGGTTTCCAGTACATCCAGGACTGCCATGCTATTGAGGATTTTCATATTCCCACATTAAATGTAGAGAGGAGCCCGATTATACAGAATGCTTTTCCTGTCATTTGGCCTCTTGACATTTCCCGTATGTTCTATAACTGAGCCTGGCAGGGATTTTGTACGTAGTTTAAAATCACTTAAAAAAAAAGCAGGTCTGGAATCTCATTTCCTTTTTTCTCTAGGGAACATCCATGTTCTAAATTGACATCAACACATGATAGAAATTGGTCACTCCCTGATATAGTCTTTCAGGAATTTTTGCTATTTTAAGGCCTATTATTGTTTCCAGCAGTTGCTACTTCATAATTCAGCAAAATACAGTCATCCAGAACTGTCTGACATATCAGTAGTTCTGTTCCTGGCCTTAACTCCCTGGTAGCTAGCCCTGCCACTTAACACAGACATGATAGGGGGCAAGAGTTTATGGGCTTTGAGTCTAAGAAAAAATGTAGTCCAATCTGTTTCCACTCCTCTCTCTTTACTTTTCCTAGGAATCTAGGTTTGTTTGGTAACTCTCAGCAGCCTTATCTGAATGGAGTCAATCAAGTTTTTAGACTGCATCCTGCCTCTGCCAGTCTAACTGCATCTGCAACAATTTTTTTGTGTGTGCAAAATGAGGGGTGAGAAGAGTGAAGACAGTGAAGAAGAGAACAGACAAAGAAAACTCACAGGGTTTTTTGCAAGATACAAAATAATAAAGAACGGAGAATATAGGCAAGAGAAACATATGAGACTATAAGAAGAAATCAATAGGGAGGAGTTAGAAAAAAATGTATGCTCAGTTACAATATTTTTGCTCCTTCCTAACTTCTAAAGAGCATTTGAGTGTTTTGCAGAATTTCTTCAATTCTACATGAGGGTACTTAGTGGAATAAGTTTTGTTTGTTTGTTTGTTTGTTTTTGAGATGGAGTGTGGCTCTTGTTGCCCAGGCTGGAGTGCAATGGCACGATCTCGGCTCACTGTAACCTCCGTCTCCTGGGTTCAAGCAATTCTTCTGCCTCAGCCTCCTGAGTAGCTGGAATTACAGGTGCCCACCATCACCTTTCTTTAGAAAGAATTTAAATTTTTAAATTCTTAAAATTTTGTATTTTTAGTGGAGACTGAGTTTTGCCATGTTGGCCAGGCTGGTCTGGAACCCCTAACTTTACATGATCTGCCTGCCTCGGCCTCCCAAAGCGCTGGGATTACAGACATGAGCCACTGCGCCCCGCCTGAGTATTTTTTTATTACTTATTTATGTTCATTATGCTAGTTCACTATAAGATTTTACATCCACCTGGTTGCTAAATTAATGCTTCATGGGACAGAATACTCACTGACAACCCAATCTTACATTCTTCCTATAAATGCTTTTGTTTTGTTTTCGAGATTTTTGAATCTCTGAGGTTTCAAAACATGGATAACTGAAGATTCATTAACTTAGGCACTAATGGGTTTCTAAATAAAGGTTTGCATGGATGCAGCCTTATGTACTTAAAAATTTAGCCAACTTCAGAGAATAAATCAACCGAGCATGGCAGGAAAGAGCATGCGAGGACTCTGCAGCTGCAAGGACTTTTTTAAAAAGTAATTGAAAAGAGGTCATTTTCAACCATAGTTTATAGCATATCAGTTTGTAGTAGGTGGTGGGGACTGATTCTGAGCTGTTGTTTGCTTAGATGACTAAGTTGTCATTTTTAATTAGCTTTATGCTTTTCTTAAAGGCTAATTGCTTTTTTAAAAAAAT